>NW_006429782.1:2138995-2139696 GCF_000325575.1 Pteropus alecto | reverse complement strand
GGCCTTCGGCCTGCTCTTCGCGCTCCTCGGCGGCCTCTCGGTGGCGCTGTCCTTCGTGCTCAACACCATCAGCGTGGCCACGCTGTGCCGCGTCTACCACGGCCGCGAGGCCGCCCAGCAGCGCCCGCGGGACTGCGAGGTCGAGATGATGGCCCAGCTCACGGGCATCATGGTCGTGGCCAGCGTCTGCTGGGCGCCGCTGCTGGTGAGTGGCCCCGGGACCGGGGACCGGGACCCGGCCGCGCCCCATCCACAAGGGACTTAGGTCCTCGGGGTCGCACACACCCCAGCGTTCAAGCGGCCTCCCCTGGAGGAGCTTATGCGCAAGACACAGAAAATCCCCAAACCGAGGGCAGGACCCGTCCGTCCTCCCCTGCAGGGCCCCCAGCACACGGGAGTGCTCAGAAAACCGTTTGCATAGCGTTTCAAGGAAATAATTTAGTTTAACACAATAGAGTTTTCATACAATACATTTACTACAATGTGAATTAACATAAGTTAACATAATATAAACTTTAATTCTAATAGACTACACATAATTAGTGATGATATTGTATTTTAAGGAATACTATCAATTTTTATATAACATATATCATTGTTAAATGCTACACAATATATAACTATATATTAATTCCGAATTATTAGTATTATATAACAGTTACATAATTATAATTATATATTATATAATTACACAGTTATAT
>NW_006429782.1:2123725-2138908 GCF_000325575.1 Pteropus alecto | reverse complement strand
GATAATATATAATAATTTGTTAATAACTGATATTATATTACATAGTACATAATAGTAAATATAAAACCCAACATTTAATAAAATTTCACCTAAGAATTTAATCTAAATTTTTAAACAAAATTATGTCATAAAAATTTTATACAAATTTATAATATAAACCCTTTAAAATATAATAGAAAAATTAAATTATTTCATATACCATTTTCCATAGTTTTGTAGTATATTATAAAATATAAAATGTCTAATAGAATAGCAACACCGGCCATAACGGTAATTCCAACCGTTTGCACCTGCGAGTCTTCTTTGCCACCATATTTAATCGTGCCCAAGAGAGGAGCGGGAAGAGTGAGTTATTTTGCGGCCGCACCGACGGAAGCTCGGAGAGGTCAGGCAGTTCTCCCGAGGTCAGCGAAGCAGTGACAGAACTGGCCCGGGTCTCGGGGGCCCGCAGGTGCTGGTGGAGGGGCTGGGCTGCCGCAGCCTGCCCCCCGCTAACCACTCTGGCTCTCTGCAGGTCTTCATCGCCCAGACCGTGCTGCGGAGCCCGCCCGCCATGAGCCCCACTGGGCAGCTGTCCCGAGCCACGGAGAAACAGCTGCTCATTTACCTGCGCGTAGCCACCTGGAACCAGATCCTGGACCCCTGGGTGTACATCTTGTTCCGCCGGGCCGTGATCCGGCGCCTCTACCCTCGCCTCAGTGCCAGGTCCAGGTCGCTCTCCCTGCAGCCCCAGCTCACCCGGAGGCCCACCATGGCGTAGGGCCAGGGGTGGACATCGGTGGCGGCTCTGAAACGAGAGCCGGACAGAGCATCCTGCCAGCGTGTCCCCTATTTAACCTCAGTCCTCCCCGACAGTCACATCTGCCCGTTCTGAAAGTCCAGGAGCCGGGAGAGCAGAGTGGACACAGAGTTTGAGTGGTGGGATTGTGAGGTGTCTTCCATCAGCCCAGGGTCCCCCCCAACTCTTCCCTGATCCCCCTTTCCAAGGCCTGTCTCCTCGCTCAGCCCCCTCTCAACCCCAGGAAGGGTGACTGGGGTAGGGAGTGTCTCTAGAGGCAATTAGACTACTAAGCCCCCTTCCAGAAGTCCTCCAGGGAGATTGTGACCCCTGAATATGACGCACTCTCTGGGGTACCGTTGATCCCTCTGACACCCCAACCCGAGAAGGCTCTGTCTATAAAAGATTGAATGTGAACGGGCAGGCCACCCCCTCTCTTGCCAAAATATATCTCCGCCGGGCTGTTTTCCTCTGGGTCTAGAAGGCAGTCCTCGATCGATGCGCCATTTGATCGCGGCATTTGGGGGCATCTGGTTGCTATGTGAGCACGTGGCCTGTGGGCGGGGAGAGCCTAGCAGATGGGCGGGTGATGGAGGAAGGGCAGAGAAGCAGAGGTGGGTTCTGGCTCCCCTCCCCACCTCCGTTACTGAGTCTTACTAAGCACTTTACAGGGCGATCTTCTGGGATCCTCCCTACAGCCCCTAGAGAGGGTTCTGGTATTCTATCCATTTTGCAGATGAGGCAAAGAGAGGGAGGGACATACGCAGACCGTGGAGTGACTGACACCTGCCTCCTCCACTCCAGACGGAGTCACTCCCTCATAAGCTTTACATTCAGCTGTTCGTCCGCTCAGCACCCAGACTCCCAGTGCCTTGAACAAACAACACCTGGCCCGTAGTAGGTGCTCAATAAAGATTAATTAAATGAATGAACGACGACTGAGCCTTTGAGGGGCGCCGAGTCCGTGCACACACACCCACGCACGCGCAGTGAGGACTTACAAAGCACCTGGCACGCAATGGGTGCCCGAGCAGTCCCCCAGGCCCTCGCGCCTACCCCTTCCTTCGCTGTGCCCCAAACACCCTCCAAAACAACACACCTGGCTGCATTGCAGGAGTGGGAGGCACCTTTATTCCCCAGGAGCCCTCGGGGTACATGAAGAGCAAGCCATGCCCCGCCTCCTTTCCCCTGCGCAGACCTGGGATCTGCTTACAACCTGCCGAAGCCAGTGAAACCGAAGCCCCTTTCCATTCTCCTTCCCCCTGCCTGGGGCGGAGCAAGGTCACCTGCTGCTTCTGGGGGAACTTGGTCTGGGAGGGGCAGGAGAAGGGATGCTGTCCATTGGGGCCACAACCCCAAGCTACAGCCCACCATGCTGGGGGAGGGTCTCCGACCCCGACGAAGCAGTTCCCAACTTCTTGAGTGAGGGGGAGAGGCCAGGCCCCTGAGCAGGGGGTTCCCGGGGCTGGGACTGCAGGAGGGCCATCCTGGAGGCAGAAGTAGGGATGAGGGATGAGGTGGGTGGGGTGGACCTATGAGGTCCCAGCTGTGGCTTGGGGGAAAGGGCTGGCTTCTGGGAAGCGGGAGGGGCCTGTGGCAGTGGGGCCAGGCCAGTGTCCACCTGGGTTCTAAGTACCACATCATGGGGCAGAGGTAGAGGCTGATGGACTTTGCTGGGAACCAGAGTCGTGGCTCTGGGTGGTGGGTCTGGGGGCTGAGGTCGGGCTGGGGGAGTGGGGTCGGGCTGAGTTCTAGGTTCAAGGCCAGGGGTCTGTGGGCAAAGCTCATTTCTAACGCTGAGCTGGATTCTTGAGCTGGTCTGTGTTCTGGAGCTGGATTGGGTTTCAGAACCGGGCTGCGTTCTGAAACTGCACTGAATTCCGGAGCTGGGCTCAGCTCTGGAACTGGTCTGGGTTTTAGAACTGGTCTGAGTCTCAGAGCTGAACCGGATCCTGGAGCTGGGCTGGGTTCTGGAGCCGAGCTGGGCTCTACAGCTGGCCTGAGTCTCAGAACTGAGATGAGTTCCAAGACCGGTCTGGGTTCTAGAACCGAGGTGGGTTCCAGGGCTGGGCTGCATTCTGGAACTGGTCTGGGTTTCAGAGCTGGCTCGAGTCTCAGAGCTGAACCGGATCCTAGAGCTGGGCTGGGCTCCAGGGCTGGACTGACTTCTTGTGCTGGTCTGGATCCCAGAGCTGGGCTGGGTCTCAGAACTGAGCTGGGTTCCTGAGCTGGCTTGGGTTCTGAAGCTGGATTGGGTTCCAGAAACAGGCTGGGTCCTAGAACCAAGGCGGCTTCCAGAACCGGGCTGTGTTTTTGACCTAGTCTGGGTTTCTGAGGTGAGTTGAGCCTCAGAGCTGACCTGAAGCTGGGAGCTGAGCTGGGTCACAGAGCTGAGCTGGGTTCCTGAGCTAGTCTGCTTGCCACAGTCCGGCTCGGTACCAGAGCCTCCTCGGGCTGTGGCCTGGAGCTGGTATATAGGGCCCGGCAGGGTTTCTGAGATGGGCCGAGTCCCAGAGGCCGGTTGGGCTGAACTGGGTGGGGCGGTGGAGCTGGACCTGCTCCCGGAGCTAGACAGTGTTGTGGACCTTAAGGCTGTCGCTGTATCGGTCTGGGTCTGGGGACCGGACTGGGTTCCAGAACTCAGCTGGATCTCAGGAACTGACTGTGTTTTGGAGCCGGGTGCGATTTCAGAGCCGGGCTGTGCTCTGGAAACTGGCCGGGCCTCGAAGTCGGTCTGGGCCGCAGAGTTGAGTGGCGTCTGAGGGCTGGTTGGCCCACTGCAGAGAGAGCGGGAATCTCTGCCAAGCTGAGCCCACGGGGCGGGCCGTGCCTCGGGGGCGGATGGCGCTCCAGAGTGCGTCTGAGTCCCGGGGATGGCCCTGGTCGAAGCACTAGGCTGTGATCTGGAGCTGGGCTCTGTCTCTGAGCGGGACTCATTGCTAGAGCTGGACCGGGCCCCAGAAAGGGGGTGGGCACTTGAGTGCAACCGGGTCTTAGAGCCAGGCTGGGGTCTGGATCCAGAGCGAGCTGCTCCACGTGTCTGGCTTCCTGAGCCGGTCTGCGTTTGTGAACAGGGCTGAGTTTCGGAGCTGTCTCTGAATCCTGCGCTGGCCTGGCCTCGGCAGCCGGGCTGCCTCTCGAGTCCCACCCGGGTTTCACGGCTAACTGGTGCTCCCGAGCTAGGGTGGGTGTCCAGGTATGGCTGTGTCATGGGGCTGTCTTGAGTTCCAGAGTCGGGTCGGGTTTTATGGAAGGGCTTGGTCATGGAGCTGGGCTGACTTCCAGAACCGGGGCTGCTGTCGAAGCTGGGCTGGGCCTTAAAACATGTCTGAGTTCCAGAATTTGACTTGATGCCAGCACATGGCTTGGCCTCAGGGCTGTCCTGGGTTCTCGAGGAGGCCTGGGTTTTGGAACTGGGTTGGATTTCAGAACTACATTGTGTTCTAGAGATGAACTTAGTCCCAGGAGTAGCCTGGGGTCTAGAACAGGGCTTGGTCTCAGAACTGAGCTGGGGTCTAGAAGTGAACTTGGTCTCAGAGCTAGCCTGGGTTCTAGAGGCAGGCTGAGTTCTAGAACTGGGTTGGGTCTCTGAACCAGATGAGGTTCCAGAGATGAACTTGGCCTCAGAGCTGGCATGGGCTCTAGAGGGGGGCTGGATCTCGGACCTGGGGTGGGTTCTGGAGCAGCGCGGGGCTTCGGGAACCGGCCGGCAGGGCTGGGGCTGGGGGCTGGGCTCTGGGCTGGGGCTGCGCTTGGCCCCGGGGCAGACTAGCCACAGGCCTCCCTGGCCTCGCCGATGGCGGCCCACACCTCCACCACAAACTCGTCCGGGAAGGCGAACTCGCCCAAGACGGAGTCTAAATGGTGCGCAAACTCCTGAACGCTCTCCGTCTTCTTGGACGTCTCCACCATGGTGGACGCTGCCGGAGTGGGAGGGGAAGTGGGTGAGGGTGCCCCTGGAGCCCCAGTGTCCCCTTGAGGCCCCTACCTCCTCCCATGGGCTAGCCTCCCCCCAGGGTCCACCCGGCTTACCCTGGCCCCTTACCCAGCTCTGGGTCCCGGATGCCCATGTAACTCTCCAGCAGGTCATCCACCCTCCGAGACGCCTCCTCCTCAAATTCACTGGGCTGGAGGCGTAGGGGGACAAAGCAGAGGGTCAAAACCTCGGATCCCTCCAGCCCAATCCCCTCCTGGGCCCCCACCCCTTGGGCGAGGCAAGCTGGGACCTCACATGTCAATGCTCCTGCAGGAACACTATGTCCCCGCCTCACCACGGGGACTCAGTTGGCACATGGGGAAACCGAGGTTGGGCGAAGCAGGTCTACCCAAGGCCACGCTGACTCAGCAGCAGAGCTGCAGGTGCGAGATCCCCCGAAGCCCCCCTTCACTCACCACTTCCTCTACTGTGGCAGCCCCCCCAGAACGGAGCCGCAGCGTCTCCCTCCCGCTGGTCACTTTTGCGTCCATGGGGCATTTGCTGCTCCGGCTCCTCTGGCCAATCATATCTGGAGGGGACAGAGTGGGGGAAGGGCACGTGTGCCGAGTGGATCCACTCTTTGTAAACACTGGGAAGCCACCAGCTGAGACTTTCCAGAACCTTCTTATCCTTCAAAGGCCTTCCTACACCCATGGGTGTATCTTCAGAGACTTCTCTTAGAACCCTTTCTTCCCCCAAATCTTCCTCCTCGTCTTAAAGTGACTCTCCAGAAAGGATGCTTAGGACCCTCCTGCGGCCAGAGGGTTGATCTAGTCAAGTCTTTGCTCTGGGACGGGCTGTTCCTAACTTTTTGGTATGGCCTCCAGAGTCCCCTGCTATGAAACAGGGTAGATGGAGAATCTCATCCTGTCCCACGCTCCCTGGGACTGTTCTCCAGAGGCACCGGGATGCTTCTAGAAGCCCTGGTTCTGCAGCAGTGCTGCTCTGGGCTCCAGTCCACGATGAGGGGAGAAGGCTGTGCCGACTTCTCTTCGAAAAGTGCCATTCTGCAACTCACACTGCAAACCAGCCTCTAAAACGCTGTCGCCTCACAGGAGTCCTGTAAGAGCTCCCGGCCAGGTGGCAAAATAGATCTGGACACCTCCTCATCCTTTCCTGGCTTTGCCAAACTTTCCCCCATCGCCAGACGAACTACGACAATAAACTACCTACCTGTTCCCGACACAGCGCCAGAAACTCCCTGTCATGCCGTCAGAGACGTCCAGAACCTTCCATCCTGCCCCATCCCCCCACCTTGTGCTGTCCTGAGCATCCAGAGAAGCCATTCAGAACAAGCTCCTCCCACCCGCCTGCCCCGGGTCCCCAGGTGGCCCTCACCGAAGGCTCTCTTGGGCCGCACCAGTCGCAGGGTGAAAGGCTGGGACTTGGGCAGCTCACGGAGCATCTTGGCGACTTCGTAGTGGCGGCAGCCCACGATGGACTGGTCATTGATGGCCTCGATGCTGTCACCCACGCACACGGCCTCGATTCTGTTGATGATGCTGCCCTCCTTGATCCTCTGCAGGGACCCAGAGTCACTCGAGGGGCCACCACCCCTAGGTTCCCGAAGCCCACTGTACCGGAAGGCGGCGGCGGATCGCCCCAGGTCACCGAGCACCCGGAAGTCCCGACCCCCACCGCGGGCACCTTGATGAAAGCGTAGCCGGCCCCGTTGTCCGTGATGGTCAGCCCCAGGGCGTCCTCCGTCTTGGTGACCTCCACCTCCTTGGTCTCGCCGCGTACGTGCGCAAAGATAAAGTCCTCCAGCCCTATCTGGCCGCCCAGAAGTTTCTGCATGTCCACTTTGTGGCTGTTTAGGGTGCAGAATAAGATCTGTCCCGAGGAGAGGGGGAGTCCAGGGTCAATAACAGTGCTCGTCCCCGACCATCTGCGCAGAATCACCCGCCCATGGACTCAGGGGCCTGACGGGGAGGCCGAGGCACAAAGAGGCATGAAACTGACCCAGTCACCCGGCCACCAGGATCTCAGCCATTGGAATGGGGTGTGGGGAGACTGGACCCCCTAGAATGGGGAGCAGGGTGAGGATCTACGGGCAGGAAGAAACCCCCCCTCTCCACGCCCCCACCCCAGACTTCCAATTTTAACTCTCTTGGGCCCTGACCCTCAGACCTTTTTTTTTTTCAGATCTTTCTGAATCTACTGGCGCCCCCTGGGGGCTGCGAGGTGCATATATATGCAGCCCAGTCCCTGAGCCTGGCTGCCTGCGAAGTCCCACCTGGAAGGGGGCTGCCTAGAGCCCCAGCCCCCAGCTCCCAGCCCCTGTCCCCAACCCCCAGCCGCGCCCACGAACCACAGACGTGCTTTCCTGAGCGCTGGGATCCGCCCTAGCTGGGTGGGTAGAGTGGGTTCCCGGGCGATCTAGGGACCCACTAAGCCTGAAACTTGCTCATGTTTTGTGCCGGACGCGCAAAGCGGATGTCGCCGGGGTATGGGCACCTCTGGCTCTGAGAGGTGCGTCTCTGATATCTGAAGATTGGGGCCCCCCAAAACGGCGATGAGGGATCCGAGACCCTCAGTCCAGGGGTCCAGGCTCCACCCCCACCCCGGGTCAGCCCGGTGAATCTCGGGCGCCGGGGGTCCAGGGTCCTCACCTCAGTGGGCGCGATCCCAAAGGCCTCGGCGATCTTGGCGTAGAGTTCGCGGACGTTGGTGAAGCCCTCGATCTTGCCCGTGGGGCTGCCATGTGCCAGCTGCGTACGAAAGACGAGGCGCGGCTCGGCCACCCGGGCCACCGCCTCTGCCGGATCCGCCGCTTCCTGCAGCCTCCCCTCCCCCGGCCCAGGGCCCGACAGCCGAGCTGCCCGTGTAAGGGGATCCAGGAACCCGAGCCTCCCGGGAAGGTGACACCACGAGATGCAGGGGTGGGGTAGGGCGGGCCTCAGGTGTCTGGGCCCTGCCAGGGCCAGCTGCGCACTCCCTGGGGATGTCGGGCGGTCCACTGGGCTCTGACATGTGGCGTGGGAAAAACATGGATCACAAATATGGGCGCGGACAGCTGAGCGCTCCAGAGCGCTCACTGTCTGCAAGGCGCTCACTTAACCCTTGTAACAGCTCCCGGAAGTGGTACGATGGTTGCCCTAGTATGACCTGAGACTCATCCTGGCCCATCTGTGCCCTCAGCCCTCCGGGGCTCCCGAGTCCCTCAGGAGGAAAGCCCAAGTCCTCCCTGCAGCCCACAGGCCCTGTATGACTTGCCTCCCTCCCCTCCCTGCCCTCACCTCCTCCTTCTCCCCACCTGCCTCGCTCTGCCTCCTCACTCTCCCTCAGACAGCCATCAAGGTCCTGCCCCAGGGCCTTTGCATGTGCTGCACCCCCTGCCTGGAAAACCTCCCAGAGCTCCATGTGGTTCGTCCCTCACTTCCCTCAGCTCTTTGATCAAATGTCACCTCCTCTCACCACTACCAAGCTCCCTTCCCAGGTGCCTTGCCACCCCCCCAGCCTTGAGCATCACCTGACATATCAGATATTTTTTTTACTAATTTTGTGTCCTATCTGTCTCTCCAACTGGAACGTCAGCTCCAGAAGGGCAGGGGTTCTGGTCTCTTGTTCCTCTGCTGTATCCTGCTGCCCAGTGCCTGGGGGTGAGTGTGGGAGGTGAATGAATGGTCCCCTAGCTCTCAAACCGGAAGGAGTCTGTGAGAATCTCCTGAGAGATTCTAGACATCAGGAATTTGGGCTCAATAAGCAAAAGCAGAAGTGGAATCCTGTACGGCAGCGTAAGAGAGGGGCCCCCTGCCCTGGGAGAATCCCAGAAACCAGACATGGATGGAAAAAGTCAAGTCACAGAAGGTTTGGATGATGGAAGAAAATGTATTTCAAGTTTAAAAACTTGCAAAATGTTACACACAGTACAATGTGGATGAGCCTTGAGCACACGATGCTCAGCGAGAGAAGCCAGACACGGGCGCCACACAGTGCGTGATTCTGTTTACGTGAAATGTTCAGAACAGGCACGTCCTCAGAGACAGAAGGTGGATTAGTGGAGAGGGGGATGGGGTGACTACCAAAGGGGCCAGGGTGATGGAATGTTCTGGAATTAGGTTGTGCCAATGGTTGCACAACTCTGTGAATACACCAGAAAGCACAGAATAGTACACTTTAAAACCTGCAAAAAGTCTATGGCCATGCCACCCTGAACAAGCCCAATCCCGTCTGATCTCGGAAGCTAAGCAGGGTCAGGCCCGATTAGTACTTGGATGAGAGGCCACCTAGGAAGACCAGGTGCTGTAGGCGTAAAAAATAAAAAAAAGTAAGGGATTGTAAGCTGACAAGGTCCTTGCAATCTGTGAGGTCAACCAAAGGTTGCCTCGCCTAAAAAATGAATTTAAAAATAACAATAAAATAAAACCTTCAAAAAATGAACTGAAAACCCAAAATGACCAAACTAGTACTATTTTAGTACTATTTTTGCATACTCACATGCAGAAAATATGTAAAGACCTGCCCAGGAATGGTAACTCCAGACTTGAAATGGGGGTGCCTGTGCCAGGGAGGAGCTGAGACTCAGTTCACGCCTGGGGAGACATGACAATATCTGCGTGTATCAGTCTCCCAGGGCTGCCATAACGAAGTGCCATGAACCGGGGCGCTTAAAACAGGTTTTTCTCACAGTTCTGGAGGCTGGAAGTCTGAAATCGGGCCGTCAGCAAGACCGCACTCCCCACAACCGATGAGGGACCCCTCCTCGCGTCTCCTGGCTCCTGAGGTCGGCTGGCCATCTTTGGCGTTCCTTGGCAGCTGACGTTCCTTCGCCGTCTGCCGTGTCATCACGCAGCTGTCTCCTCTCTGTGCCCAAATCTTCATCTTCTTATAAGGACACGTCATACTGGATTAGGGGCCGCCCTACTCTTGAATGACCTCATCTTAACTCATTATATCTGCAGTGACCCTATTTCCAGATAAAGTCCCATTCTGAGGTTCCGGGGACTAAGACTTCAACATATCTTTTGAGGCAACATAATCCAACCTGTAACACAGGTGTTGGTCAAATTATTCTTCAAACGTTTTAGGGTGTCTTAAATATTCCATTGAAGGCAGGAGTCTCAGAGAGGATGCCTCAATAAATTAAGCATAGAATTACCATATGACCCAGCAATTCCACTCCGGGGATGGACATGAGAACTGAAAACAGGTGTTTAAACAAAAGCCTGTCCACGCATGTTCACAGCAGCGCAATTCAAAACGGCCAAGAGGTGGAAACAACCAGATGTTCATCATGGATATTCGAATGGATAAAGACAACGTGGTCCATGCCCACATGGGACTATTACTCGGCCATGAAAAGGAGTAAAGTGCTGACACATGACACAACCGTGACCGAACCTTGAATACACGATGTTGGGTGAGAGACACAAAAGGCCACACGGTGTGTGATTCCATTTGTGTGAAGTGTTCAGAACAGGCACGTCCATAGAGAAAGTGGATTCGTAGTTGCCAAGGGCTGGGGGGAGAGGGGGTGGGCTGGCCTCGAACCCCCAGCAGGGGCATTTGGGGGATCCTGGGCACATCTTCCGGTCCATGCCACCATAAAAACATACACAAGTTTGAAATTCAAATTCTACTTTATTTAAAAATTCTGGATTAAGCAGTGGCAAAGGAGCTGCCTCCACGAGCGTCCTTCAGTGAGATGGGGGCAGGGTGGTCAGTACCAACACCCTTCCCCCATTCTGGGGTGCAAGAATTCAAGGGCTATAAGCAGAGGGCCCCACCCAAGGGTGAGAGAGTATCCTGCAGAGCGCCTGCCTGTGCGGGGCACCCATGGTCAGTGCCTTCGGGGGGCCCTCCTGGTGTGTCACGTGGGTTTCCTCTGCCCCGAGTCCTGGGCCAGTGTAGCCTGTCACCCTCCCCACACCGGGCGTGTGAGCTGCTGTGGGCCCTCGTGTCCTTGGCTATGCTGCCCATGTGTGGTGCTCCCATGTCCCTGTAGTGTGACGTGCCTTTCTGAGGCCATGGAGTTCTACGTTCATTGTGCATGGCAGGCGACTTCTAGGTTCCAGGTGCTGGGGAGATCGAAAGCTAGAGGGCTGCTATAGAAATTTTAGTGGGGGGCTGAAGCCCCCAAGGTGCAGGATCAGGTCTGGCCACAAAGGGTGGACCCCCACCCCTCCTCCATGGGGTGGGGGTGGGACCATGACCAGAGCGTGGTCTTCTCTGGAGCAGGGGCGTGGCCAACACCTTCATAGGTGCTCGCTGTGACAGGAGAGAGGGGAGTCATGATGGGGGACCCCATCATCTCTTAGTTCCTACCCGCATACTGGGTCCCCCTAGAGGCCACCCACCCTCAGCTCATCCAAATAGATGTCAGGGTGGGGGGCCTGGAGTTGATCCCACCTAACCTGGGCAGTCAGAAGTCACTCAGAATAACCGGCAAAGAGGGGGGGGCTGGCAGATCCCTCCCAGAAACATTAATACAGTTCCTGGCCTGATCAGTGTTGTCCCTCCCACCCCCCACCCCGTGGTCCTGCCCTTAGCCACGTGCATCAAATAAGCCCCGCCTAGTAAATCCTGCAGGAGCGGAGCCCTCGAGCACGGTCTAGCTGCCGGATCCCACGCCTTAGCGCCCGCAGACCCCCGGAACCCCACTGAAGGGCAAAATACAGGCATTTCCGCCCAGGCCCACCAAGGCAGGTCCAGCCTGCGGCAGCACCGCATGCTCGGCCGCCCCATCTGGGCTGCGCGGGCTGAAGCAGAACAGCCTGGGCACACACCTGGCGACCTGGGCCAGGATCTCCTTGATGCGAACGATGAGCTTCTCGTGCTGGGCGGGGTCGCGCTCGATGGCGCCATGCAGCCTGGCCATGTAGAAGTCCAGCGTGCTGAGCGTGGGAGTCTCGCCCGTGCCTGGAGATCGCGGGGCGGAGGGGCACTGATCAGCCGAACCCAACGGGAAGGAGGGGTGTCGCCGCGGTCTGGGCTCCACAGGAGCACAGGTCTCTTAAGGGCAGGGTCTTGGGGAGGAGGCCCTTGGCGCGTGTCAGTGGGGTCGGGTGAGGGGTCAAGGGCATTTGGACCTGAGAAAGTTAATGTCAGCTTTGGGCGGGGGAAAGATGTTAGCCCGGGCAAGATCGGTGCGGGGAGCGGGGGATGGAGGGGAGGGGGAGGAGAGGAGGGAGAGGAGAGGGGATACCGGGGTTTCGTGAGGGAGGAATTAGCCAAGGTCAACAGAAGACAAGTGAGAAAAGGCGGGGAGGAGGGCGAAGGTTAATGAGGGCGGGTCGCTCAGGGAAGCGGGGCTTGCGTGCTGGGGGCGGGGCCACAGGGGGCGGGATCACAGAGGGCGGGGCTGCCGGGGGAGAGAGAGGCTCGCGCGAAACTCGGGGCAGGTAGGGGGTCCTATGGAGCAGGGTTCCGGTGATGAGGGACCCGGTTAGTGAGGCGGTCCGAGCCAGCAGGGTAGGAGCTCGCGGGGCAGGGCCATAGGGGCGGAACTCGCTCCGTCCACGGCGCGGTTGGAGGAGTCAGCAGCGGCGGGACTCTCCCGTGATGGGAGCAGGGCTCCAGGTAACCGAGGGCGGAGTTAGCGGGGCAAGAAGGCGGGGTTGGCGGGGACAGGACTCAGCGGGCGGGGACGGGGATTCCGCACCCGGCACCGGCAGCGAGGCGAAGCTGGCGGTGAGCGCCTGGCGCACCGCCTGGAGCTGCTGCTGCAGAGCCAGCGTCCGCTGCTCCTCCAGCGCCAGCTCCTGCTCCAGGCGCTCGCGCGCGCTGCTCATGTTCTGCGTGTGCCTCTGCAGCACCGCGTTCTGCTCCTCGAAGGCCACGTTCATCTTCCGCAGGCGCCGCAGCTCCGCCTCCCGCGCTGCAGCGGGGGAGCGGGGTCAGGGCCTGGCGCTTCCTCCCTTTCCCTCTGCTGGGCCTTTGCCCGAGCTGTGCCCCCCGCCCCCAGGCCTTCGGTCACTGCTCTGCTTCTAAGCCACATCCGGTAGCTCCCGGAGCCACACGGCGGGCGGGCAAGGAAGAGGATTCGGCTTTTAAGGGTAAATTCTCCCCACCTACTGCCTCCTGCCTCGGAGCCCTTTTGGCCCACCCTCTCCCCTGACACCTGCTTCCCCCGAGAACCCCTAGTCGGCGCTCACCTTTGTTTTGGTCCAAAAACTCTTCGGTGAAAATGGGGACATCGAAGGTGGAGAAGCCATCGCAGTCTCCACCCTGGGACAAGACAGACGACAATGTCTTTTTTGAGGGGGGAGCCAAACGCCCTCTGGGGCATCTCCAAGCTTGGGGGGGGTTCTGAGTCTATTTAACGACATCCCCACGGTGTGGCTGCCCTGCCTCTGCTTGCACAGGATGGAGAAGGGGGCTTATTTCCTCCCATGAGCATAGGTCCCGTTTCACCCAGGGGTCTAATGACCTCCAGATGCTCTCCTTGGAGGAGGGGCGCTTACCTTGTGTCCATTCAAGAGGGTATTCATGAGCCCGGAGCCGGAGTCCTCTGGTGGGGGAGCAAGGAGGGCAGTGTCAGCCTCCCAGGTCTCCTCTGACCCCGCTTTGCTTTGCACGTGGTGTTCCCCCTGCCTGGAACACCCTCCTCCCCCTCCCCCTCAACGTGAGCCCCACGGTGGGGGTCGCTTTGCCAGAGTCAACCGTCTAGGAGCAGGCACTCGGCTGCCTGGGGGCGGGGGCCCTTCCCACCTTTCTTAATCTTCTTTTCCTGGATCTTCTCCGTGCACATCTTGTAGGCTTCTGACTGCTGGTACGCCCGCAGCTCCTTCATGTACTGCTGCTTCTCCCGCTCGGCCTCGTCCAGGTACCGCTGGCAGGCGGCATGAGCAGGTCTGGCCCAGCTTGGGGGCGGGAGAGGCCTCCAAGGCCAGGCCTCCACCTCTGACACTGGGTTCCATCTTCCCAGAGCTTCCTACTACTCTCCAGATAAAACCCCGCCCCCCAGCTTGCTACTCATAGCACCTCCTAGCTCCCCACCCCTTTATAAGCCACCCACTGGTGTCTGAGTGACTGCAGGCTCCCACCTCCAGGCTGCCCTCTCGCACCCACTTTGCCTGCCGAGTCCCAATTATGAATGCAAACCGGTAGTGGTTTTTGTTACCTTCCCTTGACTTTTTTACAATTTTTAAATGACAAGGTTTTGAACATCAAAAGGTTTCACGTAAACACCCAGCCCACACCCCTAAAACTTTAACCATACCGGTTAAGTTTTAGATATATTCTCGCCTATTGCCACTCTCTCCCCAACAAGCTGGGGCAGACTCCCAGGTGGTCAGTTCTCCAGGAAGAAAGACCCTCCACACCTGCTCTTTTGGGGAACGTGGCCGCAGGGGTGTCCTAATGAATGGGGGGAGGGTCAGTGGTACCCGGCCGGCCCCATCCGCCGCCCACCTGCTTCTCAGCCGGCTGCAGTTTGCTCCACTCGGCGCCCAGCATCTTGGTGATCTCCGGAAACGGCAGGTCTGGGTGACGCGTGCGGATCTGCTCGCGCCGCTCGTTCAGGAAGCGCACGTAGCCGGTGACCGGTGCTTTGGGACCATTTGGCAGGATCTTCTTCCGCTTCTTGCCCTTGGGCCAGCCGCGCTTCTTCACTGGCTGCAGAACCGGACCACGCGAATTGGAAGGGGCCTGGTGGGCTGGGGAGGGACCCAAAGGGGCAGGGGTGGGGCTTTGGAAGACGTGGGTGGGGCTAGAAGCGGGCGGGGCCCCAGCAAGGAGGTAGAACCTAAAAGGCCTGAAGGTACGCCTGGGTCAAGGGCTAGGATTGACCCGGCTTCACCCTGGACAGGGGTTTGGGGCTGGTTTGTTGTGGGTGTGGCTTTTGTAATATGGGCGTGGTTTGCGCTGGAGGAAGACCCCACGGGTCCAGGGGAAGGCGTCTTCCGCAGAGAGGTGAGCAGTGATAGGAGCTGGCATTTGATGGTAAACCTTTGGGGGCGTGGCATGTGCCTCGGGGTGGGGTCTCAGGGGACAAATCTAGACTGTGGGCGGAGCCACAGGGAATTCAAATCTAGTCCAAGGCGGGGCTTCAAGGCCGAGAACCAGGGCCTCTCCCACCGCGGTGCGGGGACTCTCACCTCCTCCTCCTGGGACCCCTTCTCGCCAGCTCGCGTGCCCTCGCCGCGCTCTTGCTTGACAGCCACCACGAAGCCCCCATGCTGTCCAGGAGCCTTGCTGCCAGCCGGCCTGGAGCCACAAGACGCCAGGATCACCACCCCCCACCCCAACAGCGGAGCTGAATCCTGGGAGCAGGGGTTTCAGGGGGTCAGGGTCCCGGGATCGGATCAGGAGAACTAAAGGAGCCAGTAGGGACGCCGGGGAGGGACTGGAGCCTGGGGTGGAGGGTAGAAGCCCCTGGGGGCCCAGGAGAGGGCCTGCCCGGGTGGCGGGGACTCAAGACCCTGGTGGGGCGGGGGGTCGAGGAGCTCCGGCGGGGTGGGCGCGAGCTGAGCTCAAGCCTCGAGTG
>NW_006429782.1:2116202-2123388 GCF_000325575.1 Pteropus alecto | reverse complement strand
GCGGCTGTTTTCACCTCCACAGAAACTTTCCCGGACCTCTCCGCTGCTGCGACGCTCCAACCAACCGCCCGGAGCCCGCCCCTGCCGCCTGCCCCGCCCCTCCCCGCCCCCGGCATGCTAATGACGGCCTTCGCTAGCGGTCGGATTGGGTACGCCCTTTTCTTGGGGCGTGGCCATGCAGATGAAGGTCGGCGCGCCGGCCAGCGATTGGCTGTGGCAGCGGCTGAGCCGTGTGGGAGGTGGCTAGAAAAGGCTGCGGGCGGTGCATCAAGTTCGGCTGTGCTCGGCCACTCTCGGGACCAATCAGGACGCTTTGAGGCCTCGCTGGGCGGAGCCTCTTAAAGGGCCAGTAGGCGCGGCGTGGCCTCCTCCTGCCGGATCCCGGAACCTGCGGTGGCCGGATTAGGCCCCGCTCTAGTTGCCATGGGGACGGCGGCAGGTTGCTAGGGAAGGGGTTAAGGACCTTTGGGGCAGCCGCCTGCCCCGGGGCAAGGTGGAACCTGTTCTTAGCACCCTGAAAACCTGTCGGGGAAGTTTCCTGTTTATTGACCGGACTTAGGTTCCCCGATGCCCCGCTGTGCCTGGCCCTGCTATGAGCCAGGGGCTTCTGAAGGCAGGAGTTGCTTTTCTTCTTGTGCAACAGGGACATTGCAGGATGTCGAGGACCAGGAGGATGAGATGCTGTGAAGCTGAGACCAGGAGCTGAGTCAGGCGGATCAGGAGCTGGGCTGCAAGCATTTGGGAAAAGGTGGTGGGACAGGAAGGTTGCTAGGACCTCGTGAAGATGGAAGAGCAGGAAGCTCTCCCCTGAGATCTTGGGGACCCCCCGGAGCAGGAGCCTGGTCTTCTCATGGCCTGGGCTGGGGCTACCTCTGCTCCCAGAATGCCAGTAGCGGTCACTGGGTGCTCACGATAGACCATTAGATTTTAAACTATCTGCCAACATCACCTCATCTCCCTCCACTCTCCCCCTCCTCCATGTTCCTCAAATATGTCCGTTTCATTCATTCCCACCTCTAGGCCTTTCCACTCGCTGTTCCCGCCTCCTGGCATGTGCATCCCCTAGATCTGCCTGGCTCACAGCTTGACCTCCTCAGGTCTTTGCTCAAATATCACCTCTGGGCGAGGCTTTCCCAGGCTTGTACCCCACGTCACACACCCTGTCTTATTTTTTCTCCATATGTCCGTTTCCTCCATCCCCAGCACCTAGAACAGTTCCCATAGGAGCTGCTCAATACATACATATTCGTTGAATAAACGAATGAATCCTTTCTATTTCTAAACAGGCAGGTGCGGCTGCTTTGTAAAACAGTCTGGCAGCTCCTCAAAGGGTTAAATAAACATGAAGCCACCATGCAATCCAATAGCTTCACTCCTAGCTATCCACCCAAGAGAACTGAAAACACTTGTCCACACAAAAACCTGTGCAAGAATGTTCACAGCAGCAAGATTCGCAATAGCCAAAAAGGAGAAGCAACCCAAATGCCCATCAGTTGATTAAAAGACAAACAAAATGTGGCCCAATGGAATAGTATGTGGAAGAGTGGAATATTATTGGCCATAAAAATGAATAAATTTCTGATTTACGCTACAACAGCTGTGAACCTCGAAACATGATGTTCAGTAAAAGATGCCAGTCACAAAAGACCACACAGTGCAAGATTCCGTTTATATAACATATCCAGAACGGGCAAATCGGTTGAGACAGAGAGTGTATTCCTGGTTGCCTAGGGATAAAGAATTAGTGGAATAGGCATGGGGAGTGACTGCTTATGGGGTGAGGGTTTTTTGGGGATGATTAAAATGTTCTAAAAATAGACTGTGGTGACGGTTCATGTGACTCTGTAAACATACAAAAAAAGCACAGAGTTGTATACTTTGAAGGGAGGCGTTATGTGGTATGTGAGTTAAATCTGGCTAAGAGGATGGATATGCCCTGGAATCTTGATGGATCCAGGTTCCAGATCCTGCTCTGTTGCTTCGTCAGCTGTGTGGTCTCCCATGCCCTGCTTGCCTCTCTCTCTGCTGGATTAAAAACAATCCTGGGGAGGCCTCCGCGCTGGAAGTCAGGAAAGACCTTCAGAGCCCTGCCTCTTTTGCTTGATTGACAGATTTGGTGTTGCCATAGAAACCATTTTCCACTCCCGAGGTACTACAAAAGGAATTCAGGATTCTTCCTGCACATCAGAAATAAATGAAAGGTTTTGAGGCTGATTTTGAAAGCAGTTTATAGCTCCTTGGCACCAAGAAAAATGCCTTGCTACATGGGTGTTTTCTAGGAAAAATAAAAGCGTATTCTTTCCAATTCATGTGATCCATACGCAGCCCCGCCAACGAGCAGCGTTTATGCAATTCTACTTAGATCCTTCATACGTTTATCTAAAAGAGTATCCTTTTTGCCCCCAAATTATAAATGGGTTTTTCTTGTCAACATGAAGCAGTCTGAAGGCGTATAACTTTGCGTTAGTTTCTTTGCATTCATTTCTGTGCTTCATTTGGAAGTTTTTTTTTTTTTACTATGAAACCGGGAAGAGTGTCCCAATTTATTGCCCTAGAAATCCGAGATCCATTAAAAATACAAACGAAATTTATTGTCTCACAGTTCAGGGAGCTGGAATTCCAAGATCAGGACTTGATCAGGATCGGTTCCTACCGAGAGCTGTAGGAGAGAAGTTGTTCCGTGTTGTCTCCCAGCTGCTGGTGGTTTCCTGGCAATCGTTGGCATTCCTCGGCTTGTAGAATCATCGTCTCACCTCTGCCTCTGTCATCACATGACGTTCTCCCTGTGCACGAGTCTGGGTCCAAATTTCCGCTTTGCGTAAGACACCAGTCATACTCTTACTGGGGCCCAGCCTACTCCAGTGTGACTCAACTCATTGCATCTGCAACCACCCTGTTCCCAAATAAGGTCATATTCTGAGATCCTGGGGGTTAGGACTTCCTCCTCTGAATTTTGTGGGACACCATGCAAAGCTGATCATATGCACACACACGCACACGTGCAAATGCCTATAAAAGATACGAGGTCGGATCTTGCTTTTGTGAGCGTATTCTCTCTTGCTGCAAACATCAACCTGAAATCTCCCTTCACGCTATAACCTTTCTCCTAGTGCCCTTATATGTTATAGGTGTTCAGACGCTGGCTGGGTGACATTCCTCAGCGGGACTGGACCACCGCCTGTTCAGCGAGTCCTGACTGATACACAGTGGGGTCCTTTCCCGTGTCACAGCCCTGGCTGTTGTTGGCGCTGGATAAGGAAATAGTCCTGACTCTGTAGGAAAAAGGCAGACGAATGTCTCCTCTCTGCTGTCTGCGGCCCATGGACTGCTTTCTCTGCGTAGGGAGGAAGTCACGAAATTAATGGGCCGTGGCCCTTCCCATTTACATTTTTAATGCTTATTTGCCAACATGGGGGTTCAACTCTTCTCGACCCCCAGGAAAAATCAGGGTGTGGATGTGTGCCGTTCTCCCGGGAGATGCCCCAACCCTCCTGGGGCTTTTTTCACATAGCGAATTTAATACAGAGGATCGTTTTAACTGGCGTTGAAAGGCTGAGAACGAAATGGGGAAGTACAGGAGTAGGTAGCAGCTGCTGGAATGAAGGGGCATGGGGACAGGGTTCTCAGGCCTCCGAAGAGGGTGCACCCTGCTGCTGCTGCTGTTGCTGGACCCTCAGATGCTCAGGGAGGTGGCACCAAACCCCAGCTGTGAGTCTTGAGCAACTCATCAAAACTGTCTCAGTTTGCCCTTCTGTGAAATGGGACAGTAACTACCTTCATGAAAGGATTTACTGAGTTTAATTCTCACCTGGCGCTCAGAGCTGGGCCTGGCTAGTCCATACTGCGTAAAGCCTTAAGCTACTCTTGTCCAACAAGAATCAATCCCCTGTTGCAGAGAATTTTCTAGTGCAGGGCTTTCAATCCAGGGGCGATTTAGCCCCCCGGGGGATACTGGGCGATGTCTAGAGGCCTTTTTTGGTTGTCCCGGTGCCGGAGGAGGGATGCTGCTGGCGCCGAATGTGGGGGAGGGCGGGGATGCTGTGACGCTCAGGACAGCCGCCCGCCACGTGCTCCGCCGCCCCCTCAGCCATCCTGTCATCTTAGGACTTTGGTGCTGAGCCTTGAAGCCCTTCCCCTGCTTTCCTCCACTTCCCCCTCCTGCACCGCTATCTCTGCTCATCCTGGGCCTGGGTCAGAGAGAGAATGAGAGGAAACACCCCACTCTCACTCCCCCCCACAACACTGGAGGCTGGACCCGGGCCACCAGGACATCTGATCTCTGGCCAGGGAAGAGGGGACGCGGGTTTGGCGTCGGACGGCAGCTGGGGACGCTCTGGGCATAGCAAAGGCTGTACGGATCGCTCCTGATCCCAGGCCCGTCTGTCTAACAGTCTGTCCTGTCCCAGGGCTGGGCACTCATCCATCCTTCTAGATCTCCGTCCCTCTAGCAGAGCGTTCTCTGATCCGCCTGGCAAATCCGACCCTGCTCTTACTCGGGGCAGGTGTGCTGCCCACAGCTGAGGCCTGCCTGGGAATAAGCCGCCCACTCCCACCCCATAGGAGTTTTTATCTGACCCCTCCCCCACCCTCTCTCAAAATCCCGCTTTAGCTCCTTGCTGACCTGGGGGTAAGGTCCTGACTCCTCATCTGCCATTCGGTCAACCTCCTGGGTCTTGTTCCTCCAGCCACAGCTCTGACCGTGGGGGGACTTGGAGTATCCAGCTCTGTCCCCCTTCCTCAGACTAGAAGTTTCAAATCTTCAGGGCTCCAACATTGCTCAGCACGAAGCCAGATCTACTGAACAAATGAGTCTGTGAAAACAATAAATGAATGAATGACCTGACTCAGAGGCGCCTCCCTGGTTGGCCCCAGAGTCAGGGGCAGCCTCTTCTGCCTTCCCCACAGAGTCAGGGCCAGGAAGTAGCTGGCACCAACAGGACCAGGCCCCCCGAGATGTGCTGCCTGCCACGGGGGGCTGCCCCACACGGAACGCTGATAGAAGACTGAACACAGAGCCACCGTTTTGCCTTGGGCCGGACCCTCCCCTGCCAGGGAACAAAGAACTCAAAGATATGGGAGGTGCGTGTCGCTCAGCCCTCTGGCCAGCCCTCCGGCTGGGAACGCCAGTCTGGAAAATGGCCGTCAAATGGTGTAAAATCGCCTAGGGGTGTCATGGGATGACAGGAGGCGGGGAATGGCAATGAAAATCCTAAACTGGGATTTTGCAATAGTCTTTCATCTTTAGAAATAATTTTTAGAAGTCTCTCATTTCTCTTGAAGAAATCTAAAGGGAGCGTGACCTACAGGAAGGAAAGAATTGAGGTTCTTATCTTTCCTTATCCCTTTATCTCCTCCAGAGCGGTCAATCCTTATCACTCCTCTTCCCCTGTTCGGTTCTCTCTCTCCAACCCCGCACCCCACCCACACCCATTGTTCAGGCTCCTTTTCATACAAGTGTGTGGTGCAGTGGGTGGTCTGCATTAGAGCTGGCGCTGGGCTGGGTGCCCTTGGGCTACCCGAGCCTCAAGTTCATATGGGGTTAGTGCTGGGGCTGGGCTGGGCGCCCTTGGGCTGCTCGAGCCTCAAGTTCATACGAGGTTCCCATCTGTTTCCCGATATCTGTGCGCATTTCTGATTCTCTGCCCGTATGTCCACCATCCAGTTATTTGACAAATATTTATTTTTTATTTTAATTAAACTTATTGGAGGTGACACTGGTTACTAACATGATATAAATATCAGGTGTATGACTTTATAATACAGCGCCTGTGTACTCCATTGAGTGCTCACCGCCCAAAGTGTAGTCTCCTTCCGTCACGTCACCATGTATGTGACCCCCTTGACCCTCTTTGTCCCCACCCTCCCACTCCCCTGCCCCTCTGGTAACCACCATTCTGTGGTCTCAACAGATATTTCTTGAGCTCCTACTATGTGCCGGGCATTGCTTGGGACGATGCGGTGACTTAGACTGCCCTGGTCCCTGCCTCCGAGGGGATCACAGTTCAGTGGGGCAGACAGATGGTTACAGCTGCAAGACGGGAGAGCAGATATTAGGTTGTAACGGGGGCAGCCCAGGGCACTGTGGGAGCCTAGAGTGATAACTGACAGCGGACTAGGGGGTGCTCAGAAGTCTTCCGGCCGAAAATATTAAGAGATGACACTTCTATCACTTTTAACACACATCATACCCACTCTAGAGCCGCGGAGACTGAGGCCCCACGAAACTAAGGAACTTGTCCCAGTTGGAACAGCTCGCGGGGGTGGGATTGGTCGGGAACCCATGATTCTGGCCACGCAGTTTAACATGGAGGAGGCCTGGAGGAGGCCTGGAGGCCCGGGGAGACCTGCGTCCAAAGCTTGTAGGAACTTGTGGTGACCCAGTGGTGGGTGGCCCGTTGGAGGAGACTGGGAAGGGGGCGAGAGCTCCGGCCGGCAGAATGCACGCACCTGACTCACTGTCAGGTGAGCACTGTGCGTCCCTCAGCACCCTCTCCCCTCTCTGGGCGTGCGTCCTGGCCTGTGAAATGGGAGAGGCTTGCTCCGCCTCCCGCCCAGCTGGGATGAGAAAACCCAGGTGGGGCGCTTGGCACAGTTGGCGCTCATTAAATGCCGGCGGGTGTTACGATGATTTATCCCCATTATTATCCTTAATGACTAATTAATTAGAACTAATACGTACTCTCCGCATCCGATTGTGTCTCTCCCGGCCGAGAAGTCACCGGACTCCGAGGAGTGGCGAGCTCGGGCTCGGGCTTCCCCGCAACCCACGCACGCCCCAGCCCACCCCGTTCTCCCCGGCCCATATGAGGCCTCATAGAGCTGCAGGCAGGCTGGGGTAGCGCGGGCCTGGAGGCCGGAGTCTGGGTGAGAGAGCCCATTGCGTCGCCCCTAACTTTGAGGGGTCCCACAAACCCCTAGCAACGTCGGGCGCTAGGACCGCGCGGCTCGGTCTGCGCGGGGTGAAAAGGCCAGGCTAACCCAGGAACCACGCCTACTTCCCCGGTGATTGGCTGTCGGGCCCCGGCGCACGGCCCCGATTGGTGAAAAAATCCGCTATTCACGGGCTGCTCCGCCCCGCCCCGCCCGGGCCTTAGTCCAGGGTCTTCTGGCTCGGCCGCCACAGGCGCTGTCCGCGGGCGGGGCGGCGGGACGGGGCGGCCGCGGGCGGCAGCGGGGAGAGCCGGGC
>NW_006429782.1:2097242-2115842 GCF_000325575.1 Pteropus alecto | reverse complement strand
GCCTGGCACCTGGTCGGTAAGTCACGGCCGAGCCTCCGCCACCCGACTGCTCAGCTGCCCAGCCCCGCTTCCATCTCTGCCCCGTGCCTGAGTCTTTCCCCTCCGTCTGCCCCACGGCTGCTGTCTGACCCGGGAAGACCCCTCCATCTGACTGTTGGTGTGACCCTTCAGTGCCGCTTCTCTTTGTCTGTCTGACTCCCGGGACCCTCTGAAGTCTGTTTGGGTTGGGTCTTACTGCCCAGCGCCTCTTCTGTCAGTCTGTCTGGTCCGGCCTGACCTCTCCATGTGTCTGTGGGGGTGACCACCGGGACAACTCAGTCTGAGTGAGAGTCAGGCTGCCTAGAGTCTCCTCTGTCCGTTTTCCCAACGGGTTCCATCCATCCCCACCCTGATCTCGGGCAGCCTGTCGCTTGAGTGTTTTTCCCCGCGGTGAGTTACAAGTCAGTACCTGACTGACCGGGAAGGGGGTCTGCAGGCAGTGGGTCGCCTTCTGGCCTGGGGGTGTTGCCAGCCTCTGGGGCTGTTGGGGATGGGAGGAGGCAGGGCCCCCAGGAGAGAGGTGCCTGACCAATGCACACCAGTGATAAGGCCTGTGTGTCTGGGCATCCTTTCTCTGCCCGCCCAGGCCCTGGGCTTTGAGATTGGCCCCAGCCACTCTCGCTGCTGTCCCGCCCCCCAGCAGGAGCGCCGGCTGCATCCTGGCCTTGGGGGTGCACAGGTCTTTTCAGGAGTCAGGGCCAGGAATCCGGCCACTTGGGGAATTCTGGGCGGCAGCTTTCTAGAAGGCAGGAGGGACCAGGCTGGTGTCTTCTTGCCCTTGGGAACAATGAGCAGGGGAGGTAGTGGGTGACAGATCTCCGCGTGGCCTGAGGGTGGCTAGCATCACTGTGGCCGCAGCCTGGGGCCAGATTTCAGGTTTGTCAGGCGAGGACACTAAGGCTGTGCCTGGGCCACTCCAGACTGTAGGAGTCTCAGATCAGTGACTGCGTCATCTGAAAACGAACATTTGAGGTGTCCCTCTGCGGGCTGATGTTGGGTTTGCTTGTAGAGCTGACCCCAGGGTCTCAAAGGCAGTTTTGTTTATAATAGTAGGGTCAACTCACTGACATGCAAGCAAGGTGGGCCAGAGAGATGAGCAGGATAATGGGGGGTATGTGAGAATGGCTCCTTTGAGGGGCAAGGGAAACCCCATCTGAGGAGATGGAGCCAGCATGGAAGGGTAGCCCTGGCAGAGGGCAAAGGCCCTGAGGTGGGACCTGTTACCAGCTCAGAGCCCCCAGGCCTGACTCTGCCCCTTCATAGGTGGGAGGACTCGGATTCATTGAGGGTCCCACCTGACCCCAGGAAGAACCTGCAGAGGTAGGGAGGGGTTGGGGGGGTGGGGCTGGAGGCATTTTGTAAATAACTGAAGAGTTTATGTTTATGCAACCCTGGAAGATGGGTGCCCCGATCAGACACCAAGGCCTCCACCGGCACCCCTTCCCCTCTCTGGGTAGAGGGTCTGTTGGGGAGAGGAAGCCAGGGTGGCCCCTCGTGATGCCTGATAAGGTGACTTAAGCAAAGGTCGCCCAGGCACCAGTGCCCACTTCTCTATTTGCTCGAGTCTGTGGGTGGCGATGGACTCAGTCTTTCCCTTAGCAAGCCCTCCGCCTCTCCACCCGGCCCGGAGGATCCTCGGAGCCAGACATGGGCGGGCACTCCTGTGGGGCCCAGGCTGGGGCGGACGCGTGGACTGGCCTTCGTGAGAGAGGAGCAGAGCTCTGGAGGATGGGACATTGGCTTTGGGTTTTGAAGGGTGTGTAGCGGGTACATTTCACACAGTTGAAGGTGCCTGTGCAAGGGCGTGACGTAACGTGGCTTTGAAGCTGCTGGGCTGGTAAGTGGTTCAGAGTAGCAGGATAGGATCTCCAGCTTCCACATACCATGCTCACTTCCCACAGCTACCCCAGGAAACAGATATTTCCATTATCTCCATTTTTTGGAAACCGAAGCCCCAAGAGGCAAAGTCACATGCCCAAGGTCCCCCAGCCAGGCAGCCTGGCACTGACAATGGTTAACCTGGCCTGGGCAGCAGCGGGTTGGAGTCCGGCCTAGGCAGCGCAGTCCTCTGACCAAAGTCTGCAACGGGTGCCTGGCCCCGGAGCGCCTCCAGGCCCCCAGCCATCTGCCCCGGATGCCCCTCCCAGTTCCAGAGAAAGAATGGGGCTGGTTTTGGTTTCATTTCCTGGTTCCAGGACTGCAGGGGGAAGCCCAGGGTCTGGGGATGAGGTCACCTTTAGAGCTGGCTCCCTCCTGGCGCAGGGCTGGGAGAGGGAGCTGGGCTCAGAGTCCCGCAGGCTGGACGCTCAGCTCTGCGGCCCACTCAGTGGACCTGTTTCCTCAGCTGAAAAATGAGGATAATGACATCAATAACAGCCACCCCTTTGGGCTGTAATAGAGGCCGTTATTCTTATTCACTCATTCAAGTCTATGGCCGTGCCACCCTGAACGTGCCCGATCCCGTCTGATCTCAGAAGCTAAGCAGGGTCGGGCCTGGTTAGTACCTGGACGGGAGACCACCTAGGAAGACCAGGTGCTGTAGGCGTGAAAAAATAATAATAATAAATACAATAAAATAATTTACTCATTCAAAAGATGTTGATGTGCCGGGCTCCATGCTGGGTCCCTGGGACGCAGAAGAGACTTAGAGACACCTGGTTCCCAGCCGCAGAGTCCACAGTCTGGTGGAGGAGGCAGGCAGGAAGCAGACGCAAGGATTCCTGCATGGGCTGAGGGGTGTGAAGAAAAGAAAGCGGGGTCCACACAGAGTGTGTTGGGGCAGGGAGGGGACCGCTGGTGACCGAGCTGGTCAGGGAGGACTTCTCTGAGGAGGCGGCATTTGAATTGAGTGCTGAGGGATGAAACGGAGCCAGCCTTGCTAAGGTGTGAGGGGCAGGGCATCTCGGGCAGAGGGCACAGCATGCGCAAAGATCCTGAGGCGGGACTATGCCCTGCATGTGGGAGGAGGCCCGTGTGGCCGGAGCAGAGTGAGGGGAGAGCAGGTGGCGGCGGTGGTGGTGGGGACAGGGACAGGGGCGGGTCGTGTGGGGCCGGGGAAAGGACTCGGCCTTGTTTGGGGCTATTAGAATGTTTTCCAGGGAGAGGTCCTCTGAGGAGCTGATGGGGACACTGGGGCTCGGGGAGGGCAGAGTCCAGCTTCCCTGGTCGCGTGACCCCACGGGACCCCTGATAGGAGCTGCGGAGTGGGGTGGCAAGTTGTGGGTGTCAGTGGTGCGTCTGTGGTGGGCAGTTCTCCAGGGCCCCCCCACAGCGCCCTTTCGACCTGCTGCGTGACCTCTCGGGGACCCCGCTCTCTGCCTCAGTTTCCCCATTTGTCGCAGGGGCCATAAACCTGGGACGCCCTGTCGTGCTGATCCCACACACCCCACTGCGTGACTTCGGGAGGGTCTCTAGCCTTTTTTGTGGTCACACCTGGGGAGCCCTGGGCCACTCCGTGGTTGCACCTGGGGAGCCCTGGGCCGTTGTGGGGGGAGGCCTAGTGATGTGACGTCCCCGCTCTGCCTACCCACAGGCACCATCTGTGTCCTGCTCTCCTTCCCCTTCATCTTCAGCCCCTGCCTGGGCTGCGGGGCGACCACGCCCGAGTGGGCCGCACTCCTCTACTACGCGCCCTTCATCGTCATCTTCCAGTTCGGCTGGGCCGCTACGCAGATCGCCCACCTCAGCCTCATCCCTGAGCTTGTCACCAACGACCACGAGAAGGTGGAGCTCACCGCTCTCAGGTATCACCTGGGCGGGGCGGGCGCATGCTGAACAGGTGAGGCGGGGCCACCCGGGGCCACCCTCTCTGTGCGGGCCCTGCCAGGCTGGGTGGCCCTGGGCCTCGCAGCTGCAGCTCGTACACCTGTAACGGTGAACCTAACAAAGCAGCTTCGAACATATCACGTCACAGTCCCTGTGGTTAACAGTCTGTCCGCTTAGCTCGGTTTTCTTCACGGTCTCGAGGCTTTAATCACGGCGTCGGCTAGGGCTGGTGTCTCATCTAAGGCCTGGGGTCTCTGTGCCCTGCTCACGCAATTGGTGGCAGAATTCATTTTCTTGCGGCTGTAGAGCTCATGGTGGCTCGCTGACTCTTCTGAGACCCGCAGGAGAGTCAGATCTGAGGGTCAGCTTAAGTTCGTTTCTAGAATCGCCTGATTAGGTCAGGCCCACCCAGGCTCGCCTGCCTTAATTACATCTGCAAATCCTGTGCGACAGAATGCTGCGTAAACACGGGAGCGACGTCCCATCATGCCCATAAGTCCCATCCCCAGGACCAGGCTAGGACCAGAACCGTTATAGAACCCTGCCTGCCACAGGTGGATACAGTTGGTACCCGGCTTATCCATCTGCTTGCTTGAGGTGCTAGAGGAGGTTATTCTGAATTCGGTGACCCTCGGAGCATTTATGGAGTGCTTGCTGTATGCCAGGCACAGTTCTACGCCCTTCATGTGACTTACTTTCTTTGACCCTCATGAGAAGCCCAGGTTGTCATGTGCCCAAGGCTGGAGCGAGGTGCCTCTGGGACATATGCAGTAGGAGAAAGGTACAGGAGATGGCAGCTCCAGGCAGAAGGGGGACAGCACATGCGGGGGTGGCCGCTGAGGCTGGAGCTTAGGGGAGGGCCCAGGCTGGCTGGCAGTCCGTGCCATTAGTGAGTGTCCCTCTGGTCAGGGCAGCGCCTTCGTCGAGGGTCCCGCCCGTCTCTACCTCGGCATGTCTGGCCCCATCGTTTTCCTCCCCACCCGCCTCTGAGTTCCCCATTATGGCCGAGAGCTGCTGCAGGCGCTAACGACAGACAGGGTTGCTCAATGCCCGGGCCCCCAAGGGCTCCAGCTGACAGGGGACAGGCTGGGCCGGGCCAAGCTCTGCAAGTGCTTTATGGCCAACCTCGTGGCATCTTCACTGTCATCTCCGGGGGACGAACCGTTCTCTTTCAGAAAGGGAAACTGAGTCCTGCTGAGATCCAGAGGCTCCCTGCACCCTGCCCTGCCCCAGCGGGGGTACCACAGACGAGCCCCTGGAGGGACATTGCTCTGTGGCCGTAGGCAGGAGCCAGCCCAGATGGTTCTAGGCCACGGGGCCCTGCCCTGCCAAAGCTCGAGACCTGGGTACCGAGAATTCCGGAATCCTGGTTTCTAAGTACTCGGGGCTTTCAGACTTGGGCTGCAGCCCTGACTGGGCCTGTTCTGCTTCTGCACCCCAGCTCCCTGTCCTGGCGGTCCCAAGTCAGAGTAGTCAATCACCAGGTAACGTGCAGGCTGGGGAAACTGAGGCCAGCAGGACTTCCTTGGGGCCACCTAAGGTTTAGTGGTCGAAATCACCCATTGGCCACAAGCAGCTCTGACTGTGCGGCTGCCTTGGGGAGGAAGTGGCCGTGTGGTTTCCTGGGCTGCCATGCTGAGGCCTTGCCTGTCCCCGCCAGGTACGCCTTCACCGTGGTGGCCAACATAACCGTCTATGGCGCCGCCTGGCTCCTGCTCCACCTGCAGGCATCTTCGCACGTGGGGCCCATCCAGGATGTCAGCGACCAGCTGGGGGTCCAGGACGTGCCTGTGTTTCGGGTGAGCTGGGGCTGGGGGCAGGCCGCTGCTGGCCGCGCAGGCCCTGAACGTGGGGCCTGGGCCGTGAGAGCCACCTCTAACCCCGCTCCTGCCCGGTCCCCAGAACCTCGCCCTGTTGGTGGTGGGCATCGGTGCTGTCTTCTCAATACTGTTCCACCTGGGCACCAGGGAGGGGCGCCGGCGGCAGGTGGAGGCGCAGGACGAACACACCCCACTGCTGGCCCCCGCCGCGGCCCAGCCCTTGCTGCTCTGGAAACACTGGCTTCGGGAGCCGGCCTTTTACCAGGTACCGTGTGCGGGCAGAGCGTGCTGCAGCGGATGCCACCTCTCGCCAGGCGGGGCTGCAGGCGGGAATGGCCGGCGGAGGGGCAGACGTTGCTGACCCGTCACTGCTGTCTTCTCCCTGACCAGCAGTCGCCACCAGTGGGTCAGGTGCCAGCTGCAGCCAGGCCCCCGTGGCCCCTGCTGGCGGGAGTACAGGGCCTGTCTGACACCTGCACCGTCCCTTTGCCCACAGGTGGGCCTGCTGTACATGAGCACGAGGCTCATTGTGAACCTGTCCCAGACGTACATGGCCATGTACCTCACCTACTCCCTCAACCTGCCCAAGGTGAGCTGGGCAGGGCAGGGTGGGGCAGTACAGCCCGAGCCTGAGCAGCCCACCTGACGTGCCCGCGCCCACTCTGCCCAACAGAAGTTCATCGCCACCATCCCGCTGGTGATGTACCTCAGTGGTTTCTTCTCCTCCTTCCTTATGAAGCCGGTCAACAAGTGGATCGGGCGGCACGTGAGTACGCGGGCCGGTGGGGACGGCAGGAGTACCACAGACGAGGTCCCTTAGACGCTCAGAAGCCAGGTGATCCCAGGCCACGGCGTCCACACCTTGTAGAGGCCTCGTGTCTGGGACCTGAGTTCTAGAATCCTGGCTTCTGAGTGTCTCAGGCCTGCAGAGCTCTAGAACTTTCTTTGCCAACCAGTATGTCATCCACGGTGGCTTTTGAGTACCTGAGATGTGGCTAGCGTGAGCGAGGAACTGAATACCCCATTTTGTCTGATTTTACTTAATTTGCACTTAGACATCAAGGCACCTGTCTCTAGGATGTCGGCTCCCTGGTGTGGTCAGAGCTGGGGGCTCTTTAGGGATGGTGCAGCTTGACCCGCTCACTCTCTGGGGTTGGGGGTGGCAGTGGACGGAGGCCAGAGGGCAGGCACTGGGCTCGCAAGCCGCCCAGCGAGGCAGGCCTGATGCCCGTCTCCTCTGCAGATGACCTACTTCACGGGCCTCCTGCTGATCCTGGCCTTCGCGGCCTGGGTGGCGCTGGCAGATAGGCTGGGTGTGGCTGTGTATACAGTGGCTGTGCTGCTGGGCATGGGCTGTGCCACCATCCTCGTCACCTCCCTGGCCATGACGGCTGACCTCATTGGCCCCCACACGGTAGGGCTACTGGGCAGGGCTGGTGGGGGTGGGGACCGGGGCCCAGGCCACGGTGCTGACCTCTCCGCCTGTGTCCCCTCAGCACAGTGGAGCCTTCGTGTATGGCGCCATGAGCTTCTCGGATAAAGTGGCCAATGGGCTGGCAGTCATGGCCATCCAGGGTCTGCATCCCTGCTCGTGAGTGCGACTCATTCATTCATTCATTCATTCATTCGAGAGAGAGTACTGAGCATGTGCTGTGTGGCAGGTGCCGCTCCAGGTCTGGGTGTTTGGTGTGGACAAGAGATCCCACCTGGTGGATGTCGCAGGCCAGGGACATCTGGCCGTGACCTCGGGCACTTTACTTACTATTCAGCAAACCCCGGACTCCTGCTAGCGGGGGCTGAGGACACGGCCTACAGCTGTATTGGAATGTGAGTGGGCAGGGCTATGGGGAAGCCAGAATCCACATCACGCAGACCTGGGCTTCCGGACCGATGGTTCTAGACCACCACGTGCTTGCCTTGTGGAAGGCCAGGATCTGGGAACCAGAGCCAGCCTGGTCCTCTGTCCTCATGGAGCTGGGGGCAATGCCAGCCATGGTAGTCACACAAACATGGTCCAGACTAGTGGCCAGGGGCATGAAGGACACCACACACAAAGGCCCGGCTGGGGCAGCAGGTCAGGGAGGATTTCCTGGAGGCGGCAGCATTGGTCCTGAGACCTGGTGGGAATCAGTGAATTCTAGGCAAGTAGGAGGAACAGCCAGTGCAAAGGCCCTGGGGCAGGCCCATGCCTGGCATGCTGGACAAACAGAGAGGACGTCCGTGAGTGTGGGGAGGGGACAGGGCAGGCCAGGCAGGGCCTGGCGGAGGGCTATGGGCCGAGGAGTGGGAGGGCCTGACTTGGGTGCTCAAAGGTGCCCTTGGTGACTGAAGTGAGGGCTGGCGCTTGGGGACCAGGGTGAGAAGCGTCTGCACTGGCTGCAGTATTGGGCGTGGGAGAGAAGAGGTTCAGTGCTGTGAAGGCGCTGCCTGCAGCTCAAGTGGGGCGACCTGGCCGTGTGTGGGAGGTCCAGGCTGGAGGAAGCCAAGTGTCCCGCTCACCTGCGCTGTCCCCCCACCCCAGCTCGGAGCTCTGCTGCAAGGCCTGCGTGGGCTTCTACCACTGGGTAATGGTGGCCGTGACGGGCGGCGTGGGCGTGGCCGCCACCCTCTGTCTGTGCAGCCTCCTCATCTGGCCCATCCGCCTGCGTAGCTGTGAGTTGTAGGCTTCCCTCCAACCCCCAGACCCCGACCTGGCCATGCGGGGGAGGGCCGGGGCCAGGGCCAGGGCAGGCCCCATGCTCACCGACCCACCCATCTCTTGCAGGGGCCCCTGGAGCCCAGCCCTGACGTCCCCCCAAGGCCTCCTGCCCAGTGCAAAGGACTGCGACCACGCACATTCCACGCCCTGCTCTCAGGTCCCCACCCCTCCTTCCTGGCCCAGCTGTGGAGTCAGCGGGTGAGGGCAGGACCCCGGCTGGGGCGATAGCTGGCTAGGCTCTCTGGTATCCAGGGGCCCACGGGTTTAGGGGTGCCCCGGCCTAACGGACAACCGGGGGTACCATGTTGCGTGAGGCAGGGTGTGTAGGTCCTGGGGCCCGGCTGGGGTCTCCACTCAGGGACAGCGTTGTCGCTGAGCCCTTCTGGAGCGGGGGATGGGGAGCCCAGCCTCGGCTCCCTGCTCCCAGGATGCTGCTGATGGTGAATAAAGAGCCGCCCACACGAGGACTGGCCTTAGCTGTCTGCCTGGGCCCCGGGCGGGGAGGGCAGTGGCTGCCCTGCACCTGTGCCGCTGGGGACTTGCTGGAGACTCCCTTTTTTACCTGACCACCCAGCACCCTGGGCCCCAGATGTGGACAGAAGCCCAGGAAGAGGCGTGGCGTCGCCGCAGAGGGACAGTCTTTATCAGAGGGTGGGCGTGTGGACAGCGGGGGGCCGCTGGCCGATGGCCGGGCAGTAGGGTTCCAGGTCCCACTGCCGGTAGTTCTGGGTGGTGTAGCGTGGCCGCTGCTGTGCTGACAGGTCGGGCACGTAGTCGGATACCCTGCCCAGTGGCTCCACCCCGTACCGGTGCCTGTTGACCACTGTGGGGCAGGACCTGGGTCACCTCCTGGCCCCAGCTTCCTGGCCCCAGGCAGTTTCACCCCCAGTGCCCGCGACCCTGGCCTCACCATATTCCTTGCCCCGGATGGGTCTGTCTTTCCACAGCATGGTCCCCCACCGCGTGCTGGGGGCCCTGTGCTGGGTGGGCACGATGGGGTCGTACCAGGCGGTCTCCCGGAGGTGCTGGGTGTAGGCTGCGGGAGAGTGGGAGGGAGGTCGTCTCTGGCCCTTGCTCTCCCTTGGGGCTGGCCCGGATCAGGGCGGGCAGGCCTGGCACTCACCCGAGGGCATGCTGCGCTCCCGGTGGCCGTAGCATCCTTGCCAGTGGGCGTAAGCCTCACGGTAGGGGCTGTCCAGGGACCTGGGGAGCGTGTACCAGGCTTCGCGGAAGTCCGAGTTGGTTAGGCCTGTGTACCATGACTGGCCGGCCGCGTCTCGTCCCATGGGCGTGTACTTCCAGCGCACTGCCTGTCTGATGGCCGGCGTCCAGCGGGGCCCCGCCAGGGATAGGTAGTCATCACTGAGGGCCAAGGGAGGGGACAGGCTGAGCCTGGGGCTGTCCTCTGCTCGTCGCTAGGATGGGCCTTTTACCCCCTTTGCCACGTCGCGGCATCGAGGGAGCGAAGGCCTGGCCTGCCCTGTGGGGCCTTCTCCATCTCAGCTGCGAGTCCCAGAGTGGGAGGCCCTCTCCTCTGTCGCGTCCTCCCATGAACCTCTCAACGTTTCAGCTCTCCTCGACTCTCCCCCAGGGGACTCCAGGCAATGGGGTACAAAAGCTGTGGCCACTCCTGGGCTCCTAAAGTCCTTGTCCAGCCTCTCACGTGCAGGCCCCTTCCTCTGGGAAGCCCCCCCGGCCTGGAGGCACACCGGGAAGACATGGTCTCGGCTGAGCAAGAGGCTTGAGGAGACCATGGGGGGTCATGTCATCATCCACCCAGTCATCAGGGACCAGCTGGGGGTGAGAACGAGCTCACAGTTAAAGGACAAACTAGGTAGCTACACATTTGTGCCTGTTCCGGGGCCTCTGGTGCCAGAGCCTGTCCTAGGCTGCGAGCACCAGGGCTTCCCCAAGGAGGTGGTGGCCCACTCCAGGTGGAGAGAGTGACATGCACAGGCCCAGAGGCAGCAGAGGATGGTTTAAGGGACAGAGAGGCCGCAGTGCAGACAGGTTAGTGAAAACGGGCTGATGGCAAAAATCAAACCTCAGTAAGTTCCCATTAAAACTAAACATGAGGAAAAGCGGAAAACCCCGAAGTTGGCGAAGCTGCAGGGAAACCTGCTTAAGCAGAAAGCGTGGATGGCGCTTCCCCCCAGAGGGCATCTTGGCAGCACTCCTGCCCAGAGACAGACGAGCGTATGCTCTTTCCCACGAGCTCGGTCCTGGGACTCGCCTGGGGTGGAGCTGGCGCCCCAGGATGACCCCAGCAGGCCACTGACTGGACGCCTTCATCTCTGCCGCGGAGCCCAGCTCAGTCCTCGCTCGGCATCAAAACCAGAAACACGCCTCAGAAAAGGTGGGATGAGCCGGGTCGGTTCTGGACACCAGCCTCAGGGATCTGACGCAGACTGGGTTTGCCACCCAGAGGGACAGATCAAGATCGCCTGGGGTGTCCCGTGCTCTGAACATACAATGACTGTCCGCCCGCCCCAGCCGCCAGCCTGGACTGCCCCGATCATCCCTGCGGCCTTCCAGAAGTGGCCAGTGTGTGCGCCCTCCGGGACAGAAACGTGGGAGCCTGCTGCCCTTTCTAAAATTTTCTTGGAAATGGAGTGGCGTGAAGAGCACTCATGGATCAGCTTTTGTTTTCACTGCTGCTGAATATTCACTGTAACTGACTGGGAATCGCCTGTTAATGGGTGGTCTAGTAGGTTGGGTGTCCCCCCAAATTCACATCCACCGGGAACCTCAGAACGTGACCTGATGTGAACAGGGTCTTAGCGGGCAGATGCTGAGGCCACAGTGGGTTAGGATGGGCCCCAGTGTCCCTGTAGGGAGAGGGGACTCTGGACACACACGAGAGGTCACGGGGAGACTGAAGCAGAGATGGGGTGGTGCGTCGACAAGACCAGGGACACCAAGGACTGCCAGTGGGTCGTCGGAACCGGGGAGAACACGGAGCAGGTTCTCCCTCACGGCCTTGGGAGGAATTAGCCTTGATCCTGGATGAGCTTCTGGCCTCCAGAACTGGGAAAGAATAAACTTCTGGTGTTTGAGCTGCCTGGCCTGTGGTGCTGTGTCACAGCCGTCCCAGGACACTCCTGGACCCCTAGTTAGTTCCTCAGCGTGCTGTGTGGGTGTGCGTGCCATGCACAGCAGCAAGCACCGGTGACACCCCGCTCCTCCCTCACCCCCGCCGGTCTCCAAGCCTGCCTTGCTCTGACCGCCGGCGAGAGGCGATGCCAGCAGCAGCCAGGACCAGGCAGCGCCCCTTTCAGGAAGCATCAGTGACACTGGGAGAAGCCACACCAAACCCTGTCACACCCCAGACCCAGAGGCCGAGTCTGGGGGCAGGACAGGCACTCACTCACCTATAGAGAGATGCCGGGAAGTCCACCTCGAGGGTCCCCTGGGGGACGCAGGACCGGGCAGCCTCCCGCCTCAGGGTCTGCATGTCTGCCTCTGGGCTCCCGGCTGCTCTTGCCTAGGAGGGCTGTGGGGCCATTGTTGACAGCGACAAAGGCCACCTCTTGGTGTCCTGGCAACGGTGCTGGGGGCCCTGGCCCCTGTCCAGACCACACCCTCCTGCCCCAGCAGGAGCGGGTGAAGGAAGGAGCTGGGGCTGGGCCTGTGCGGTTCGGGACTCAGCGCTCCCACTGCTCCTCAGCCCCCTCCCCACATCACCGCATGGGTCCCCGAATCACACGGAGCTTCTGAATTTCACTCCCGCATCCTCGGCCTCGCCTTTCCAGGTGCTCAGGCCGGGACTGCCCTCCCGCCCCCAGTACCTGCCTCCTCACCCCGCACTCATCCAGTCTTCATCTATTTTCAAAACATATCAGAGCAAAACCCTCCACACAGATGTTCACAGCCACGTGATTCACAATAACCAAAGTGGAAACAACCCCAATGGCCGTTGACTGAATGAACACAGCGAGGCCCACCCACACGCTGGAACGTCACTTGGCCGTGAAACGGCACGATGTGCTGACGCCACGTGGACTTTTTTTCTCAGTGAGACGCCAGACACGGTGTGTGATTCCATTTATGTGACATGTCCAGAACAGGCACATACAGAGACAGGGAGGGGGTTCATGGTTGTCGGGGGCTGGGGAGGGCAGCTAACGGAGATGGGGTTTTTTTCCCGAGGTGGAGTGTTCTAGAATTAAACATAGGTGCACAACACTGTGAAGGCATCAAATGCCACTGAACTGTGCATTTCAAGGGCGTAAACTGTAAGTTATGTATATTTCACCACAAATTTAAAGTGACAGTCCAGGACTTGCCCCTGTCGCCACCTCCATGTGGTCCCGGCCAGTCATGCCATCACCCATCCAGTAGAGCCTCCTTGGGGGCCTCTCCGCATCCCTGCACCGCACCGTCAGTCACGTCTCCACACATCCCTTCCCAGCTCGGCACACACCGGGGCGCCCGCCTTGGCCCACAAGGCCCTGCACGACCTGCCCGTCCCCTTCCTCTCTCCCTCTCGCTCCCTCTGCTCCAGCCACCAGGGCCTCCCAGCTGTTCCAGCACGCGAGGCACAGTCCCGCTCCAGGGCCTGGGCATGGGCTGTGCCCTCTGCCTGGAAAGTCATCTGCCCAGGTGTCTCCTGCTCTTCTTCGGCCCCTGCCCAAATGTCAGGTTTGCAGCGAGCCCCACATTCAAAGCTTTCCTTTCCCAAAGCCACCGACCCCTGTGACATAGCACACACGTCTCTCTCACCACGACAAACTCCATGAACAAAGGGCTTGGGATCTGGTGTTTTGTTGCCCCCAGTGCCCAGGACGGGGACCTTGCCCTGGGGGGAAGGGCCTGCTGGGTGCTCCACCAGTCACGGGCAGCTGTGAGGTCTCCTGGCCTCTCCCTCACCCACTGTTTCCCTGTTCCCATGAAATCAACACTTGATCAGCAGACACCCCAGACAGACCTGCGCACCCCGCCCAGCCTCAGCCTTGCCCAAATGCGAATGCTGGGTGGGCGATGGCCCGCTGCTGCCCCTGGCCCCGTCAGGTGGAGGTGGCAGCGCACCTGCCCTGCCTGAGAACTCGCGCAGCCCCATCGGCCCTCCCCCTGCCCCCCCCCCCACTGCACACAGAGGCCTCCACCTCCCAGCTGTGCCCCAGACTGGCGCGATGCACATCCTCCTCACCCTGCCAGACCACGAATCCAGGGACACTGGGGTCCCTCAAAGACGGCTGCCCACCTCTGGTTTGTGACGTTCAGCTGGCTCGAGGCCTCGAGTGTGACTCCAGCTGTCAGCCACCCCAGCCGGGGACCAAAGACGCAGATGGCCGGCCAGCCCCAGCCGTGCACGGCGCACAACTGCTTTAACGACAGCACCGCGTGACGCGAGAACGAGGCTCGCTCTGCACCGGGCGCCCTCCCTGCCAGACGCGCAGGTGAGGGGCGTGCATCTCGCGCCCGTTGTCCCAACCCCTAAGCTCGGGTCCCATCTGGGCAGAGCCAGCTCCCGGGCTCTTTGGCAGCGGTACAGGATAAAGGTACGGTAGAGACGGACCATTTCTTATTAAAAAAAAAACAACAACAATCTCAAGCGATCTAAGGACAGACGTCTATGTACACTGTCCTTGGCTGTCCCCTGCGGCAGGCAGATGCTGGGATGGGCCGTGGGGCAGGACCTACATCCTAGCAGGTTCCGGCTGACTGCCCCTCCTACGTGAGGGCTTCAGAAACTGTGTCGCGTCTCCCCTAGGCGCGGTGGGCAGGCCGTGCCCTTCCCCAGCTGGCCTGAAACATTTCTAGGACCCCTCTACAAAAACACAAAACAAACTCAAAGAAAAGTCACAAATACATATATACACATGCATACATGTGGCCGACTGCGGGGAGGACACTGGAGTGGGGCCTCCGAGCAGAGCCGGGGTGACCCCCGCCCTGGCCAGGCCTGCTCTGCCCAATCTGCACCCGGGACCACCTGCCCTCCTCCGATTTCTCCAAGTCCTGAGATGAGGCCGGAGGGGGTGATGCCCAGATGCAGCTCAGGGCCAGGGCAGAGGACAGGGTGGGGCCGGGTCGGAGTCAGCCCGAGAAGCCGCCAGGGCGACCACTGGGCGCTCTCCCCTCGCTCTCCCTCCTGGCTTCCCGTGGCCATCGGTGCAGATGGACAGGACAAAAAAATGGCCCGGTGCGGAAGGGGCTGAGGAGGGTGAGGCGCTGTTCTTAGGCCTACGCGCCCGGCAAGCTGCAAAACCGTAGTCCTGCCCGGGGCCGGGGCTTGGCTGTGACACTGTCGGTGACAAGGATGGTGTGGGCTCAGGGCAAGTACGTGACAGCGAGCAGACCCAACTTCAGTCTTCCTTGCACAGTCCATCTCGAGATGACCTCTGGCGTACAGCCTGCCTGGGCCTGCTCCTGACACCTAGCCACCAGTAACGTCACCAGATGGCCGCCGGTTCAGGGACAGCAGAGGCAGCTGAAAAGAGACCTGTCAGGCAGGAGTGTCCCTTCGATCCGTGGGCTGACCTGAACCGTCCTCCTGCTGGGACCTCCCCCGGCCGACTGGCCTGGCGTCCGGCTGTTTGTCCTGTGACGGGCGGTGGCAGCAGCGGTGAGCGTGCTTCCGGAAGAGCATGCAGCCCCACGGGGCGGTGACAAGCACAAAGGGAAGCGGGCAGGGGTCCAGGGAGGCGTCCATCCCGCTCGGAGCGCTGACCGTCCGAGCCGTGGCGCGGTGCGGAGGGAGCTGGAGCCCCGAGCCGCTGGCCCGACCACGTCCCCGCCCCAAACACCGGACAGGGTTCGCAATCAGGTTTTAATGAGAATCCTCAGGGCCCCTCCAGGCCCGGCTCCCCGCCCACCCCGGCTTCTCCTCTGGGGACGTGTGCGGGGAGGGAGGGTCCGTGCGCTGAGGACGGTGGCCTCTGCCCGGGCGGCATGGCCTGAGGTTTACCGGATCCTGGTGAAGAGGTTGAGGACGGACACGGACTCCTGTGGGGCACACAGGAGGGGCCGCTGAGCCGCGGTGCAGGGAACCAAGGCTTCGGGCTGGAGGGGCCCGAGCGGGCACCGTGTGTCCCCAGCGCCCCGACACATGCGGGGGCGCAGTGCCCAGGGCGCCCTGGCTGGGATGCCAGTGATGCAGCAGCAGAGGGGGCATGTGGGGATCCCCGGGGAAAGTTACAGCAGAGTTTGGTGAGGAGGCTGCTGGGGTGGTACTGGGCAACACCCCCGAGACGAGCTGAGCGAACACGCATGGGGTACACCTGGTGCTGACACCCGCCCCCTTACCTTTGTTGAACGGGTTTTGCTAAAGACATTCCAGAACCTCAGGGTTTCGTCTCCAGCACCGGTGACGATAGCCTCTCCATCAGGGGACATGGCCTGCGGGAGAGAGGTCCCCATCGTCCTTGGGCCCTGCAGCTGGCCATGTGCGCTGAGCTGATGATGGGGGGCGGGGAGAGGGTCCCCACCAAAGCTGAATGCTGAGGACGCCCCGCCCCCGCCCCAGGGGATTCCTCTAGTCTCCGCCCTCCGGCAGAGTACACATCTATTTACACACAAAACAGTTTCTGGAAAGAGACAGAAATGCTGGAAGAGGGAGTGTGTTTCGGGTGGGGCCCCAGAAAGGTGCAAGGGGGTCTCTGGTGAGCCAGCCTCAGATTCTGGGAGGTAGGTCGGGGATAAGTTGCGGCTGCTTCATGTGTGTTTTGGTAAAGACACATGCGTGGACATCCTCACAGGCCTGGGGACTTCGGGAAAGCAGACTCCCAGTGACGACACAACCAGAGTCTGAAAGCAGAACCTGTCTGCCCGGCAGACCGGGAGCTGGCCAGGATGACCCCCCAGGCTCAGACGACGGGGGCCGTGGCCAGATCTGCACCCCACCTTCCCAGGAGCGCAGACTCACCAGGTACAGGACCCGGTACGAGTGCCCGGTCAGCTTGGCCACCTGGGTCAGTGACGGGTACTTCCAGACCAGGATCTGGTTCTGCGAGTAGCCGTGTGTGCTCACCTGGGGGTGCACAGGGGCTGTCGGAATTGGGGGCCTCCTCGCACAGCCCCCGATTCAGATGCAAGCTGTTGACTCCCCCAGACACCCCGCCAAGAAGCAAGGAGAGCCAGGCCTGCTCCGCATCCCAGAACTACCCGCTCCTGCCCCCGCGCTCTGGTTGATGACTCGTGGGTGACAGGGAACCCACACTGCACCCAGAGCTCTGCCAGCCTCTCCTGGTGGTCAGCGGGTACTCCCAGACCGAGATCTGGTTCTGTGACCTGGGTGGCAGGGGCCTCGCTTCACCCCAGGACACTGGAGGAGATTTTCCGGGGGCCCAGGGCTCCTGCTCCCATGCACCCCAGGGCCCTGCCCTGCACTCACCAGCTCGTTGGCATGCTTGGACCAGGCCAGGTTGCACACCTGGGAGCCCGTGTCAATGCACTGCAGCGGCTGCCCTGTGAGCGTGTTCCAGAAGCGGATGCAGCGGTCGGCTGTGCCGCCGCCAGACGCCAGCAGCCCGTGCTGGTGCGGGGACCAGGCGATGGCCTTCACAGCCGCCAGGTGCTCCGTGTACTGCTGCACGGGGCTCAGGCTCGAGTGGTTCCAGACCAGCAGCTGGAGGTGCGGGGGACAGTGGCTGTGAGGCTCTGGACAGCTATGGTCCCCGCGGGGAATGATGAATGGCCTCACCCCAGCCTGCCATTGTCCTCCCTTGGGGCGTACCCTCGTTCCCCCGCTCTCTGGACGGGGCTGGCTGGGTAGGTAGGGCAATCCGAAGCCTACCTTGTTGTCATTGCCCCCGGAGGCGAGGAGCTGGTGGTCCGTGGACCACTTGAGCCCACACACTTCCTGCCGGTGGCCCTGCAGCCGCCGCTCAGACTGCAGGGGTGGGGTGCGGCTGTCCCTCTGCAGGATCATGCGGTCCCGGCTCCCGGATGACAGCTGCTCCGCGTTCCAGGCCAGTGCCCCTGGAGGCCGGGCAGAGGGCGGGGTGAGGCTGACGCCTGGCCCCTGGGGGCCAGGGGGTGCTGGGGACCACGCTCGCCCGCTGGGACCCTGGGCTCCCACCAACGCGCGCCGTGTGGCCTTCCAGCATAGACAGCTTCTTCCCCGCAGCCGCGTCCCAGATCTGCACGAAGCCCTTGTGTGTGCCGACGGCCACCAAGTTCCCCTAGGAGTGGGGACAAAGGTGAGAGCAGGCGTCAGACCCCGGGGTGCAGACCAGGCTTCCCTGGACTCTCCCTCTTATTCCTCACTGCAAGGCCTTAGGAACCCCACACCCCACTTTGAGAATTTTTATGAGTTCATTTGAGCCAAAACAGCTGACACTTGCCAGAGAACCAAGATATGAAATGCCCTTGGGGACATTTCTTTAAAAAACCTTTAACGCATGTCTCTTTGAATCAAGGTGACAACCCCCCTCGGAACTTTCCGAGGAGATGGTCACATGATGCATGGGTTTGTCAAAACCCAGCCAACGCACACTTAGACCCACGTCCTTCGACGTATGGCGCTGGCTGCTTGAGCCCGGGCTACCCACAGGCTGGGGTGTGGGGTGGGGCTCTGGAGGGGCTGCAGGTAGCCCTGTCACTAGTCACCTCTACCAGGTTGGGCAAAGGCTGAGAACAGACCCCGTCCCAGGACTTGGACAAGGCCACCAGGTGGGGTTCTGCTCCTCTGCTTCTCCCGGGCCCTCACACACCGCGGAGGCCCCTGCAGTGAGGCCCACTGAGACGCCCCCTGCCGGCCCCGCCCAACCAGGGAATGGGCCCGTCTACTGACCCGCTCAGACCAGCCCACGGAGGTCACTGAGTCCCCTTCCACCGAGAGGTCGCAGAGTCGGGTCACCTGGGGGAAGGAGGGAATGAGCGGTGTTGAGGTGACTTGCTGCTCGCTGGTCCTTCAAAGCCCGACCGTCAATTCGTCCATTCATCTGTTCATTCATTCATTCAGTCACACCTCAGGCCTACGGGGACTGGCGTCAGTGCTGGGACCCGGGATAAGGAAGCTGGGGTGCCCAGGAGGCTGCAGGCTGCAAGGGGACACATGCCAACACAGGGATGAGTGCCTGCGAGCCTGGGGAGGGGTGCTCCGATAACGAGGGCACCGCGCAGAGGGGGTGCTGACAGTGGGCACCAGTCCTCTCTGCGGCCTTCGCTCACCTTCTGAGCCCGCTTGCGTTTGGTTTTCGCTCTGAAAACCTCCTACCCTGAGGGACGGCGCCTGAGCCCACGGTGGGCCTAGCAGATGCTCAGTTACTGCTGGCAGGGGCGGGGGCGGGGGGGGGGGCAGCCCCCGGGCTCTGCCGGGCCCTCATTACCATA
>NW_006429782.1:2080361-2097186 GCF_000325575.1 Pteropus alecto | reverse complement strand
GGGCAGCCCTCGGGCTCAGCCGGGCCCTAATTACCATATCCCCTCCTGGGCAGATGCAGACAAAGCTCACACTCAGGCCGGGACCGAGGACTGTGTCGTCATGGAAGCCAGCCCACAGCGGGTGGGGCATTGGAGCCTCCACTCACACCTGGTGACTGACCCCGGGTCCCAGTCTGCACACTGAGGGTAGGCCCCGGGGTGAGGGGGTGGCCCGGTGCTGCCCTGGCTCTGGAGCACCAGGCTGCACTCCCGCCACACGGGCTTGGCTGGGCTCAGCTACTGGAAGTGGCCGCCCCACAGCCCCGTGGCACACACGCGTGTGCGCATGCACAGGCACTGGGGCGCCCACCTGGCTGGTGCAGGCGCTCCACAGGTATACGCAGGTGCCCAGCCCCACGCTGAGCACGTTGAGCGATGACCAGTCCACCAGGTTCAGGTAGAAGTCGTCCTGCAGCTCGGGCGCGTCGAGGACCTTGAAGGGGATCTTGGAGATCTTGCGGGTGGGTTTCCGTGGCGACCGCAGCAACTTCTGACTGTAGGGAGAGCCCCAGACAGTGATTCTGTGTCAATCGGTCGCATGGTCACAGTGACTCCTGGCTGACTCTATCCCTTGTTCGCGTGAGCCGCTGGCATCTCTGCACCCGCTCAGCCTGCCCCTCTGCCCACGTGAGCCCAAAACTGTCGGTGACCCCGTGGACACAAGGCCTTTGCCCCTGGGTGTTTGGCCACTCCAGGCCTCAACTGCCACACTGGCACCTCCTCCAGAGAGCCCTCCCTGACTCCCCCTCCCCCAGTTTGAGGCCAACGTCTCTAGGACAAGTGTCCCCAGTGAGGGGGTCCCTCGAGCTCCCTCTGCTCTCTGTGCAGTGTACAGGACCACCTACCTGTAGCCCCCATGCCCCGCCCAGCTGCCCATCCCGCCTTGCAGGCCCAAACTCACCTTTTGTTGCTGACAGGGGACAAGGAGTAGGGAGACACGTCGTTGCCGTCGTCCGGGCTCGAGCGCTTGGTGCTGAGGGAATACTGGGGTGGGGGGTGCACACCTGCTGAGTGGGCCCTGGCCCACAGCTCGGCTGTCCTGAGCGCTGGGTGGCAAAGTGGGGCCCAACCCAGGAGGGGGGTCTGACTGGGGGCACCCCGGGCTCTAGGAACTCGGGAGCAGCAAACCGGGCCGCCTCTTGGCATCTTCCCAGCAGTGACGGCCAGCGTGCTCCTGCCTGGCCACGTCCACCAGCCCTTCAGCTATCGTGAGGGACCCAGGCCAGACTCTGACACCGTCAGGGGCCCCATGAGCTGGGACATTCTCCGTGGGAGAGTCTGCTGAGGCTGCCGCGCCTTTCCCCAGCTGCCGCCCCTTCCCCCAGCATTTGGCTGCCTGTCAGTCACAGAGCACCTGCCCTGTGGTCACCTTTGTCTCAGCAAGTGTCCAAGAGAGCAACAGGCTGTCCCCACAGGCAACAGCAGACAGTGGGGGCATGGCCGGCAGGCTCACCGTGAAGAGGCCCTTCTTCTCCGGGGTGGACGGCTGCAGCCTGCGGTCCTCTGTCTGAGGGTCCTGCACCTTCTCGATGCCGGCCCCCAGCAGCTCGTTCTTGAGCAGGGCCGAGTAAGCCAGGCCGTCTGCGGGCACCAAGCATGGGAGAGGCTGGGGCGGGCCCGGACGAGGCACAGGGTGGGGGTGAAAGGAGGGGTCTGGGGCTCTGACTCCTGACCTTTGCCATTATCTGAGGTGGCGTCCTTGGCTTTCCGGTTCTGGCTGGGAGACTTCTCGTTTTCCTGTGGGACAGAGATAAGCTGGAACGGCCCCAGGCTGCAGGGTCGGTGGTCCTTCCCTCCGACCCCCCTGCCCTCTGCCCTCCGGGGCCCTCACGTTGATCCTGTGGAAATTCACGCTCCAGTTGGCACCGGCTCTTGAGGGGATGAAGCGGTCCCCGTGCTTGCTGGGGGAGGACACGGGGGAGTTGGCAGGTGTCAGGGTCCGCCGCATCTCTGCAACCTGGAAGGACGGCAGGCTGGGGCTGGGTGCCTCAGAGCCTCCCAAAGGCATGCCAAGACCAGCCCGGCCCACCCTGCCTGCTGCACTTGGCCGCTGGCCGTTGAATGAGGGGTTCGATCTTGGAAACCCGAGGGACAGGGGTAACCAGCTCATGTGCCGGTGGCTCCATGAGGCAGGAAGAGCTCGAGACACTGGCACGCAGCGACCATGACAGACAGAAAGCACGGAACAAAGAACGTTTATTCCCTGGGCACCTGCTGCCACGTGGCCACCACCTCCCACCGACCAGGCTGTCCTCCCACAGAGCCGCGACCCAGCTGCCTGCACCAGGCGTGAAGGCGGGTGCCGACCCCACTCGACTACCCCAGGAACGTCCTTAATGTTTAAGGGGCCTCCTGTGGGCTGAACCGTGTCCCCAAAGAGCGTATGCTGTAGTCACATGGGAGTAGAGTGGGCCCTCAACAATGGCCTTATTGGAGAGAGAAAAGCTGACAAAGAGAACGTGATGTGAAAACCAGACAGAGACTGAGGACGAGTCGAAAGGTCAAGGACTGCCGTACCGCAGAAGCTGCGGGAGGCAGGAAGGACCTACCCGGTGCAGCTCAGCCCTGCCCGCCCACCCCACATGCTCCCGCGTCCCAGCACCGACCCCTCCCACAGTGGTCTGGCCGCCCCCAAGCCAGCTTCCTGCATAGGCTGTGCGGTTGGGTACTGGGTCTTTTGCCACCCCGTCTGGAAATGGGAAGGCGGCTCACATTCCCTTGTCCCCCGTTGGTCCCGACTACAGCCCCCCGGGAAGGACTGGCGCCCCTGCAGACCAAAAGGCAAAGGCCCCAGGCCCTGTGAGAATAAGGGACCTCCAGTAGCAGGAGGGGAGGTGCACAGAAGCCCTGGGCAGTGAGTCACAGCTGAAGTGTGGCCGTCACATGGCCATGGGGAGGGCCTGGGGGAGGCCTGCGGGAGGAAGTCACCTGCCCAGCACATCTGTTCACTAATGGCTGAAGCCCAGGGGTGACCACACCCCTACCCTTTCTCCCCCACCAGCTCCCCTGGGGCCAGAGCAGGCGGGGCCGGCACTCACACTCGGCAATGTGTTCTCATTTTGGATGACAATCTGCCGGAGGAGGCGCCGCTCGTAGTCCTGGTCCATGGCGAGGCAGGGCGGGCACGGCCTGCCGGCCAAGGTCAGCCGCCAAGTTCAGCCAGCCAAGGTCAGCCTGGGGCAGGAAGGGCAGGAGAAGTCAGCACCAGTGGGCACCCCCCACCACCACCTGGTGACCACAAGGCAGACCTTGGGAATAGCTGAGTCCTCCCACCATGTGATGGGGCCCTCTCTCCCAAAAGCCCAGGGTACAGCTTGGCTGCACCCCACAGGTCCTAGAAGGCAGAGACAAGCCAGGGACAGATGGAGCTCCTCTCCATTTCCTCTGCAGGGACCTTCCTCCAGGCCCCCTTGCCTTTGTCAGGGGATGGCCCCACCCACTCCCCCAACCCAGGCCTCCCATCTCATCAACTTCTTGCTTCAGACCCTCTGAGGCCAGGAACCATCCGAGGGGCCACGACCCTTCTCATTGGCCCTGAGAGGGAGGCAAGGGGCTGGGCAAGGGTTGGGGTGGTCCCAGAGAGGATTCCCCACTAGGATTCCCCATGTGGCCTGATGCACAAAACAGGTGGGGATCAGTAAGCTCCAGAGGAGTGTGCCACGCCTGGCTGGGCACTGGGCCCTGTGCCAGCACGTGGGCTCCAGGGCCAGGCCGACGAGGTCGTAGCCCAGGGACATTGGCCTCCAGCTCCCACCCAATCTGGGGAGGCCTCTCTGAGGAAGAGGAGTGAGAGCATGCCAGCAAGAGGAGGCTGGAGAAGAACATTCTAGAGCGGGAAGAGCAAATCTGAGGCAGGGAAGGGCTGCATGTGTTCTGGGATGGGGCAGAGGCGAGTGGCAGCCTCAGGGAGAAGGGACGTCCTCTACAGCGGGGACGGTAAACCAGGGTCCAGGGACAAACCGGGCCCATGGCCACACCTCCAGCTGTCAGTAGAAGATGCTGCCAGGCCTGCCCGCCCCCCTCCCCCCGCCGGCAGCGCACAGCATGCAGAGCGCAGCAAGTGCCCCGGACGGCTGACTGTGGCTTCTCGCTGTGGCCTGCTCTGCACCCCGGAGCCCCCGCCACTGCCACTGTCTCTCTGCTCCTGTGGCTATGGCCCAAAGGTCCCAATGCATGCAGTGCCTGTCCCGTTCCAGCCTGAGCCTCCAGGTGGGTGCTTGGGCTGAAGACAGACCGAATATCAAAGAAGTCGAAAGTAGAGGCCAGCTGAGAACTGAGTTTATGAATTCCTGTAGCATTCTGAGCTCAACACCTGACTTTTGAGAAAAATTACAGTAAAATACAGATAACGTAAAACCACCATCCCAACCACTTCAAGCGCACAGCTCGTTGTGTTAAGCAGACGCTCATCATCTTGCAGCTGTCACCACCATCCATCTCCAGAACTTTCTCCTCTTCCCAAACTGAAACTGTCCCCTAACTTCCTATTCCCCCCACGCCTCCGTCGGCTCCTCAAGAAGTCACATGCACAGCCACGTGGCCCAGCAACTCCATACCGAGGTTTACACCCGGGAGATCAGAAAGACATTCACAGAGACCAGCGAATGTTCCCACCAGTGTTACCCACAATCATCAAAAAGAGAAACCACCCCAGTGTCCAGCGAAAGGTAAGACACACAAGACGTGGTCCAGCCATACGGTGGAATATTCAGCAGAAAAGGGAGTTCTCACATCTGCTATGACATGGATGAACCCTGAGAACATGACACTCAGTGTAACAAGCCAGACACAAAAAGATGCACCCTGTGTGATGTCACTCACAGAAGGTCTCTAGAGAAACCAAATCCACAGAGACAGAGTAGAGTAGAGAAACCAATTGCCCTTTTAAAACAAGGTCCCTGGGGAAAGTACGGGCTCAGAGTCACCAGGCAGGGAACCGATCAGGGCTGACAGCACTCACGCCCCGTGGCGAGGGGCTGCACTGTGGGATACTAGGTGCGTCTGCCTAGGCTCTGCTTTACACCCCCAAATGGCCCCGTCACGGAGACCAAGCTCACCGTGTGGCTGAAACAGCACCTCAAGCTTGCTGGGACTTTGTCCTTCGCTTGCCACGACAGGACACACAAGGATGCCTTGGTGTGGCCCCGGCCAGAAGCTGAACACCTGGCCAAAGTGCGTGATGCAACCACCAGTCCCTGTGCTGTGTCCTTGCCACACCCACCACTAGCAGGCGGCACGCTTCGCCTTGCGCTCCCCAGCGCAGCGCCGTGAGCTGGACGCCCGGAGAACCCCTCGTGCAAAGGAGGATAAAGACAGAGCGAGCGGCAGCAACACCCCTCCCTCCACGGAACTGGACACCCACGGCCCTCCCTCCACGGCCTGGCTCCTCTGAGCCTGTGCCGGCTCGGAGCCTCGAGCCACGCTGTCCCCCACCCTGGCAGGCAGCAGGCCTCTTCCGCTGGGGAGAAACTGGGGCTGCAGTGCCTCAGTTCCGTCCTGGCTTAAACCTCTGGGATCAGCGGCCCCATCTTGACTACAGGCTTCCTGCTCCCTCCACCTGCCCGGCCCCAGCAGAGGTCCCCAGATGCATTTCTGTCCATTGTGGCCATAGGACAGTCTCCAGCAAGGGCCGACACTGCCTCCTTCCTTCTGGCCTCCCTCACTTCCCCTGGGCCAGGGCCCCTCCCCATGCTCCTCCTCCCCTGCGCCCCCAGCCCGGCCTATCTGGCTCAAAGTCCACTCACTGACCTACCCAGGTTGCACCTGCCTCCTCCTTCCACCCCCAGGTCCCCAGGAGGCCTCGGCTGCGCCCAGCATCCCCCTACACATGCCCTCACACCTGACAGCTCCTGGGGCAGCATGGCCATATATCTGGGACACGGAGACACCTATCTGAGCACCTGTCCTAGATGGAGACACCTGTTCGAAGAACAGTTTCCCACGGGTGGGCCCAAGGACCTTGCTCAGCACGGCGCCGGGCTCTGCGTGAACCAGGACAGAGCCCCGGGGCCACCTCGAGCGAGCACCCTGGGAAGGCGGTTCACAGGGGCTGGACAAGAACGGGAGCAGCAAGGTCTCCAGTCTAGTCAGCTCTGAACGTCAGCGGGGGCCATCCCACAAGCGGGCCAGCTGGCTGTGCCCCCACTTTGCAGACGAGGAAACGACGCTCAGAGGGGCTGGCTACCTCCCCGCAGCGGCTCTGCCTGGGGCTTTATTTACTGTCCACTGGGCAGTGAGCCCTCGGGAGACAGGGTGAAGGCCGTGCCCAGTGCCCAGCGGCCGCTCCTCTCCATGGCTGCCAAATGCGCTGTAGGCCACCCAGCCGCCACTGCTTAAAGTGCGCTGTTTTGGACGGCTGGCGGTCTGCTCCCGCCGGCGAGGGTCCAGGGGAACACGAGCCCTCCCCAGGAAAGAACCCAGGGGCCTTGACGCGGACTGCTCAGGCTGTGGCAATGGCGGTCCAAACCTCCTGGCCAGATGAGCTCACTCCCCAAGGAGACCACCTCCATGCACCAACGCCACCAGGCCGCGGGGCTGGCAGGGCCCAGACGCCAGCTCGGAGGCACTGCACACGCCGGAAACTCGGCAGAGTCTGAGGCGCGGTCACCTCCGAGATGCAGAGCGTGAGTCTGGTCTCCCAGGATGAGCTAAGACGCAAAGTGCCACACAACCGGCTGTGCGCTGAACTTGAGTCTAGGAAGTATGTCCAGCATGGCGCGTCCTCCGGTCACCAGCAGATCGGCTGCCCGTCTGCCAGCTACATCCCGTCGTGGTAGCTTACGGCAGCCTGTGCGGTAGGCAGCGCCTAGCCACTTACAGATGTGGCTAGTGAGGACCAGAGAGGTTTCAGATGCTCAGTGTGTATGGTCCTCGACCCCAGGACCTGAGGGTATGCCACGTCACGTGGCAAAGGGAACTGTGCAGATGAATTAAATCAAGGCCCCTGAGAGGGGATGACCCTGGATTCCTGGGGGCCCAGTGTCCTCACAATGGGGAGGCGGGAGGGTCACAGAGAGATGATGAGGCCGTGCTGCCTCTGGAAGCTGGAAAGGGCCGAGACGGTTCTCCTGGAGCCTCAGGATGGCCTGGCCCTGCCCACGCCTGGACGGCAGCTCTGTGAAAGCCATGTTGGACTCCCGACCCCAGGACTGTGAGAATAAATTTCTGTTGTTTTAGCCACCAAGTGTGTGGTGATTTTATGGCAGCTGCAGGACACGGCAGGACAGGGGAAGGTGGCGACCACACTGCAGCCTCCCTCACCAACCCTGCTGGGGGTGGCGGCTGCGTAGAGGCTTTTGAGACGCCTGTGCCCAAGGCGGGCCCTCGGAGGCCTTCTCTCCGCTCGCCCCGTGCAGCTCACCGTGGAGGGCTGACCAGTCCTTCCCTCTCCACGGATTCCTCCCCGCCCTCGACTCCCAGAGGACCCTGCTCTGCCTGAGGCAGGAGACCTTCTCTCCACCTATGCACGCATTTGCTGAGCACCCAGCACAGGGCTGGGGCTGGTGCCACTGAGCAGGCGTGGAGACCAACACGGTCCCAGCCTCTCGTGCTCCCGGCCTCTTGGGGCGGCAGGCCAGAAACACGGAGCTGGGTGAAGAACAACTCCAGGCACTGGCATCTACTACCAGGATGCATATTTAAAAAGTGGCTCCAACATCCAGCTGAGTACGGGGGAGGGGGAGGGAGCCGAGGGGCCACTGGATCCCAGCACCTGGCCTGGGATGGTCTCCCCAGGCACCTGCAGGGGGACCCATGTGGGCATGGGCACGGTGGGGGGCTCCAGAACGCACGCTTCCCAGGCTCTGGCCTGGTGAATGCAGGTAACGATCCCGACGGGGGTGACACGGCTCGTTTCTAAAGCGGCCCCGCCACTGTCGGGAGCACCCACCCCACGCACCTCGCCCGGTTTCTCTTGGGGAGGTGGAGGAGGCAGACCCAGACTCGATGGGCACTACCAGGATCTTAGAAGGACAGCGATCACCAGCAGGTCAAACGGCCGCAAACTCACGCCCGAGCTGCACAGCCCTGCAGCCCGGAGCTCGGCCAGTGTGCAGTCCGGCCCATTCCAGAACGCTGACCGTGGCGCTCGAAAATGGGTCCTTGGTCCCAGGATTGGGACCTCCGGGGGCACCCACACCTCAGCGCCAGCGTGGGGACCCCCACCTGCCTCTTCTAAGACTGCTATTTACCGTACTGAAGAACAAGACCCCAAAACTGTAAGAGAAAACGCCGGTCACTTCATCACCGGAGAAACGCAAAGTGTATGCAAGGCAAACACACCTTAAAAAAAAAAGAGAGACAGCTAGGAAAACCCTCTGCCACCCTGAGGACAGACTACAGTGGCACAGGGCATGAACCACCGTTCCTGGAAAAGATGCTCGCCCTCGTGTGCAGCGGGCGCAGGCGGATTCCCCCGTCCAGCCGCCAGGCTGGTTCTGAAAGGTGGCGCGTGCGCACTGGCCGGAGGCGTGGGAGCCGGCAGACACTCGCCCGCCCTGCTGGCAGGAGCTGGCGCTGGCAGGACTTCTAAGGAAGATCGTTTGGCAACTGCTTTCAAAATCTAAACATGCACGTCCTTTTCAATGCAGTGTTTCTACTTCTAAGAATTTGCCCACAGTGACTCTGGGCGCCTGCGAGCAAAATCCGGTGCGTGAAGGTTCTGTGCAGACAGCTCACGAGCGGAAGGCGACAAACCACCTAACTGGCTGCCTTACTGGGGCTTCTTCCTTCCGGGGAGATGCTGAAGTAAAAAGGGCGGGCGGGCAGGTGCCCGGCACCCGTGCCCCAGAGAACAGCACTGTGTGGACACATGATATCTGGAAGGCTGAGGAAACCCGAAGCGCAGGTGGGCTCTGGGGAGGGGACCCAGAGGGCGGGGGTCAGGAGAGGGAGGAAACCTCGCTTCCCCCCATACATCATGTTGTCCTTCCTGAATTCTGTGTCACGGGCACATGTTAGTTATTAAAAAAAAAAACAAAAAAATAGCTGGGGAGAGATGGGACCACACAAGCCCAGGACGCGAGCAGTAGGGTCTCGGTGGCGGGGGCACAGCTGGCTGTGCCCAGAACATCCTGCAGCCTCTGCTGTACGTCTGAGAAGTTTCCTAACAAAATGCTGGAGAGAAAAAGCAGTCATTTCTCTGTTAACAAGCCCACTGAGCGCAGGCCCTCACGGAAAGGCTCCCCCAAGCTGCAGGGAGCTTCGGGCTAACGCTGACGACAGACATGGGACAGAAGCCATGACCAGCCCTGCGACATGGGGGCGAGAATGCTGCCCTGGGAGGCTCTGCCCGAGGGGTGCCACTTGCAGGCTGGTGTCCATGGTCCGGTCAGGTGGCCAGGGCCCTGGCTGCCCGGCTTCCCACTGCCACTGTCCCTTCTGCAGGGTATTGTCACTGGAAGCCTCACCTACCACTGAGCCAGCCCTGAAGGGGGGCCTCCTCTTCCACCCAGTGGCTTCCGGAATGAGACAGGAAGTTCACCTTCTGCCACTGCCTCCGACGAGCCTCAACCTGCTCCCCTGGGAAATGGGAATGCCCCCAGTACATGAGAGTGATGAGGTCCCCATTCGGCTAGGGTTGGCATGACCACTCACAACCACTGGGGGCTGCCCCCCCATGTACTCCGTATGTGTACCTCCAAGAGCAAAGCCACCTTGGGCACCGATGGGGCAGGGCCCTGGCTTTCAACCTGGCTGTCTGGTGGCCTGCTGCACCCTCCTGAGGAGGCAGTCCCTGCCACCCCTGGCTACCCGACCTCATCTGTCTTGTAAGGCTCACGTGGTTCCTGCTTGCCAGATACTCAGCAAAGACAGCTCACTCAAAGTATAACCCAGTGCTTCTTGCCGGGGAGACTCTGCCCTAAGGGGCACTGGGCAACATCTGGGAGCACCTGTGGTCAGAACAGCAAGGGCTCCTGGCATCGAGTGGGTGGGGGCCAGGGGTGCTGCTTGACCCCCGCAATGCTCAGGACGGCCCCAGAGTGACCCAATGTCAGTGGTGCTGAGAGAGACCAGGCCAGGGCCAGGCCACAGAGCCTGCCTGCAGACAGATGATGACACCTGTACCAGCAGAGTCAAAGGGGCCTGAGGACAACCCCGTGCCAACCCCTGCGGGTCCTTCTGGGGGAGCCAGCGGGGCCCAGGAGCCCGTGTGAGGAACGATGTGGTGAATGAGCTTCAGCTCCCAGCCACCCACCAGCTCCCAAGGGTGGGCAGGTGCCCCCCTTCCCCCACATCAAATGAGGAAACGAGGTGAAGGGGCCTGTTTGGGCAGAACAGATGACAGCAGCCAGCACCTCAGGACTATCTTCCAGGCTTCCTGGGGCGGAGGCTCAGCTGTGGAGGGCGCTGTCACAGGAGGCGGGGCCTCCTGCCTGCCTGGGGGACACAGCCACACAGCCTCCTCATTCACCGCAGGCCTGAGGCCCTCAGGAGCGGAGCAGTCGGCTTCCAGAAGCCCAGTTTCGAGGCCTTGCTTATCTCGAAAAACTGGTCCCCACTGTTCTCATGTTTTGTAAGGCTCTTCGAGGAACCAAAGGACATGAGACATCCCCATGACACGTCTTCGTGACTCAGTGCTTTGAGGCAGCCTGGTCAGGCTGTGCTTCCTATGAAGTGGCTGGCACCAGGCTCTCCCCCCTCCCCCCTCTCGTCACTCTCCATGGGGGGCTGTCCCGGGCACGGCAGGGGTTGAACAGCATCCCTGGCCCCACCCAGTCGACACCAGGGGGACACCCTGCAGTTGTGACAACCACAGATGTCCCACACATTGCCAGTGTCCCCTGGGAGGCAGTCCCACCAGCCAACAGTGAGGGGGGTGAGGTGGCACCTGCCACCCACAAGGGGTATGGAGGAGAAGGGAGAGGAAAGCCCGCCAGTAGGACCCTGTGAACACCCTGTGTCACATCCTGAGTGGGCGGCAGGGTCTCGGGTGAACCGGACACTGCTCCTGGCCCTGTGGGGAGACCATCAGAACACAGATGACAATGACAGTGGCAGATCCCACCTGTGCCTCTCTACGAGCCAGCATGGATCAAAACACTTGACATGCTTTATTTGGTTTTGTCCCCAGGCACAATCCTATCTCCATTTCAACCTGGAAACTCAGGGCATGGGCAGCCGATGGGTGACGATGGGTGGCAGAGCTGGGGTTGGAACCCTGCCTGCAACGACCACTCAGGCGTGACCCTCCCATGGGTGAGGGTCCGCAGGCTGAGCGCGGAGTGCGCCAGCAGCCCAGTACTCAAAGGCCTGCACTGGATGGCTTACTATGGCACATGTGAATCCCCGCCTGGCACTTCCTGTGGGAACCATTCGATGAGGGGTCATGGTGACAAAGGGCTGGGGGCTTCCGGGCACAGCCTTTCACAGGGCCGGAAACCTCTGGAGGAAAGTGCTCCTGTCTGACAGGCACGCAGGTGGAGAACCAAGGAGGCCCGGAGGTGGCTCTAGGTGCGCCAGGCTACCTGCAGGCTTTGAACCAGGCCCGCCCTCTTGGGAAAGGCAGTTGGAGAGGGCATGACAGGAGCCATGGCCTTGCTCCCAGCCATTCTCTAAGGGGTTGGGGGAAAAGCTCTGCATGAGAAAGACCCAGCCGGAAACAGGGCGGGTCCAAGTCTCCGCTCGTTTGTTCATTAGTTTGTTCATTAGTTCGTTCATTCATTCGTTCATTCATTCAGCTGATGCTTACTCCCTCCTACTATGCACAGATGGCCCCAGGAGCCGCTCAAGGAGCTGTAAAGCAGAGACATGGAGTCTCTGTCCTCCCAGGACACCCACCCCTGGTGAGAACTGCCACTCTAAGTCCCAGAAACGATGCCTGAACGGAGGTGAGCCCCTACCCTTCCCACCACAGGGCACCCGCCCCTCCATTGGACTCGGTGAGACATCCAGACCCGAAGGCCCTGGGTCTGCAGCAGCCAAGACCCCAAACCCCACACAAGGAAGAACAACTTGGGCACCACGCTCACGTGCTTTACGGTCATTTACGTGACCTTAACTGTGACTGACACCAGACAGCCAACTCTCAAGGCTGGACGGGGCCTTAAAAGGGACCAGATGAAGCCCGATCGGGTACCCAGAGCCCTCTCAACTCTACATCAGCTTGCACACCTGCAAGGACAGGGAGCTCACCCCCTAAGAGGCAGCCTGAACGTCAGGCAGTGCTTCCTCAGTCTGTCTACTGCCATTCTCACCCATGGGTCTGAGGTGGGGGTGGCAGAAGGAAAAGCCTAGTATGTTCAGGGCAGGGTACCTCTCCTACCCGCCCCCAGCACTGCTGACACGGGGGGTGGGTCACTCTCTGGAGGGGGCCGTCCTAGGCACTGTGGGGTGTTGAGCAGCATCCCTGGTGCCCCCACTCGACGCCAAGAGCACCCCAGTCGTGACAGCCACATACGTCCCCGGACATTGCCCCCGGTGGAGACTCCTGGTTTCAGGGAATCCTTAGGAAATGTTGCTTCCCCGGGCTCCACAGATCAGCACTAACCTCTCTCAGCCGCTCAGCCCTTCCGAGAGGACAGACAGAAAGACAGACACCCTCCACCCCGCCGGCCTCTCCTTATTGCGGGAGAAAAACAAACGCAAGTCTGGCCCTCCCTGCCGCGACTGTCACACCCTGTAGGGACTGGACGAGACCCTCCAAGTCACAAGCCGTGGTTCCTGGTCCATGTGAAAAGGCCCAAGGTTTGGAAAAACTGGCCCGCAGCGGTGTGGAGCGCCGGGGGCAGGAGGAGGGAAAGGGGCGAGACCGGAAGGGCAGGTCTCGGTGGCCGGTGGCGGGGAGGTGGGGAAGAGACCGGGAGCGAAGGGGGTGCCATCAGAGGTGGGTCTGCAGGCTGGCAGTGGCGGGGCCCACGCGGAAGGTGCTGCCATCCAGGTGGGGGAGCAAGGGCCCCGGGGAAGGAAGCGGGGGTGGGCAGGTCTGAGGAAAGAGCGACCTCTTCTGGACACTCCGCTGGAGGTGCACAGGACAGACGACAGGACACCTGGCGGGGTGTGGGGGGTGGTGGTGGGGGACAACTGGCCACAGGCTCCGTGGGCCCGGAGTTCAGGAGTCAGCTCTGGGCCCGGGCAGCAAAGGAGGACAGGAAGCTGAGGGCGAGGGACAGGCCACCAAGGTGCATGTGCGAAGGCACGAAGAGGCGTCTGAGCTCCGGTGAATGAGAAGGGCCACCGCACAGCCTGCCCGACTGTCTGCGGCAGCTCTGTTCACGACAGGGAAGAGGCGGAAGCAGCTCGACTGGCTGCCGACTGGTGAATGGATGGACAAAACGTGTCACATCCACACACTGGAATATTATTCAGCCGCGAAAAGGGACAAAACACTGACGCGCTACGGCTTTAAAGCACGAGGCCCAGTGAGAAGAGGCAGACACCAAAGGCCGCACGGTGTGCGATTCCGTTTTTATAACGTGTCCAGACAAACACGTCCCCAGAGACAGAGGGTGGGTTCACGGGCGCCAGGGGCTGGAGAGGGGGATGAGTAGCGACTGCTGAGGGGGACAGTTTCTTTTCGGAGGGACGAGAATGTTCTGGAACTAGATAGTGGTGATAGATATACAAGCTTGTGAGTACACAGAAAACCACTGAATCGTACACTTTAAGCGGGTGGCTTCTATGGTGTGAGAATTATATCCGAACGAAGCTGTTACCGACAGAAATTAATGAGTAAGATGATAACGAGGAGGGCCAGTGAAGGAGACGGAGGGGCTGGGAACGCGCAGTAAACCCCGCAGTCCACCTTTCGTTCGGGGAGGGGCGCCGTTCACTACGTGGCATGGCCGAATGACTAAGAGCGAGGCTGGGGAGGACGCAGGCGTCATCATTCCATTCGCGCGGGAGGAAAGTGAAGCAGGAGAAAGTAGTCACTCCCCAAGGACACAGGAATATATGGCAGTCGGGGGCACACGGCGAGGGGCTCTGGTTGTGTCCTGACTCCCAGAGCTCAACGGACATCTGTCACAGAAGGGAGGCGCTGCGGGGTTCGCCTGGCTTCTGTGCACACGCACGAGCAGGCCCCGCAGAGAGCAAAGCCTTGGAGAGGTCGAGTGAGGGGAGCGCAGGGCGGTGACCTGTGGAGCGGACGAGCAGGAGGCCTTTGGGGCCTGTGATGGGGCAGAAAATGGACCACGAGGAGTTGTCGGGGCAAAAGAGGGGCAGCCGGCTCTGCGGGCTCCCTGCGCCAACCCCCAGACGGGCCGGCCTCAGCACCCGCCCGGCCAGCGCGCTCCAGCTCCAGCTTCGGCAGGGCATGGCACAGGCTCTGGGGACAGGCCCTGCCCTCTCATGGTTCACGACCTAGACTCGCTCAGGGCCTCCCCCTTCAGCACTGCCAACATCGAAGCCGGGTCACTCCCTGTGGGGGCCTCCCGGACACTGCGGGGTGTTGAGCAGCATCCCTGGCACCACCCGCTCGATTCCAGGAGCACCCCACCCTCAGTGTGACAACCACAGATGTCCCTGGTTGTGAACCTCTGCTTGAGAACAATTACAGGGACACTGAGATTTGGCTGGTTCCTTATAGACCACATCCCTTGATCTGGACGCCAGCCAGGAGCCCCAAGTGGGCCCTCCAGACAGAATGACTGTGCATCCTAGTCCCTCTCAGTGACACTGAGCAAAAACATCCCCACAACCAACTCCGTGCTGGATCTCCCCAAACTCAAGAGTCCCCAGTGTATAAAACCCGCCTGGCCAGAGGCCCCGATACATAGCACCAGTGGGTGATTTCAGCAGAAACAGACAGCGGGGTGCGGTCAGTGAAGGCCCACTTCCGAAGACACGTTGGCTCCGGCTGGCTGCTTCCAGGTACTGCCAATAGCCACCTCCGCTGGCCAGGGCACACTCTGAGATTTTCCCGGGAAACAGTCCTGGGGCAACCTGGCCGCACTGAGACACTGCCCCCCATGACGGCAAAGCAACTGTCCAAGGACTGGAGCCCTGGTTTTAGGAGGGGGAGGGCCCACATCCTTAACAAAACCCCCCGAAGCAATCCAACCTCGCCTGTTACACAAAGTGCTGGCTTCCACTCTTGGTTCAGAAGGAAACGCCACAACGTCAACAGCAAAACAGAAGGGGCTCTCGACATCAAAGGCCAGGGTGGCCCACGAGAAATTCTGCCAACAGCCTAGGATGCATTCTAGGGACAACGCACCACTCTGGGGACCGTCCCCAGAGGATCTCATCAGCTTCCTGCGTGCAAATCCCGCCCACACATCCAAGGGAGACCATCCAAACTCCTTCATTTCAAAGTCCCTCCCACCTGTCTCCAATCCAGGGGAGTCGGCTATGTAAACTGTGGGCGGTCAGTTTTTCTTTAGGTAAAGGATCCTCATTTAAAGCGTGGTAAGAAAATGAAGGAATTAAGTACAAATTGCCACCGACATAATCACAGGAATTAATGTACAGCATAGGGAATACAATCAATGACATCGTAATAACTATGGAGGGTGCCAGATGGGTACCACAACTGGCCAGTTCTTAATGGCACAGGTTAGGGTGTTCTGGTTTTGCGGGGCAGAGCGCAGCCTATTTACAAGAGGTTTGTAGACACTGACTGCAAGGGGCGGGGGATGCAGGTTGCAGGTGGCCTGGGTTGGGGAGGTCACGAAGGGCCAGGTATGGGGGAGGCTCAGATTTGGGGGCGATCACTTAGTAAGGTATGTAAACATCTAACCATGTTGTACACCTGAAATGAATATTGTGTGTCAACTATAATTGAAAAAACATTATGGTAAGATGGGGAGTGGTGGAGGATGGGTACAGCCTGACCAGTGAGGGGCATGAGGTCATCACCTGGTGGACTGGGGTGAGGGGATCTAGTTCCCAGCCTGGGAGGCACAGTGAACAAGGGGGTGCTTTGGGAAGGATGGGCAGAGAACAGGGAGAACCACGTTTAGACTGGACAAATCCAGTGGCAGGTCTCGGGCTTTGGACTGAGAGCAGGTCTAGACCGTGCAGGGCAATGCAGGGGCAGGGGGCAGTTTTTAGTAGGAGAAAAAGGCTCTGGCTGAGATGGGGGGCGGCCCACACTTATTTTGGACTGGGTGGCAGGGCCTGTGCTTACAGGGAGAGAAAGTCCTGGATATGACTGGCTAGGCACAGACAGGCTGCCTCAGATTTTGGTGGGGCCAGCGCCAAAATGGGAGCATGTTTCTGGGTGGCTGGTGGCTGGAACGGGTCAGCTGAGAGGGTGGAGAGCAGAAAGCAGAGGGGTGGGTGCGAGGGGACCATTTATGCATTCGAAACACGCTGCCTAAGTGCTTCTGTGTGCCAGGAGCCGACAGGGGAGGGGTGAATACAACGAGGAGCCCAGACAGGCAGAATCGCCACACCTCAGTCTACTCGATTCCGGGTCCACAAGGCTCAAGCTTTATTTTATTGGGGCGGGGCCTGGTTCGAGCCTGGGTGAGTCTCGAGAGCTATGGGGGCGCTTTAAATTTGGGCAGGGCCTGCGTTGGGATGACTCTGGAAGACCCCGGTTTGACAATCCAGAGATGAACAGCACAGGTTAGGGCGTGTGCCTGTTGTGTTCTGGGGGTCGGGGGTACCCCGGTACTGGGGGAGGCAGAGCTTGGCCCCACGTTTGTGGTCGATGACTGCGAGGGGAGGTCGCGGGCTGCAGGTGGCCTGGGTTGGGGGGATCAGAACCAGGTTTTGAGGGGAGGCTCGGATTTGTGGGTTAGGACGGAAGTGGGATGCTGAAGTCACCCTCGGCCGAGCGCAGCTTGGGGGGCGGCGTCCGGCGGTCCGAACGGCTCTTGGAGGGGCCCCAGCGTGCGGGTCA
>NW_006429782.1:2079795-2080050 GCF_000325575.1 Pteropus alecto | reverse complement strand
TGGAGCCACGCCCCTGCCACGCCCACCACACGGGCTGCGCCTGCGCGCCTCGAGCATCTCGGGAGGCCGAGCTGGAACCGCGATTCGAATCAACACAGGAAGCGCGGCGCCCCGCGTTGTCAAGGGCAACCGCCGCCGGAAGAGGACCCGGGGCTCCCCGGAATGTGGGGTGTGTGTTTTAAGGGACGGTCGCAGAAACGGAGGCCCCAAGGGCCTACCTGCAATAGGGTGGGTAGAAGCCAGACACCCTGCAGT
>NW_006429782.1:2051225-2079729 GCF_000325575.1 Pteropus alecto | reverse complement strand
ACGACAGGGTGGGAGACTGCGGACAGGTGCATGTGCGGCAAACCCCACCGCTCCCGGACTGAGTGCTCCTCCCCGCCTGCCAAGCAGGGAACAAATCATAAGAATCTCTGCTCCAAAAGCGGGCAAAGGATCCCAAACAGGCAATTCTCCAAAGAAAATAAATGAATGGGCAGTAAGCATGTGAAAAAGTGCTCGCCACCATTAGCTATTAGGGGAATGCAAAGGAAAACCACAGTGTGATAGACAAATACCACGGGATTTTACTTACATGTGGAATCTAAGGAACAAACTAAGGAACGAACGAAAGGAAAACAGACTCCCATACAGAGAGCGAACCGGTGCTTGACCAATGGGAGGAGGTTTGCGGGGCTGGGTGAAAAAGGTGAAGAGATTAATTAGTACAACTTGGTAGTTACAAAACAGTCACTGGGATGTAAAGTACAGCATAGGGAATACAATCAATAATACTGTAATAACTATCTAGTGCCAGGTGAGGACTAGACTAATGGGATCTCTTTGTAAAATATATAAATGTCTAACCATTGTGTTTTACACCTGAACCTAAAGCAAAATAAAGTACCCACAATGTGATCCTAGAATGGCAATGGAAAAAGAAAAAAGCCCCCCCTACCCCAATATAACAAGTGTTGGCCAAGAAGTAGAGCGACTGGACCCCTCGAGCTGGTAGGAATGGAAAATGCTGCAGCCGCTGGAAAAGTTAAACGGTCACATAATGGCCCAGTAATTCCACTCTTAGGTATATATCGAGAGAATTAAAGACGTGTGTCCACATAAATATTTGTATACGAATGTTCATAGCAACATTATATACAATAGCCCAAAACTGCAAACAACCCATCAACGAATGGCGGATGAATGGATAAACGTGATACATCCACATCACGGCATAGTGTTCAGCCACGGCATATGATGCTCGCTACGACATAGATGAACCTCGAAAATATGATGATGCTCACCGAGAGAAGCCAGACGCAAAAGGCACAGACGCAGTGTGTGATTCCATTTATGTGAACTGTGCAGAACAGGCACATCCTCAGAGACAGGAAGTGGGTTCGTGGTTGCCAGGGGCTTGGGGAAGGAGCAGGGAGTAACTTCCAGGGACTTTCTTACTGGGATGATGAAAATGTTCTCACGTGATGCGGTGGTGGTTGCACGACCCTGAATATACAAAACCCCATTGAATTATACACTTTAAATGAGTGAATCTTATAGGATGTGACTTGTATCTCAATGAAGCCGTTGTAAAAAAGATTTGTCGGCCTGGAGCTGAATTATGGAGAATAACAAAAAAAGGAAAGCGGAGAGCGAGTGGTCACAGTCTCAAATACAAAGAAGGTGCCACTGCGATGGTGACATTTGGGCAAAGATAAAAAAGAAAATAGCGCGCCGTGGTACGTGACTTCTGTTTGTTTGCTCATTTGGTGTAAAACGGTGTCACATAAATTCACGTTTATCTGATTTCAGTGACCTCCACAACCACGGGAGGGTTTACAGCAGCACCATTCAATAGAAACATAGCATGAGCCACATAAGTAACTTAGAATGTTCTAGTAGCATTAAAGAATTACAAAGAAATCAGTGTGACTAATTTTAATAATATATTTTATCAGCTTGATATGTCAAAAATATTTTACATTTTAACATGCAATCAAAATCAATAATTATCTATGAGCTATTTGATGTCATTTTTCTCATACTGTCTTAAAATCCGGCGTGTATTGTGTATTTACAGCCCATATTGACTCGGGTGCTAATTTGCACTGGAAATAGTTGAGCTCTATGTTTCATACAATGTTACAGTGAAAAAGTAGATTCACAGGCTCTAGGTGTTCCAAGCATGCTTAAGAGTTTCTCAGTTACTGAATCAAATACCAGATCTTTCCATGTCCATTTAGTTAAATTTTTAAAAGTTAAAAATTCAGTTCTGTAAGTGGCCACATTTCCAATACTCCACAGCCGCATCTGGCTAGTAGCTGCCATATTGGATGGTGCTGATTTGTGAATGTCTGTTGGACAAGGACGGTCCAGGGCAGCGCCCAGCACAGAGCAGGAGATCAGTAAATGTTGAATGAAGACACTTCTTCAGTATCTGCCCCTCCAGACCAGGTCTGATTTATCTCTTTCCTCAGACCCAGCACTCGCCCCAAACCAAGGTTAACACCATTCCAGCTGAAACGTGACACATCGAGCTAAACGGAATGATTTAGATGCACATGCCTCTTTGAAAAATTACGCTGGTGATGAAAAACTGTCCACATCCATAATACTTCCTCCTTTTGTTTCCAACAGAACTTGATGCACACCCAGGAAGCAAAAGAAAGCAGATTTTCAGAATTCCACCTCTGCCATCCAGCTCGGTTGTTTTATTTTCAAAGAGCATCTGACAGGGATGGGACGTGAGTGGTACACAGGCCGAGGTGGATCTGTCTTCATTTAAGAGTTTGGATTTTTTTTTTTTTTGCATTAATTTTGGATTTTTTAAACACTGCATTAATGAAGGAAGGATGTGTCATAAAAAGACAACACGGGAGATCACTGTGCATTAGTTTCCAACTGCTGTCATAACCAATCGCGACCAATTTAGCAGTTTCAAAAGACACCAGTTTATTATCTTATGCTCCGGAGGTTGGGGGTCCCACATGGGCCTCGCAGGCTACACCCAGGCGGGGTAGGGCCAGGCCATTCCGAGGCTCCAGGAGAACCGTCCCAGCTTCCAGAGGCGCCACGTCCCAGGCTCACTGCCCCTTTGCCCTTGTCACAGCCGGCAGCGTGGCCTTGTCCACGTCTCTGACTCTGAGCCTCCTGCTTCCCTCTTACGAGGACCCTATGAGGACACTGGGCCCCCAGAAATCCAGAGTCGCCCCTCTCAGGGGCCTTGACTCGATCCCACCTGCAAAGTCCCTTTTATACCATGTAAAACAACACGTTCAGAGGTTCTGGGGACGTGGGCACGGACCTCCTGGGGGAGGGGTCACTACTCAGCCCGCCACGTTTGTGGTGTTGGCACCGTTTGGTATCATCACGGAGGTGTGCACACACAAACTTAGGCACGCGCATAACGAGTCCAAGGAAAACTGGAGAAATCTGACAAGATTCTGTGAGTCGTGTCAATGTTGAAAGCCCGGTCATAGTATTGTATTCGCGGTTCGCCTGTGCTTTGCGCCCAGTTACCATGGCAGGGCAGGGGGCGGGGGGGCTGCATCTTTCGTAGTATTTCTTACAACTGCATGTGACTCTACAATGATCTTAATATAAATGTCAATTTTGAAAAGACAAAAAAAATCACCTTAAAATACTGATCGCATTTACTGAGTTTTTTGCACCCCCTTCGTTCCGTGCTCAACACCCCTGCGTCCCCCACCGCTGAAAATTCTCCTCCCTCTGATTCCATTTGTGGAGAAATCATTCAACTCCTATTTATTTCGCCCTTTCTTAGCAGAGGTTCACGTTTTGAGAAACTACAAGTCCAGAAGGGTGACAGCCCTACACGTAGTCAATAAATTATGTCTGTCTCTGCACTGGGTGCCAAGATTGAACAGGGGGCCAGAACCCGGAGTGGGTCACTCCGCCTGGGTGGGCGCTGGAGGCCAGGCTGGACGGCCACGCTGAGATCAGAAATATAAGTAAGTGTGGCGGGTTCAACTGTGTCCTTCAAAATGGCATGTTTGCACCCTGCCTGCCCCTCAGTTCCTGGGAGCGAGAGCTTATTTGGAAATTGGGTCTTTGCAGAGGGAATCGAGTTCAGATGAAGTCACACTGGAGTAGGGTGGGCCCCCAATCCAGTGACTGCTGTCCTTACAGGACGAGGGAAATCTGGACACAGACACAGGGACACAGCCGAGGACTGCCGGCCACCGCCAGAAGCTGGAAGTGGCAGGAACGACCCTCCACCGAGCCTTCAGGGGGCTCCTGGCCTCCACTGCCTTGCTCAAGCGTAGCCGAGGCCACTATCAGGGCCTCACAGGTCTGCAGGTCCAGGATTCCGAGGTCCCTGACACACAGGGCCTTCCTTGCCTTTGGGTGCGGCCTCCATATCTGCTTCCTGCAGCCCTGGGCCTATCTCCTTCCCCCAGGCCTGTCTCTACAGATCACACCTGGCACTCTGCCCTGTAGCCCTCCAGAGTCGACAGAGCGCCTGGCCCAAGGGAAGCCCCGCGAGAACTTCGCCCAGAGTCACAAAACACTGTCAGAATGTCACCTGGAGTCACCAGACACAGTGATGATGGTGTCCTTGCAAGCCAGCCAAGGTGGGCTGCACGCCCAGGTATCCGGGATCAGCTTTTAAACCCAGAGGAAGACAGTAAACTAATAATAATAATAATAATAATCAGAATGTTGGCTCCGATCATCAGAATGTTGGCTCCATGAAGCCAGACACTGTTCCATTGTATGTCCTCTACGCCTGGGACAGTGCCTGCCACACAGTAGGTGCCCAGTAAATATGTGCGAAATGAACGACTGAATATCTTAAACTCGTAGTTGGCCTATCGAAATGACTCTGTTGCTATGCATGGCATATTTAATGCACTACTTGGTCGGTCTCCCTATCGATGGACAGTTCGATAATCGATAATGAATTTATTCCTTCCTCAAATACTCATTCAGCATCTACCGTGTGCCCGGCGTGTAGCAGGTGCTGGGGTCCACTCAGTGGTGTGCTGGCCCCGGAGGGTACTGACTCGCTGGAGTCACTGTCCGGGATTTCGTGAGTGGACCGCGGTGGGACTGTTCGGGGCTCTATTTGTACTTTCCAGATTGTGTCATATGATGTAGAACGAAGCAGACAAAAATCCCAGCTCTCACAGTGCTTGTATTCTAGTGAGGAAGACAGGCAGTAAACAAAATAATTAGAAAAACAAACAGTAAAACATAGATGCTATGGGGAAAAATAAAGCAGGGAACTGAATAAAGGAATGCAAACGTTTCAGTGAGGGAGTAAATAGAGATATTTGGAAGAAAAAAAGTATTCTAGGTCAACAGCATGTGCAAAGGCCCTGAGGCTGGACCTTGCCTGGCTTGTTGGAGGAACAGTGAGGAGGCCCCTGTGCCTGGAGCAGAGTGAGCTTGAGGGTGAGGGAGGAGGGCAGGGCGGGGAGGAGACGGGCAGGTAGAGCAGGGCTTTGGGGGGAGGGGGCGGGAAGGACTTGGCTTTTACCCAGAGGGAGGTGGGAGCCCTGGAGGGTGGTGGGCAGGGAGGGGCCTGACTCGGGCGCTCACAGGTGCCCTCTTGTGGTTGCTGTGGGGAGGACAGACTGAGGGGGAGGAGCGCGTGAGCCGAACGTGGGGGTGCTGTCCGGTATGGAGCGAACTGCACACTGGTCCAGGTTAGTGATAATGGGGGCTGAACCCCAGGGAAGGTAGAGGCGGTGCTGTTAGTGCTTTTCCATTTTTTTTCTCATTTCAAATAATGTTGCAAGGAGTATTTCATTTTTACTTTTTTTATATTGCTGTCCGATAAATTCGTCAAAATGGATTCGCAGACTCAAAGGTTGAAAGGTTAAAACACTTTTTAAATGTTTAACTTGGAAATATTCGAACGTTGAGAATAGAAGTAGCCCTCCTTTTCCTTGACACCTATTTTCCACTGGTTTATTATAAAAACTTTCAAATGTATAGAAAAGTTAAAAGAATTTTAAATTGAATTGTCATATGCCCACCATCCACTTTCTCTAGTTACCATTTTGCTACATTTTATCTACTACATAACTATCCACCCTTCTATCTACCCATCAATATATCAAATTTTTTACGCATCTCAAAATAAGTTGTATACATCTTAGGATGTCTATCATCAAAAGTGGAAAATAACAAATGTTGATGAGAATGTGGAGAAATTGGAACCCTTGTGCACTGTTGGTGGGAATGTAAATTGGAGCAGCCGCTGTGGAAAACAGTTTGGGAGTTCTCGAAAGTTAAACATAATAGTTACCACATGACCCAATAATTCCTCTCCTGGGTATGTATCCCCCCAGGGGAGTCAAATACAACTTGCACACCCACGTTCACAGCAGCATGATGTACAAGAGCCAAAAGGCGGGAACAATACGTGTCCATCAGCAGATGAGAAGATAAAATGTGGTCCATTGACATGCAATAGAATATTTATTCCTCCCTGAAAAGGAAGGAAATTCAGATACACGTTACAACGGGGATGAACCTTGAGGACATTATGCTCAGTGAAATAAGCCAGACACAAAAGGACACATACTGTGTGATTCCACTTTATGAGTTCCCTAGAGGAACTGACTTCACAGAGACAAAAAAAATATAACAAGTTAACAGGCCTGTGGCCACTGTGAATAACGTTGCTGTGAACATGGGTGTACAATTGCCTGAGCCTGCTTTCATTTCTCTTGGGTGTATATCTATGGTAGTTCTATGTTTAACTGTTTGGGGAACCATCATACTGATTTGATATAGTCCCTTAAAAACTCTCTTTTTCTTGTGTGGACAGCATCCTGGTGACAGCTAGTGGTGGCCTGGACCCTCATGGGGGCAGTAAAGGTGGGCAAAGTGACTGATTTGGATTCTTAGAGAGGTAGAGTCCACAGGACCGAGGCTGGACGTGACGAGAAGCTTAATGGTTAATGGCCTCTCCCTCCCTCCAGTTACTCATGTCAACACCCTGTACTTATCTTGACAGGTTAAGACTCTCGGGGGAGGGGAGAAGTAGACGGGGTAATAGGGGTCAAATATGTGGTGACACAGAGAAATCTAACTATGAGGGGTGAACACAATATAAAAATATATATGGCTTACTGTTAAAATGTACTGAAATTCATCGGATTTCATTAATTAATGTCAACACACACACACACACACACAATTTTCTCCCAAATTCCATACCCAATCCATTCGCGAATCCTGTTTGCTCTACATACCAGCCTAAAAGCTCCCCTTAACACCTCCAGTGGCTTCTCAAGGGTAAACCTGCAGGCTATCCCATCCTCAGCGCCCATGAACAATTCGGCAAGTGAATTAATGAATGAATGACTCAATCATGTCTTTTTAATCCCGCCTTCTCTCTCTGGTCTAGCCACGGTCATTGGCCACGCCCAGGGACGCTGCGCATGCTCCGTCACTATCCACCCCCCCACGGGCTGAATCGGCACAAACCATTTCCACAAGTCGTACCGGGTGGTGCGGCCGCAGAGAATCGCTTTCGGAGAAAGGATGGACGTTGCCCTCCCCCTTCCCTGAGGGATTTTCTTAGACTCCTTCTGGTGTGGGAGTGTAAGTTATGGTGCCGGTGCCGACGCGCGCTTCCGGGTCTCCTCCCGCCGCGCAGCCTTTGACTGCATCTCCCCCCTGCGCGCTGCGTTGGTGCCGTCCGGCTACGTCACGTGGGTGGCAAGATGGCAGCCCCCAGAGCGCGCTGTGAGCGTCGCAGTTGGTGAAGTGGCGGCGGCGGCGGCCCAGCCTGGCGATCCTGCGTTTCGGGCGTTCGCTCCGGCGTTCCGGCGGCGGGGAGCACGGTGCGGGGCCCGGACCTGGCGGGCGGGCACGGGGCGGACACCTCGGTGGGGGTCCCGGCTCTGGGATTCATTGGCTGGCGGTTGGAGGGGCCTCCTCACGAGAGGTCTCGAGTGCCGGTGAACTCTTCTCCCTGGTTCTGGGGTCCCAGCGCGTGCGGGGGTTCCATGTCGTGCGACTCCTTTCTCAGGGTTCTGGGAGGACCGGTAATCGAGGGTTAGTGTAGACAGATCCTGAGGCGTCCAGTTCTTAGGAGTCCATCCTAAGGAAAGGGGTCTTGCGAGCAGCCCTGAGGGATCCCTCCTGGGGGGGCCTGTCTAGTTACTGGAGATCTTTTTGAGAATTCTTGATTTAGAGAGGTTTTTAGGAGGGGAAAGGGTTTCCTGGATCTAGGTCTGTTCCTCCATCCCTAATTCATCTTGTGTGTCTGAGACCTTCTTCACAGGTGTGAGCAGATTCTGCCTTGGTCGGGGGCTCATCCCCTCAGCCCCACGCCCACGCCCCGGACCCCCATCCCAGTGAAAAATAGGCCTCAGGTGTGATCTGCGGGCTTCCAGCTGGTAGGCGTAGTGTCCCGTGTCCTCAGGAGCACAGAGGCAGGTGTGGGGCTCCATACAGAAATTCTTAATAGTAGCTCAGCTTTATTAGGTGCCTAGCGTAACTTCATTGACGATAACTCTGTGAGGTCCCCGATCCCCTTCTGCCCATTTTCCGGATGATACTGATTTTATACCGTGTATGAAGTGATCAGGAGCGTGCCTGGCAGGCAGTAGATGTTCAGTTCAGCAGATATTTATGGAAGGCCTGTCAGGAGGCCTGGGTCTCTTGATTTGCTGCGTGGGCTCACTCCTGGCTTCTGCGAATTCCGATGAGCCCTCTTTCAGGGGTCACCTTCTTTGATGCTCACCTGTGCTCCTGCAGCTGCACCTCCCTCCTTAAACCAGGTGGCCCTGCTGATGCCGCTGGGAGCCCGAGGGCTGCTGACATGCTGCGACCTGCTTGTTATATTTACGAAGCGGCCACCAGGTCCTCACTGGCCTAGAGGACAGAGGGGGAACACTCCTCCCAGTCTTAGCTGTGTTGTTCCATCTTATTTCATCCACTCAACACAGCATCATCGGTTCAGAGCTCAACTCCGGAGCCCAACCACCTGGATTTATAACTTCACGCTGTTTCTAAGCAAGTCATCACCCTGCCTGTGCTTCTGTTTCCTCTTCTGTAAGATGACGACAGTCTTAGCGCCTGTCTCATCGAGTCGCGGTGAAGGTTAACAAGCTCATAACTCTAAAGGGCTCAGGAGAGGTGCCTGGCGCGTAGCATGTGCTCTGTAAGTGTCAGCTGCTGTTACGGTGCGGGTTCTTGTTCCTCCCGAGACCCTCCTGTGTGCCGGGCGTGCAGCAGTGACTGAGAGACTCGGTCCCTGCCTTCAGAGTCCAGTGACGGACCAGACTGACCGACCACAAGAGGCTAAACCAATAAATACCCAGTACGGTGTCTCACGGTGGTACGCGCTCCAAAGAAAGAACAAGGAAAAAGAGATAGAGGCGTAACGCTGAAGACGTGATCAGGGAAGGCTTTCCTGAAGAGGTGACATTAGAGACTCAAGGAAGCGAGTGAGCGAGCATGGGGGGCATTTTGGGAAGAGTGTACCTTAGGGCAAGAACAGCCCATGCAAAGGCCTTGGGGCAGGACTGCGCGTGGTGTGTTGGGGGTACAGTGAGGAGGCCTGTTTGGTCGAGTGCAGTGAACAAGGGAAGAGAGGAAGGAAGTGAGGGCGGGGAGAGGACAGGGACAGGTCACACGGGGCCTTTGAGACTGTCAAGGAGTTTGGAGTAATGAAGCACCGTGATGTGTTGCAAGGGAGTCACATGGCCCGGTTTACATGCTGAAAGGGTACCTGTATTTGTTACCTACGCTGGGTAACAAATTATCCAGTGTTTCTTACAACCTGCCCTCAAGTCACACTGTCATTTCTTCCATATCCTATTGTTCACATAGGTCACTCCTATTCATTTGGGGGGATGGATACCAGAGGTGGGCGTCATGGGGGGCCACCTTGAGGACCAGCTACCAGTCCCTCTGGCTGTGGTGTGAACAGACCAGCGGAGGTCACTGCTGATGACTAGGCCAGAGGCCCAGAGAGGGAAAGTAAATAATGGAGACCCACACAGCAAGTAGGCGGGGCCAGAGCAGCCAGATTTTCACCCTAGATGTCAGGCCGGACAGCGGCAGGAAGCCACCACCAGGTCCCAACGTAAACGAACAAGTCAGTGAGCCGGAGAAGGACACCTGTAACCTGGCCTTTCGGTTTTCCGTCATAGGTTCTTGTGCCTGAGGAGAGCCACAGAAGGAAAAGGTGGCTGCCATGGTGACGGAGCAGGAGGTAGAGGCCATCGGGCAGACGCTGGTGGACCCCCGGCAGCCCTTGCAGGCGCGCTTCCGGGCGCTCTTCACACTCAGAGGGCTCGGCGGCCCCAGCGCCATCGCCTGGATCAGCCGGGCCTTCACCGATGACTCTGCTCTGCTCAAGCACGAGCTGGCCTACTGCCTGGGCCAGATGCAGGACCGCCGGGCCATCCCCGTGCTAGTGGACGTGCTGCGTGACACCTGCCAGGAGCCCATGGTGCGTCACGAGGCTGGTGAGTGGCGGGGCTGCGGGTGCAGGTGCCCTTCTGCCTTGCGGACACGCACTCACGTGACCCAAACTTGGGCCCCGCGGCCGGTCGCCACAGCTCCACTCTGCCATCCTAGCAAAAAAGCCACCATGAACCAGTCAACAGATGGGCATGGTCATGTGCCAGTAAATATTTATGGACTCTGAGATTTGTATTTCACATAATTTTCACCTGTCGTGAAATATTATCCCTTTGATTAAAATAATTTTTTTGAACTGTTAAAAACATTCTTCACACATAAAAACAGGTGTTGGGCCGTAGACTGCCAGCCGCTGATGCCTGTTTTATCCATTTCATCCGTTGGTCGGTCATTGTTTTGAGCACGTTCTGAGCATCCCCTGAGGGGCCCAGGGCCTGTCCCCGCCTGCCCAGTGACCTGAGCTCTCTGCCTGGCTCTTCTCAGGGGAGGCCCTGGGGGCCATTGGGGACCCGGAAGTTATGGAGATCCTGAAGCAGCACTCCACCGACCCTGTGCTGGAGGTAAGGTGGCCGGGCCCCGCCCCTGGGTCTGGTTGCCAGGGCAACTGCTTGGCCAGGGATTCTGGGGAGGGGTGGTGGTGTGGGTGGATGCAGCCCACTGCCCCGCTGGGCACAACCGAACCCTTCTCCCCACCAGAACCTGCCCTGCTTGGCCAGCCTGTACTTGGCCCTGAGCCCTCACCTCTCCATCCATCCATCCATAGCTTCTCATCACCTTTAGGATAAAATCCCAGGTCCCCACTGTGACCCGCAGTCTGTAAGTCTGTTCTGAGCACTGGTGGATCTGGCAGGCCCCGCCTCCCGGCCTTTGCACTGGGTTTCCACGTCACCTCCACATGGAGCCCCTCCGGGGCCCTGTCTCCCCCATCACTCCCAGGAGATGCGGTAGGGGTCTCGTCAGGCCCACCCCCACATCCCCACCGGTCACCCCTTTCCCTGTAGGTGGCCGAAACCTGCCAGCTGGCCGTCCGGCGTCTGGAATGGCTGCTGCAGGGCGGCGGGTCGCCTGCCGCTGGGCCCTACCTGTCAGTGGACCCGGCCCCGCCCGCTGAGGAGCGCGACGTGGGCAGGCTGCGGGAGGCGCTGCTGGACGAGGCCCTGCCGCTCTTCGACCGGTACCGAGCCATGTTCGCCCTGCGCGATGCTGGCGGCGAGGAGGCTGCCCTGGCACTGGCCGAGGGTGAGGAGGGGCCCCAGTGAGGCTCTGGCCGCGTCTGGGACAGGGAGCAGTGGGTACCGAGGCATGCGCCCCGGCCCAGCCCCCCCCCCGCACTTCCGCACGAGTTGACTCATCCTCGGAGGCGGCGAGTGCTCTTATTGCCCCCCATCCCCATGGGTGGATAACAGGCCCCCCAGGCAGGGTGACTTGCCTGCGGTCACACAGCCTGTCAGCAGCGGCCCTGGAGATGGACCCTCGACAGCCTAACTCCAGCGCCCTGTTCTTACCTGCCCAGCCCCACGTCCCCCGGTGTCCCCACCTGCCCGGATGGCACTGCCCAGCAGTGACCCCGCCCCCTGCCCCCCACAGGCCTGCGCTGTGGCAGCGCCCTCTTCCGCCACGAGATCGGCTACGTATTGGGCCAGCTGCAGCACGAGGCCGCCGTGCCCCAGCTGGTGGCGGCCCTGGCCCGGGGCGCCGAGAGCCCCATGGTGCGGCATGAATGTGCTGAGGCCCTGGGCGCCATCGCCCGGCCCGCCTGCCTGGCCGCCCTGCGCGCCCACGCAGCTGACCCCGAGCGCGTGGTGCGGGAGAGCTGCGAGGTGGCCTTGGACATGTACGAGTACGAGGCGGGGCCGGCCTTCCAGTATGCCGACGGGCTGGAGCGGCTGCGCCCGCCCCCCAGCCAAAGCCTCTCCCCTGCGGATCCATGACCTCGCCCGCTCCCCTCCGGGTCGCGCTCGCTGGTTCCTGCGAATTGGAGCTCGCTTCTTGTCTGTCCACTTGGGACCCCAGCCGCCTTTTCATCTCGAGTACCTCCCCCACCCGGGGTCTGGCTGAGGTCTCTGCTGTCCCCCTACTGAGGGGCCTAGCACAGAGCTGCAGGCCTCAGGGCGGGATGTCAGCATGGGGTAAGGGTCTGATGGGGTGCAGGCGTGGGACTGTGCTCGTGGGAGGTTGGGGTGGGCCACCTTTTTGAGGAATGAGGGGGTGCAGGGGAAGGTGTGGTGGACTGGGCTAGGGACTTGGGCTGGGGAGGGACGAGCAGGCCCCAGGTCACAGCTTAAGTGGAATAAATTATTTTTGCCAAATAATGACTTTGAGTGTGTTGGGTGGCCGCAGGGGTGGGCTGGCTGTTCTCAGGGAACATCCCTTAGGGGTGCGGGGCCTGGAGTGTTAGCTCCTTGCCTGTCCTGTGCCAGACAAGCCTGTCCTGCTCCCTCGCTGTCTCCCTAAGGGAAAGTTGCCCAGTCAGCTCCAGGGGGGTACGGGAAACAAGCCTTCCAGCCTGGTCCTCCCCAGACCCTCGTGGGGGCACAGGGGAAGGGGTTTGGTGGTATGGCTAAGAGCCTGGGCTGTGGGACCCCAGCCCAGCTCCCCCTCCTCTAGGTGCAGCCTTAAGCAGCCCAGTTACTGTTGTACAAGGTGAGCCTAATGACGACCTAACCGCATCTTCCTTTCTGTGGGTCGACAGTATCCCCGATGCAGGTGGAGGGGGGCTCCCTGAGGCGCAGGTGCCAGGAGGCGGGTCCTCGACCTGCCTTAACTACGACCGTCTCTTCTGCTCGCAGCCCTCTGACACCAAATGCGTGGGTTTTCCACACGCAGCAATTCTGTTTCCATGTGGACGCCAGCCTGGTGCCCCGCAATTCAGTGCAGTCCCAACGCTAGGGTCCCGGGCTTAGCGCAGCCCCCAGGACCGCCCCCAGGACCGCCCCCACGTCAGAGGCCGTCTGGCCCCGAGCCTCCCGGGCTTGTGCTTCCTACCGACTGGGGTCCCCACCACCCCACCTCACGTTTGAGATTTTGCTGGAATGGCTCGGGACTGAGGAAAGCATTTTACCTACCCGTTTGCTGTAAAGGACAGAGGAAGAGGCACACGGGGCGAGGTCCCGAGGGCTCCCTCCTGTCCATGTGCAGCTGGGGCCCGTGGCCTCCTTGGCACGTGGAATCTCCCTGAGTCCCTTCTTTTCGGGTTTTTATGGCGGGCCCATCACGCAGCCTTGTTGATTAAGTCATTGTTCGCGAGTGAGTGATCAGCCCCAGCCCTGCCCTCCCGGGGCGGGGTCAGGCTGCAAGTTCCCGCCCACCCCATTAGCATGCGCTCAGGTGTGGTGGGAGGGGTCATTTTGGAAGCACAAAGGGGCCCTCTCATCGCTTAGGAAACGACAGGGTTTTAGAAGCTCAGTTCCAGGAACCTGGACAAAGACCAAAGATGCGTTTCTTATCTGTGTCGCCCTTCAGCCGCTGCCCTGACCCCAGCCCGTCGCCAGCCCGGCCATTTCTTCAGCCGTTCCCCTTTCTCTGTTTTCCCTCTTTATCCATTCGCATGGACAGGAGTTAATTTCTTAGAAATAAGGGGAAAAAACCCACCACCCCTCCTGTCCCCACTGTCACCCGAGGAAGCGTGGTCAGACCCTCACCAGCTCCCATGCTCACCCTTCTCTGATACACCAGCCCCAGCCAGGCTCTGCTCATCTCGTCCCCAGAACTGTCCTTGCCCACAGGTGACCTTCCTAGTGCCCATCTCGTCCCCAGAACTGTCCTTGCCCACAGGTGACCTTCCTAGTGCCCTAGTGCCCGGTAGTCACATCTCAGTCTCTGTCCTCCCCTCCCCCCAGCAGTGTCTGACCTGCCCGGTCCCCCATCCTCCCAGGAGCTGGCCCAGCTTCCCTTCCACCTCTCGGGACTCCTCAGTGCCTCTCAGTGCCCCTCGCTGCCCAGGGCTGGATCCCAGGGGCTCCGCTCACCCTGCCTCCCTCCAGGCGGCCCGTTCCACTCGAGGGGCTCCAAACCCGTCTATGAGCTGGTGACACCCACAGTCCTGTCCCCATCCCAGGGCTCACCTGAGCTCCAGACTCAGGGCCCAGCTGCCTCTCGGCATCTCCACTTTGATACCGATGAGGCACCCCAAACCCAGCACATCCTTACAATTCCTCATGTGACCTCCAAAGTTGCTCCTCCCACAGGAAGTGGTTATGCCATCATCCAGGTGCAGCCTAACAACATCCAGGTGTGACCACCTTAAAATCTATCCCAGATGCACCCACTTCTCCCTTCCTCCACCGCCCCGCGGGCCAGCCCGCCGTTGCGGGCCAGGACCAGCTCAGTACCCTCCGCCCTGGTCTGTCATCCCTTCAGCAGCCACCAGAGGGCGCCCAGTCAGGTCCGGGCCCCTCTTCGGCCCACAGCCCTCCAGGGCTCCCACCTCCCTCTTGGTCAAAGCCCATGTCCACCCCATGCACATGGGGCCCTGTGCGACTAACCCCCCCTTGCAGCTCTCCCCTCTCCCTCTCTCCTCCTAAGCACCCTGCTCCACCACCGAGGGCTTCTTTGCTGTTCCTCGGACGTGCCAGGCACGGTCCAGCCTCAGGGCTTTTGCACGGGCTGTGCCCTCTGTCACCTGAGGTGTTCCCCTGGCTGTTTCCCTTCCTTCTCTAGGTCTCGGCTCAAATGTCACCACAGTATGACCTTTTTTTTAAACTTTAACTCCCCTTCTTGCAGTGCCAGCCCTTTAGACCAGTGGTCCCCAAACTTTGTGGCACCAGGGACCGTACTCCTATGAGAATCTAATGCCTGAGGAGCTGAGGGGGAGCTGAGGCGGTGATGCCAGCGCTGGGGAGCGGCTGCAGATACAGATGAAGCTTCGCTCGCTCACCTGCCGCTCACCTCCTGCAGTGTGGCCCGGTTCCTAACAGGCCACAGATCAGTACCGGTCCGTGGCCCGGGGGATGGGGTGGGGTGGGGGTGAGGTTGGGGATCCCTGCCTTAGACCACGGTCTCTGCCCCTCCCCCATACTCATCACTTTCTGACCCAATACATCATTTACTCTAAGGTTCGGTTTTTCTCAGCCCACGTCCCCACTCTGAATGTCGGCTCCACGAGCAGAGGGTTATCCCAAGAGCAGGAACAGCCCGTGCAAAGGCCCTGAGGTGGGGCGGACGTGCGGGGTAGCAGCTGGTGTGGCTGGAGCTGAGTGAGGGATGGGGCCGGCGGGCAGAGTGATTTGCGATGTCATTCATCCAGGCAGATGGTAGCTGTGGGGGAGGCCCAATCTTCTTACTCAAAGCCCTTTAATACTTCCGCTGCACGGGTCACCTCCGGGCCTCTCCTGGTCTAGGTGGCCACTATGCCGGGGCTGGCGGATGAGGATGGGGCCGAGGGCTGGAGCCAGGCCCCGCCGCTGTACGAGGAGTACCGCCCACCGCCACTGGACGCCATCCGCCTGCCCAGATACGTGCTGTACCTGCTGCTGGCTGCGTTCCTGGTGGTGGTGGTGGCCTATGCCATCGTCGGGCACCTCATCAAGGACCTCGCCCACGACCTGGCGGGTGAGCCCCAACCGCAATCGCGGGTGTGCCCTGGGCACGTGCGGGGGCCGTGCGGGGGTTTCCGAAGGCTCCCCGTCAGGGAGGGTAGGGGGTGGGCGGGGCGCCTGTGGAAGCCAGTGCATGCGCAGAGGGCGGACAGGGCCCGGGGAGGCCCCTCACCAGCCTCTCCCCGCAGACTGGGCCTTTGGCCCGAAGCCAGACCAGGAGGATCCCCCCCGGGAGCTGCGCCCAAGCCCAGAGGGCGAGGATCTAGAGGAGCTGGACCTGCAGCTGGCCCTGGCCTGGCGGGGCGACGAGGACGCTGGCGGGGGTGGCGAGGGCACCCCCGCAGGAGCCCCTGCCCCGGCACCCCGCCGCCCTTCCATCTCCTCCCAGGTCCCGCCAGGCCGAAGATCCTCCTGGAGGCTGGACTGAGCCGGACACCGCGCTCCGGCCCAGACCCACCGCGCTCGCCGCCCTCGCCCCAGTGAGATGCCCTGTCGTGGCAGAGACGGTCTCTCTCTTGGTTGGCGGGCCCTTGGTGGCCGGACGCTGCCTATTTCCACATTTTTGCTCCCCCCAAACGCCCGGAGCCTAACCCCAGCCGGCCTCCACCAAGCCGCTGGCCAATCTGTAAACCTAGAACCCGAGATTTACAAAGAGATACTAGCTGGACCTCACATTGGTGCCTGCCATCATGCTGGGTAAGGCCTTCCCTTGGCCTCCTCATCCAAGTGGGGAAACGGAGGCACACAGCCTGGAGACAGCGTGGTTGGGGCTCGGCCCCTACCCCCTCCGCTGGGCCTTCCCGCCCTCACATCGTCATCTTGACCCCCGCCCCGGACTCTTGTGCCCTGCTGCTCAGTCACGGGATCCGCCTGTCCCCGAGGGCCCTGACTTCCCCGCTGGCCGGGGGCAGCGCCCTGGGCTTCCCTTCCGAGCTTTGCGCGGGACAGGGCAGATAGCAGGGCTTCGCGCACGCCTGCCTGGCGGGGCGTAGTGGGCCTGTCCTCGGGCTGTGTCGCCTGAGCTCCGTCACGTGAGTGGCCCACCTGGGCAGTGGTCATAACCAGACAGGAGAGAAGGAGGCCCCGGTGTACGGGTGGCACCCATAGACGCGTACGCAGTGATGCTGGCGACCCCTCAGCCCCCAGGGGCCCTGCGGGGGTCTCAAAGGCCTGGAGAACCAGCCCCCCCCCCCGGCTTTCCTGCCATGTGCCCATCCTGTGGCAACTGGGGTGGGGTTCCCCTTTGCCCGGGCAGGGCTCCCTATCTAATCAACTGGGGACCAAGGTTGACCGGCAGGGGGGCATGGAACCTGAGTCATCAGCTGCCCAGGGTGCAACATCCTCCGGCTGCACGGGATCAGCCGGGTCTGGAGGTGGCGGGCAGGCGTGTGGCCCTGCCCTTCCAGTCCCCGTGCTCATCCCCTCCTTGGCCATGGGTCCCCAGGGGCCTGGGAACCAGGATGAGGTCACATAAGCTGGCGGTGAGGGAGACCAGGGTCCAATTCCGGCTCTGGCTATTTCTGTTTGGCCTTGGGGCGCCTGGCCTCACCACACTTCTCACAGTGGTCACACCGGAGGCGGGAAATGCGTGGGCTGTTCATAGAAGGAGACGCCATAACGCCAAGGCGCTGAGCCTGCGCAGGGGCCTGGCTCCCGGGTTAATGGTTATGCCGGGTCCAGAGTCTGTCCTCCTGGGGGGAGGGACGCCGACCGGAGAAGGGGAGGGGGCCTGCCCTGCCCCAGACCTGCCCACAGCTTATCGGCTGGGCAGGGCCTCACCCAGACAGCGCTGCGCCCACCGGGACTGCACAGTCCGCTGCTGGCCGCTCCCGCCATGAGGGCCCTGGCGACCGCTCTCGTGCTCAGCATCCTGCTCTTCCTGCCGGCCGAGGCCCAGAAGGGTAGGGCCCCCACCTCTGCGGCAGTGGGGTGGTGGGACGGGCTTGCCATCTCCCCATTTTCCATGAGAACCCGAGGCCACTGAGAAGGGGCAGGTGGAGGAGGAAAGGGGTCAGGTGGCTCCTGTGACCGTTCCCAGGCCAAACCCCGACCCCAGGCTGAACCCCAACATAAGGCTGAGCCCCGACCCCAGGCTGAGCCCCAACCCCAGGATGAACCCCAACCCAGGTTGAACCCTGATCCCAGGCCAAACCCTAACCCCAGGCCGAGCCCCGACATCAGGCTGAGCCTCGTCCCCAGGCTAAACCCAGACCCCAAGCTGAGCCCCGTCCTCAGGTTGAACCCCGACCCCAGGCCGAACCCCAACCCCAGGCTGAGCCCTGACATTAGGCCGAGCCCCGTCCCCAGGCTGAACCCCAACATCAGGCTGAGCCCTATCCCTAGGCTGAGCCCTGACCCCTTCTCTAAAACCCACCTGATGCCCAGCCTTTTCCAAGGTCCCCTCTGTCCGAGCAGCCCCAGATCCCTTCTCCCTGTCACCTTTGGGAGGCCCTCCCGTCCCCTACCTCTGAACCTCACCTGCCAACAGCCACAGGACGTCGCTTGAAGCCATGGCTGGTAGGCCTGACTGCCGTCGTGGTGTTTCTGTTCATCGTCTTTGTCCTCATGCTGGCCAACCGCATCTGGTGCTCCAGAAGGAGGTGGGGTGCCCCTCTGACTTCCTGACCCTCTCTGGTCCCTCCCGCCTCCCCATGTCCCCGGTGGGCCTCAGAACCCCCATCTCACAGACCACAGCCAAGCGGCCCACCTCCCTTGCTTCTTGGAGTTCATGATCCCTGCTGGGAGAGACTGGGGGGAGGCTATCCCCACCCCCTGCCCTTCACCCACCCTCACCCCCCTGTCCTTGTCTCTCCTACAGAGCTGAGGACGACGCATTCGGAATGGAGAGCAACCTGTACCAGGACATGGACCTGAGGTACTGCCTGTGTGAGCGGGTACTGTGACGGGTGCGGGGGGACAGGGACTCTGTGGGAGGCCCCTCGTAGGGGGGATGAGCGTGCACAGATGACCTCTTTCTGCCCTTGAACACAAGTGCATTCCCGCTCCAGGGCCTTCACACTTACGGTCGGCTCTGATTGGAACCCCTTTGCCCATGTCCCCTAAGTCCCCGCTCAGCTGTTCCCTCCTCACAGAAGCCCACCTGGGCCTCCAGCCTTCCTGACACTATGTCCCCACAGCCATGCGGTCCAGACTGGGCTTGGGGACAGGAGAGCAGGAGCTGGGAAGAGACCAGCCTGGCTCGAAGCTTCTCAGCTGAGCCCGGGATATGCCAGAGAGAGGTGTGGACTTGGCCATTTGCCGTGTCTAAGACCCAGCTCGGGCTCAGTAAGATGAGGTTCCTGCTTCCAGGATGTGTGGAGGGTCCAGGTCTCGCCTGGATCCACATAGTTTCCTCCCTGCCTTTGTCCTCTCCACCCATCCACCCATTTACACTCCCACCCATGGATCTACCACTCTGCTTCCTTCTGTTCATCGCCTTCCCATTCATTCATCCATCCTTCCACGCAGCTGTCCACTCACCTAACTACTCACCTAACTACTCATCCACCACCTAACTATCCATCCCTCCAACCGTCCAGCCATCCATTCTCACCCACACCCACCTACTCACCCACCCATTTACCCATCTACATTCCTATTCCTCCATTCGCTGACCCATTATTCTCTCTTTCCTCCGATCGATCTGCTCACCCACCCATTCGTTTATCTATTAATCCCTCCATGCGATCTTCCATCATGTAGCTACCCGTCTACCCGGCCCTCCGTCCACTCTCCCAGTCATCCACCTGCCCGTGCACGGGACAGCTGAGCCTTCGTTTCTGCCTTTGTGAAATGGAAATGAGGCTGCCTCGTTAGGGCTGTTTTGAGGAGTCAATGAAGATACTCCCCGTAAAACACTCATCAGTCACAAGGCCTAGTATAGTAAGTGCCCACTAAATGGGAGTGATTCTGCGTCTTAGTGTGGTCCGGGGCCTTTGTGTTCCTCCAGCAAAGAAGACAAGGAGAAAAAAGAGAAAAAGGCCAAGGAGGAAGGAGAGAGCAACTTGGGGCTGGAACTGGAGGACGAGAAGCCCGCGGACCAGGAGAAAACCAAGAACACAGTCATGTGAAGACTGACCGCCCACTCCTCCAGGCGGACCCCGCCCCCCCCCAGATGTCCCTTCCACACCCTACAACCGATGACCTCACCCTGCAGCCACCGAAACACAGTGCCCCAATGAAGAGGCCTGGAGTCTGCTCCGCCCCCTCCAGGGGAATCCACGGGTCTTTCTTCCCAATTTGCCGCACCCGGTGACTCTTGCACTTGGTTACGGAGAGACCGCCAAGCCCCGGCGACCTCATGGCTCCCCCTGCTGCCACCCCCTACCTGGCCTCTTTTCCCTCTGCCGGATGTCTCCTGGCACAGAGCCCCAGGACCAATATGAGTCAGGGGTCTGCAGCTTGGGGACCTGCATTAAAGTGATCAGAGCCCTTCGCAAGGGCTCCTGTCGTGTCTCAGGACCGTTTCCTGCTGGGAAAGGCAGCTCTTGGTTTGAGGGGTGCCGCAGGGGTGGGTATGGAAGACCCAGCTGCACAGATGCCTGGGGCAAAGTAACCACCCCCCTTGCAAGCCTGATTTTGCTAAGGAACCCTGGACTTTGAGCCCCCGCGGTCTCCAGGGAAATCCTTGCTCCCTCCTCCCTGGGGTTTTGGGTCACGTGACCCCGTTTCAGAGAACCTGCTCTTGGAGGAGGGAGGGGCCCAGGGCCCTGCATTTTCTTAGGAAGAAACAAGCACTTTCTCCTGTTTCCCCCTTCTCCTCACTTTCTCCGGGCCCTGGGCTTTGCCCTGGATGTGAACTATTTCTTAAGAAGTTAAATACCCTTAACGAGGACTTTGACGAAGTATGGCATTTGGGGTTCCGTTCTGGGACCCGTAGCTGGGCTTCTGTCCGGGAACACTTCCAGGATCGTCCACCAGGGGGCGGAAACCCATAAACAGAACGAACGAAATAAAAGCCCTAACAGAGGCTGCCCCTGAAGGCCTGGTATCGTTATCCTGTCTCAGCCAGTACCTAATTAGTCCAATTTCCCAGCTGAAGATACTGAGGCTTAGAAAGAAGGAAGCCACTGGGCAGGTCTCCCTGGCTGTTGCTGGCAGAGCTGGGAGTGACGTCCAGGCTGCCCCAAACAGGGGAGCGCTTGCAGGCTGTGGCGAAGGTCAGATTTGAAGGATGTAGGATGGGGGGGGGCAGGGCTGGGGTGGAGGGTATTCCTTCTTCACCTAGGAGAACTCTGCTCCTCCGCAGTGCTGTGTGGCCTCAGGGAGGCGGCCCGGCCTCTCTGAGCCTGAGTCGCCTCTTCTGCGACGTGAAGACAAGGGTTCTGAGCACCGGAGTGTGAGGCTCCGGGGCCGAAGGGACACTGCCAGGCTTGGCACATACTAGATGCTCAGGAAATGAGCTCCCTACCTTTTCGGAGCCTCCCTCTCCCACGGCTCTGGCTATGGAGCGTGAGGGGATCAGGGTGAGCTTCAGGGAGACAGGGTGCTGGGATGCTTGAGACTCTGGCTCCCCCTACCCTCCAGGGAGCCCGGAACCCAGGGAAGGGAGCCCCACCCTCCCGCTTCCTGCGGCACCGGCCACACCCTGCCCTGGGGTGCCCTGGGCAGCCATCCCACTTCCTCCTCCGGTGGGGGCTGCACCCCAGAACCTGCTGGGCAGGGGCGAGGGCAGACGGAGCAGGATGGATAGATTCTGGACAACCCCCAGCCATCTCTCCCTTCTGGCGGTTCTGGTCTCGCAGCCGGTTCAGGCCCAACCCCGTAAGGCCTTGGGGGGCAAGGAGCGGGGGACGTGGGGGAGAGCACCAGCCTGGCGGCCAGGCCGCTGACCTCGCGCTGCTCCCGCCCGCAGTGGCCCAGAGGAAGCCGTGGCTGGTGGGGCTGGGGGCCGCGCTGGCCTTCCTCTTCCTCGTCTTCGTCCTCGCGGTGGTCTACGCCGTCTGGTGCAGCGAGTCTCGCGACAGGTGGGCCCCAAACTCTCGGAACCCGCCCTCCCTAAGCCTCGCTCCTCTGTGCCCCGCCCTCTCTAAGCCCCGCCCCCTTCGGATCCCCTCTCTGCACCGGCCCCGCCCATCTCTCATCTAATCCCCTCTCCCCTGAGGAGGCTGGGGCTCTGGGGTAATTTTTTGATTCAGAATCGATGGGGCGGGGGTGGGGGGTCTAACATAATCTCGACGACTTCGCTAATGGCTGTCGACCTGCCAAAGGAGGTGGTTTCCTCACAGAGGGCCTCGTCCCTATAGTGTTTCACGTGGGTTCTGTAAAGTCTTTGTCACCTCCCCTCTTACCCCCGTCCATTTATCTACCCAGCTATTCACATCCACTTATCCGTCCATCCACTTATCCAACTACCCATCCAACCCTCCCTCTTTCCAGCCATCCATCATCCCTCTCTTCCTCCTTCCCTCTTCCCAACCTCCATCATCCATCCGTCCATCCATCCATCCATCCATCCATCCATCCATCCATCCATCCATCCATCCATCCATCCATCCATCCATCCTCCATCCTCCACCCACTAACCATCCACCCATCAATCCACCTTCCCACCTCCCATCCACACGTGCACCTGCTCATCTGTCCACGCCTCCCCTTATTCACCCATGCTCCCAGCAGCTGGTCCACCCCCCGCCCCCGCTCTTGCCCATCCAGTTGCCAACAGTTTGGGGAGCCGGGAAGCCAGAGGGACCAGACATTTAAGAGCATCATTTGGGCTCGTGCACCTCAAGCCCGGGCTCCAGCACCTTCTTCCTGTGTCCTCACCTGCCTGAGTCTCAGCGTCCCCTTCTGGACCATGGGAACACGGGCATAGGAATCAGAGGTTCTCGGGAGAATCGTTAAGAGGCCTGCAACACTGTTAAGCCCTTGTTAAACTGGGGTATCTGGGTCCTACTTGTCTCCACAGCAATAACGAGAAGGTGGAGGAGACCGTGAGAAAGCAGGAAGGAGAGGGTGACTGGGACCTGGAGCTGGAGGAGAAAGAGGAGCCTTCAAACCACGCACAAGTGGCGAGTGCCTCCCCATGAAGGCTTCCTGCTCACCTCCTCCAGGCAGCCCCCAGGTGTGCTCCAGGGCCTGCTCTGCACCCTCTAAGCAAAGGCCTGGTTCTGGGGCCAGCAAAATGACTCTGCTAGGGTAAAGTGTCCCCGGATGGAGAGGGCCCAGGACCTGCCCCGGGAGGGCTTCAGCACATTGCCTGGGCATTGCACACCCTGTTCCCAAGCTTGGTTTCTGCCTGGTCATTTTCAAGCTCGAGGGCACCCCTGGACAAGGGGCTGGCCCTGTCCCCGAGATCCCCACCATTTCACATCTCTGCCCAGTCTGCATCGCAGGCATGTTTTTCACCTACTGCCTGATTTTTTTTTTTTCCCATCTGATTTCTGCTGCTTTTCAGATTTCCCCTGAAAAATCCAGCTCCCCTTCTGTCTAAAGGCCTTTCACGGCCCTGCCCCATGAGTGCACAAGAAGCATTTGGCTCCCGGCCCCTCTCCTGGCCTCCGTTTGCGTCTCTGCCACGTGGGAGCTTGGGGGAACCCCCAGCACATCCTGCTCAAGCCCCCTTTTCATAGGCAAGAGGGAAGATGGGGAGAAACCGTGCAGATGGCCCTGCCAGTCCTTGCGGGACCCAGGGCACAGCCAGCCTTCCTTCTGCATTCTTCCTTTGCTGCTCCTGACTGTGAACTTGGAGCAGGCTCCTGGGGAATGAGGGCCCTTTCCTCTGTATGCTGGGTTTCTGGGCCCTGTCCTGGGAGCTGCTGCACCCAGGAGCTGGAGTGTGGGGTGCCTATCCTGCATGCCCGGTGTCGGCTCTGTGGAGAAGGTTGGAGTCCCAGCTTTCTTGCTGTGTGGCCCAGGGCAAGTAACTCAAACTCTCTGAGCCGAAGTGTCCCGCCCTGTAAAAGGGGAGGAAGACGACTAGACCTCCTCTAAGTCCTGGTGACGATGAAGCGAAATAATGTCTACCAAAGTCACGAGCACGGAGCCAGAACCCAAAAGGCGGCTGATGAACGTCAGCTCTTTGTCATGCTGGAATGGTGACCGTGCTGCGGGAGGAGCCTCTCGACTGAGGGGGATCCGAGGCGCACAGAGTGTGTCTTCAGACCGCGCAGGAATTGTCTGCCACCAGCCTCTTCTGAGCTGTCAGTCTGCGGTCCCCGAGGCTTGGGGGCGGAGGGGAGGGTGAGGGGAGGGGTTGTCTGGTCTTATTTTCCGCAGGGGGCGGGACTTCCTCACTCGGGGTCGTCTCGAAAGTTTAGGGGACACGTTTTTTTGGCATTGTCACAAGCCTACCCCCTTTTATGGCATTTAGTGGGGACCCATGGATGGCAAACAGCCTGCGATGCTGTGACAGCACCCCCAAAGAATTGTTTCAGCCTAGAGATCAATAGCCGAAAAACACTGAGGCTTTCCTTGAGATCGAAGGCCAGATTGAGCCTCCCACCCCAACTGAGCCGCGACCCATGCTGGGTCCTCACCCTCAGTATCGGGCCAGCGTCCCCCTTTCCTGCTGCCGGGAGGGGCGGGACCGTGAGTATGGGGGCGGAGGGGACTGGGGCTGCCTGCGGCTCCCTCCCCCCAGAGCCCGATTTCTGGGTCCAGGTCCTGAGCCCGCCCACCGGAGAGCGCCAGGCTGAGGGCAGGAGCAAAGGCCCAGCCGAGGAGTGGGGAGAGGGTTGCAGCCAGCAGGGGCGCTGCCGGGGAGGCCGGGACCCAGAGGTCTGCGCCACCACCCAGAGCAGGTGCTAACCAGGGGGGCTGGACTGTTCTCTGTGGGGGACCGTCCTGGGCACTGGGGCGTTGAGCAGCATCACCCCCCACTCCATGCCAATAGCTTCTTCCCCCCAGTCATAACCACCACAGATGTCCCCAGACGTTGGTGAATGTGCCCTGGGGACATCTGATCTACAGGCCTCAGGAAACCTGCCGGCTCCCACAAAGTGTTGGGGTCCCCGGCCCTGCGGCCACCTGTCTCCCCCTCCCCCGCCCCCAGCCTCTTCCCTTTACCTTGGCACGGAACACAGAACAGCCTGCACCGGGCACAGAAAGGACTAAGACAGCCAGGAGGAGTCGAAGCATAGCTTGTTTAATTTTTATACATTTTTTTCTTTTTTTTTGCTTTTTATTGAATCTTTTATGGAACCCCCCCTTTTTTTTTTCCTTTTTTTTTTCTTTTTTGCATAGGGAAACAAACAAACAAAATAATAACAGCCAGAGTCACTTTCTGTAAATGGTACTTAGGCGCGTCCGCGAAAACCGAAATGATTGCGTAATATACAGGTTATGACGTGCAGGAGCGGGGCGGGCGAGCTGGGAGAGGGAGGAGGCTGGGCCCGGGCCTGCCCACATGTCCCCTGGTCCCCCTCGCGTCCCCACACTGGGAAGGGGGAGGAGGACTAGGTGGGCGGTGGACCCAGCCCGAACCTTCTCTGCGCTCGGGTTCAGGAGCGTGGGGTGTATGTGTGTGTCTTTGTTACCCGGTGTGTGAGGCAAGCAGAAAGCGAGACACAGTAAACTATCCTGGTAATATCAGTAAAATACAAAATGAGAAAAAAAAAAAAAAAACCTCAAAAAAAATATCTCGGAAGAAAATGAATAGCAACACCACCAAAAACTGGAAGGAAGAAAGGAAGAGAGGGAGGGAGGGAGGAAATTCAGAGGAAAATGGGTCTCTCTCCCTCCTCTCCGCTGCCCCACGTGCTGTGTGCTCTGTCCCTCAGCCACTCTGCTTGTCCTCCTTCCACGTGGGGTCCTGGGGGATGGGAGGGCAGGGAGCTGGGGCAGGGGCCAGGACCCCTGGACTTGAATGGGGCTTTGGTTTCAGGGGGCCTAACTGGGACCCAGGATGGGAAGGTCAACAGCTAGATGTGTCGTTGCATCTTGGGAGTGGGCTTCGGGGAGTCCCACCCGGAGGGGACTTGGGGAAGCTCCTGTCTCTTTTCCAGGGGTCCCCTTCCAACCAGGAGGTGTAGATGGAGGGCTGTGGGGAGGGCAGTAGCTTGTGGGCATGTCGCTCCCTTCCCCTCCCAGAGCCCTTATTCCTGTTAGATCTCGCCTCCTCTTTCCTGAGGCCTTGGGGGGGGCCCTAGGGAGCGGGGTGGGGGAGCACCCCAAAGCCGCACCAGCAGACATGTGAGGCACTGCTTGGGAAAAGTCTGTTTTGGTATCGCTGGCGACAAGTCCTGCTGGTATGGCTTTGGGTCCGTCTGTCTCCCTGCCTCGCCGGGGTGGGGGGTGGGCCTCGGGCCAGCTCGGACCCCACACACTCTGAAACGCTGAAGGACGAATGGATGGATGGGGGCAGGCTGTGTCAGTGTGGAGGTGGGGCTCTCCAGGTGCAGAAATGGGGAAAGATGGGTGGATGGGTCTGGAACCTCAACACCCTCCGGAAAGACAGTAAAAGTTGGGGTCTCAAGAGAGAGAATCCAGGCCAAAATAAAGAGCAGCCACTGTATAATCTGTTACAAGAAAAAAAAATCCAAAATTATATATATATATGTATAGTATAGCCCTACACTGCAGGTCAGAGTACCATTGGACAAGCCGGAGGGGGGTGTCTGTGTGCTGTCTCTTGTGGGGGTGCTGGACGGTTGCTCTGGCCCCAGAGTCCTAACTGGCCGCCGTCGTCTGCCTGCCCCTGGAACACTGCTGTCTCTAGGGGGCACACAGAAGGTTCTGGAGCACGGAGGGGGGTTCATGGGGCCGAGGCTGGAATCATCTGCTGCTTGGGGAGCGGCAGCAGCCCCCCGAGTCTCCTTTGGGGTTTTCTGGTCTGATTGTCTAGCTCAGGGTGGGGATCAAGACTCGGCCAGAACCTGGGTTCTACACCTGGGGATGCGTCTCCCCATTCAGGTACGGCTGGGGCTTCTCCCACCCGCCTCTCCACCCTGGTCAGTGTCCAGTGCCCTCATCCAGGACAGGAACGGGGCGATCTGCACATATTTGGGGGGGCCTCCCTATTCTTTTCCACAGCATGAGCTGGACCCCAGGGTCAAGCTGGGGGGATTTGCATGGGTGGGGATGGATGATGAGTGGTGGGTGACGGCACGCTTGGGAGGGGGAGGGGTGTGAGAAGATGTCAGTTTCCTACACGTAAAAAAAAAACCCACAGGGAAAAAAAAAACCACCCAATGGCCTCTCACCCCCACGTCGGGGAATGAGTGCAGACTGCAGAGCGGCTCAGGGTCTGGTTCTTGGTGTTTCTGCCTTATTCTGCCTGCAGCAGGGGGCCTGGGAATTCTGCCCAATGGGGATCCAGTAGCTTTTCCGAGAAAAGGGGGCGACCGCAGGATGCCATGCTGGCTGGGAAGGACCTGCTCCCAGCTCTCAGCGGGGTGCTGAGGGCGCAAGCGCACAGCCGGGGGCCAGGAAGGGCGGTGGTGGGTACGGGTCACGGAGGGTTAAGAATGTCCCAGCAAAGCCCCGGGGAGGGGTCCTGGTAGGGAAGCCCTCTGCCACCAGCTGCTCCCACCTCCCTGGAGGGAGCCTATGAAAACTGACACACATGGCCTTGGGCTCTGGCCAAGGGGCAGCTCCTAAGGGTAGTGTCATGGCCGGATGAGACCGAGGTCTGGACTCTCCCTCTGTCCCCTGGGGCCTGCCGAAGTGTCTTTTGGGAAGAAAACACGGATGAGCGTATGATGGCAATGAAAGCTGGAACCTTTCTGCAGCGTCCCGTCTGCTCTGGAGACAATTCTCAAGTCTGAGGGGGGCCTGCCGTGTCCCCACAGGAGATGCCTGCGGGGCCCAGGTTGGGGTCGGAAGTGGGGGTGGCCTTAGGTCGGAGAACCCAACCCTTTGGTCCTCCCCAGGGGGACACCCCACTAACTATCTGCTATTGTCTCACCTTTGGTTGAGTTAAAGGCAGAAGAAATTAGAATTTTAAAGAGAGAGAGAGAGAGAGAGAGAGAGAGAGAGAGAAAGAAAAAAAAGAAAAATTAAAAAACGAGGAAAAGGCAGCGGCATGGCCAGCCACCAGGACAGAGAGAGGCCCGTGACGGGGCGGCCGCTGACTGTCCCTGCCCCACTGGCCTCCCCAACCGGGCCTCCGATGGCCGGGCTAGACTTACAGATAGACAGACAGGTATTGCATATATCGAGTTTGGTTGGTTTGTTTCACACCAGATAACTCCACAGTCACAGCTGGAAGACATAGAACTGGGTGCCGGGGCCAAGGAGAGGGCAGGAGGAACTGCCGCCCAAGGCCGGTCTCCAGGGACAGGGGACGAGTGGGTCCTTTGGCAAGAAGGGGGGTGCACAGAAGAGAGAGGGTGGGAGAGCAACTGACCCTGAGCCAGAGGGACGCCAGCCTGCGTGAGGTGGAACGGGGGAGTCTGGCTGTCGGCAGGGCGGCCACCCCACGGGGGGACCGCCTGGGGTCTCGCGTGCATGCGTGGCGTCTGGGGGGCTGGCCTGTGGCCCAGGGGCCGGGGCGCACCCCTGAGGTCTGTCTGCTGCTGCGGGCGGGGGCTTCGGAAAGGACCCCCGAGGAGCCCGGGGGTGGGGCTGGGGTGGCGGAGCACCAGGGAGCACCCCCAATGCAGCAGGAGCTGTGGCGACAGAGCCCAGGGCAGCGGGACGCAGGCGGGACGTGGAGCGAGCGCTCCGGGGGCTGCTTTTTTAGCGTGTGAGTTTCCTTTTTTTTTTTAAAAAGTCTTCTTATTTTTTTTTTTTATTTTTTACAAATAGAAATACATCCCTTTTCCATTTTTACTTTTTATTTCATGTCACTGTTTGTCTTTTTCTTTTTAACTACACGAGCAGGGCATGCAGCTAGCTACCTTTGCGCTGATATTGTTAAAGGTAATACTTATTTTCGGAAGGCAAGGCACATCATGTGGTAGAAAATTTCGTGCAAATTAGGAAACATGGACTTTTTT
>NW_006429782.1:2050719-2051123 GCF_000325575.1 Pteropus alecto | reverse complement strand
TCAGGCGCCGCGAGCTGCCGGCAGGAGCCAGGTCACAGGAGGCCTTGACGAAGCACCATGCAAAGTTAGGTCGCTGGGGGCTGCCGGGCGCCCCCTCCCTCCCCGCCTGCCCGCACCCTACGGTTCCCGGCTGAGAAGCTTCTGGACACCCCAGCTGCAAAACCCACCCCTCCTGCCCTCCCAAAGAGCGGCCCATGCTTTGGTCCCCAACGGCCACCTGGTGGAGGGGCCCTGGGGACGGACAGAAGAACCAAGGGTCCTTGAACCCCTCTGGACAATAGGAGGAGGGGCAGTGGGGAAGGGTCTTGGGTCTTTCTCTTTATGATCAAGTGGGTTCGCCAAGCCCCTTGGGCTGGTCTGGGAGGAAAGTCTGGTTTCTGGAGGTGGGGGGAGGCTGGCCGGGC
>NW_006429782.1:2049747-2050673 GCF_000325575.1 Pteropus alecto | reverse complement strand
GGAGGCCCTGCCCAGGGCCATGGCTTTGGCCGAGGCCGGGGTGGGGTCGTGGTGGGGGAGACGTTCCCCAGCGCCAGGCATGGAGGCGGCCGTTGGGGGCTCAGGTAGATGGGCCAGGGTGGGGCTCCGTGTCTGGGCCTAGCGACCCTAGGACACCCCCTCCCAGTCCACCCGCCCAAGATGGCCTTCCGGGGTGGGGGCAGGGGTGGGGCCAGGGCGCCGGGTTGGGGTGCACCCGGTGTCCCCAGCTTAGTGTTTTGGAGCGGCTCAACGGAAACGCTTCGCAGACAGGAGGTCCCCACATGGCCGCCTCCCGCCAGGACCCCCACCTGTCCAGGGTTGCAAGGACTGCACTCCTTCTGGGGGCCCAGCTGCAACGCACCCCCCGGGCTGTGCCCCACTCTGGGGGGAGATAAAAGTGCAAACCGTGGTCCCCCTTTGGGCTGAGAGGCACCAGGGAGGGGGTGTCGCTCCAGGATGTAAGGCACTGGCAGAGGAGGCGTGGGGGGGGCACAAGGGCTTCCCCAGACATCGCCCCCACGCCCCAGCATGGAGGGACGCTCAGGGGACGCCCCGCTCTGCCCCTTGGGCCCACGGGGGGAGGGCTCACATCTCTCTAGCTCTGAGGGGAGCATAGCAATGAGGGGTCAGTGACTAGAGGTGGCCAGGTTGTGGGGGAGGGGGTGTGGATATTCGGGGCCACGGCGGCTCAGCGGGGCAAGGGGGCGGGCGGCGGGAGTCAGGCACTTTAATCCACTCGCTCTCACCTCCCACCTCCCACCTCTCCCGGCCAAGCTGGTGGCGGGTCCTCCCCTCTCAGGGCTGGGTGGATGGAGACTCCAGGCTATACCCTTTCTTGGGGGGCTCTGGGTCTCTCCACTCCACCCCTCCCCGCCCCTCCCTCGGAAAGTGCATTTCTTACAGTG
>NW_006429782.1:2044946-2049631 GCF_000325575.1 Pteropus alecto | reverse complement strand
GGGTGGGGCTGGGGGGCAATTGCATAGACTTCTCCTCCCAAGCGGGCAGGTGTGGGGCAGAAAGACCGAGTCCCGAGCCAGCCCAGCACACGCACTGGGGCGGGTGGAGGTCCCGCGACCGACCGACCGACCGACCGACCGACCGCAGGACCCTCCTGAGAAGGAATCTGCCATGTGTCCTTGTCCCCCGGTGACGCCCGGCGTCTCCCACACCCTCTTCTGCCCTTGCCCCGTCCCTGCCCACCCCGGCCTCCACAGGGAGGCCCGGCCAGCGTCCGGGAGGCGGTGCCGGTGGGGGCGGGGGGGGAGAGGTGGCCTTGCTGGGTGCCCTGCCCCGCGGGGCCTGGGCACGGGCGCCAGGCTGCGCTCACCTTCCGGAGCAGCAGCGAGAGATGAATAACTTAGGGAGACCCCTCTGCAGCACTGTCCGCCACGTCCGCACGTCGCCGCGTCCGTCCGCACGTCGCCGCGTCGCCGCGCCCTCTCCCGAGGAGTGGCAGGTCCAGCCGCAGTGGCCCGAGAGTCTGAAGCTTTGCCGTCTTTACCTTTTGTCTTCTTGCTTGGGTGGGTTTATTTGTATGATTCTTTTTTTTCCCGTTTGTCTTTTATTTATTTTTTTTTTTGGCGTTTTTTTCCTTTTTTTTTCCTCTTGCGTGGATGTGTCTGTGTGTTTTGTCTTTTCGGCCGGGCTGGGGGTCGGCGGGGCGTTCTCGCTTGCTCTAACTTTCCACCGAAAACGTGGGCCAGGGGTCGGCTGTGCGGCGCCCCCCGGGACGAAGGAGCAGGGCGTGGGAAGAAATCCTTCTTACCCCAGATACCAGGACTGGCCCGGACGGCGAAGAAGAGAGGGGAGAGAGAGAGAGCGAGAGAGAGCGAGCGAGAGAGAGAGAGAAAGACAGAGAGAGAGAGACAGAGAGAGAGAGAGAGAGAGTGGTCAGGCTCAGCCGCTGCCCACATCCAGCTCAGCCCACCTGGGACCCGGGGCCACTGTCTCCCCCCATCCCAGACCTATCATCACCCGCTGGGTGACCCTGGGCAAGTGGTTTTACCCCTGAACGGGCTGCCAGGTAAAACACGGGACGCCCAGTGAAGTCCGAACTCCCTACACACCTTGTGGTCTGAGTATACCCCTTGCAAGTTTTGGGATATACTTACACCAAAAAAAAAAAAATTTGCTTTTGTTTTTGTTTTTGTTAATCCTCCCTTTTCTGGAACTCGAATTCACCTGAATGTCCTGTTGTTGTTTGCTAAATCAGGCAAGGGGAACCGTGAGCCTCATGGCTCTGAGTGTAAACGGGGGTAGGGGGGTGGGGATGTGGCTTCACTCTGCCTCGTATGGCGCCACCTGTCCAAGCACTGGGACCACGGTCGGTTGTTTCTTCTCTTTGAAAGAAACATTTAATGATCTCCCAAAACCCCTGTGAAGGAGGGACCCTCTTTCACAGTGGAGAAAACTGGGCTCAGGGAAGTCATTTCCTGAGGCCACTATCATGAGAAGGGCAGAGCCTGCTGACACACGGGGCTGGGAGGTTCCAGTCTTGGCTCCGCCCCCTCCCAGGCTGACCCCCCGCCCCCCCCTCCCCCGGCCTCGGCCCTCCAGGGAGTCATGGCCCCTACACCCGGGGAGAAAGGCCAAGCGGGCAGCGGCAGGGACAGCTTCGGCCTCTGGCTCCACAGGGAAGCTGCAGTGCAGAACCTGGGAGAAAGGCCAAGCGGGCAGCGGCAGGGACAGCTTCGGCCTCTGGCTCCACAGGGAAGCTGCAGTGCAGAACCTGCCCCTGGAAATGCACCTGGCCTGCCGGCCTGGGGTGGGCCTCGGGACCACCCCGCTTCCCCGAGGTCAGTGGTGCTGCAAACTGGCAGTACCCCACCACTCAGGCCTTCAGCCAGGCTGCCTGCAGCTGCGGGCTGTCCCACCGGACTGGCGCCACGGCTCCCAGCCCCCACCTCCAGCCAAGTTCAAGTTCGTCCTGGCCATTACCTCATGTCTGGTTTCCTCTGGCAACCAGACAGACGCTGGGCGTGGCCCTCCCCAGTAGTGGCCGGCCTCCCCTCGGCCCTTCCTCTCTCCTTCCTCCCTTCCCAGGCCGGCTGCCAGGCTCTGGCCCCAGTGATGGGGGGGCACCCTCGACTCAACGCCCTCTCCTTCGTCAGGGGGAGACTGAGGCAGCGCCGTGCCAGGGGTGAGGTCCAGGCTCTGGCCGCGTGTGGCCCTGGGCCTAACCCCTTCGCCCCCTCGTTTACTCATCTGCTGAGCACAGGCGGGATGGGCTCTGGGCAGAAAGAGTCTGGTGTGAACTGCTCAGCCAGGGGGGACCCCATCACATGCGGGAGGGGGCGGGGTGTCAGAGCCCTCAGAACCCCCACTGGGGGCCAAAGTGATAGCTGTCTCAGGACTGAAGGGACTGATGGTGAAAGATGAAGGGGTGGGGGTGGTAATTGATCAGGGGACATCGATGCACATTGATCAGGGGAGAGGGTATACTGATGGCAGAGGGGATATTGATCAGGGGAGGGACACTGATGGGGGAGGGGACATTGATCAGGGAGGGGCATTGATGTGGGGGAGGGGGCATTGATCAGGGAGGGACACTGATGGGGGAGGGGACATTGATCGGGGAGGGCACTGATGTGGGGGAGGGGACATTGATCAGGGAGGGCACTGATGTGGGGGAAGGCAGATGGAAGAGCTTGTGGTGAGGGGGAAAAGCTGCTGCAGGCTGGGGAGGGGGCCGAGGGGACAGAGGAAAGCAACCCCCCCACCAGCCACCCCCAACAGCCACGTCTGGGCCAGAAAACAGGCTTCTATGCCCTGAGGCCTTTGGGCAGGGGCAGGGGCTCCAAGTGGGGAGCAGGGTCTCAGGGGTTCCTGTTCCCCCTTCCCTCCCTTCTGTGGAGAGGGACTGGGGTGCCCTTAGGCCCGTGACCCGGGGTCCGGCCTATGCAGGTCCCCCACAGACCCGCCCTCCCAGCTTACCCACACTGAAGGCCTCGCCTCCCCCATAACCTAGGCTCCCTCGAGAGTCCTTCCTCAGTCTGTCACCTCCCTGTCACGCCCCCCAATACCAGCCCCAGAAAGTTCTTTCCGACTCTCAAACCTAGCTGTGCCCCCCGCTTCGCTCTAGCCCTTCTGTGGCCCCCCCATGGCTCCCTGCCAAAGCCCGAGTTTGAAGCTTTCTACTTCACCTCCACCCTGTGTCACTGCCGAGCCCCTGCCTGGACACCCTCGTCCTTCTCTGCCTTTGCCACTGGATCCAACTGCTCCCCACCCAGGCAGCACCCTGGAGGCCCCCCCTTGGAGTTCTGCTAGCCTCGTCCCACCCTCTCTGGTCCCCAGAGACCCCCTGGCCAGGAGGAGGCAACAAGGAGCACGCAGAAGCAAAGGTGCTGTCCTTGCCTGCCGTGTGTCCCTTCCCTCCAGGCGACCACTTGGGGCGGCACCCCCTGCAGAGGCGAGGTGGAGGGGGCTGGGGAAGGGCTGAGCGGGCAGGGCACCCCGTCGTTTGCACCAGCTTTATTTTCTGCAGCAATGGGGACATTCCCAGCCACCCATGGGGTGAGATGTGGCAGGGGAGCGGGGGAGAGAGGAAACGCCCCGCGCTCTGAGCACTAAGTGGGGGGCTGTTCACACCGCCAGGACTTAAGAGAGTTGGCTGCGGGGGCCCCAAAGCCCAAAGCAGGGAGACCCAGGGCCGCCCCAGCTCCTAGGTGACCCTGACCAAGTGAGCGCCCGTCTGGACCCCGGCTGGGGCTTGAAGCCAGAGTGGGGACGGAGGAGGATGGTCAGGGCCTCTTGAGCTGTGACCAGGCCAGCCTTGGAGGGTCCCCAGGAGGCTGGGCTGTGGCTGGAGGCAGCCGGGCCTGGTCAGTGTGGTGGCCTCTGGTCTCAGCCGAGGTGGGACGTGCGGCTGCCCTGCAGAGGGCCTACCCACAGCAGCCGAAGCCCCACGCTCGCTCTGTGGTTCTGGAGACCCACAGCGGCTGGGACTCTCGAGCGTCTGTGAGTCTGGGCCTCGGGCTTATCCTTGGGCCACTTTGCCCTCAGCCACCATCTCCCAACGCCACAGGGCACTGGGGGCTCTGGGGTCCAGCCACTGCCCTGGACACCGTCTGCCAATAGCTGCAGGCCTGCAGCCAGCACAGCACGACCCCCGACCTGAGGTCAAGTGTCAGGCCTCCCTCGCCCCCTCCCTAGCTCCGCCAGAAGCTGGGAGCCAGAGTCCCGGTTCTGGACCCATCAGGCTCTGTCCTCATGGCTCTGCAGCCTAGGACGACTCGCTCCCCTTCTCGGAGACCCCTGGTCTTGTCCTCGGCTGGCCCCTTCCCGCCTGGTACGTGCCCTGCTAGGAGGCCCCACCCCCTGCCACAGGCTGCCTCAGTTTCACCCCCTGCCCCAGCCTCCTGGAGTCCTCCTCCGCCAGCCTCCACCCTCCTTGCCTGCGGTCCCTCTGGCTGGGGCATGGAAGGGGTGGAGACCAGGGGCTTGCAAGCTCGGGCAGCGTGCTGTGTGATCCTGGGCAAATCCCTCGCCTCTGCAAGCCTCAGTCTCCCCAGCTGGACAAATGGGTCCAGGAGCAATGGCCCTGAGGGTCCCCCGTGGGAAGCTGCAGGCAGCTTTGGGCCCTGGAAGGGTGTAGGGGGCTGGTCGGGGGGACGGCGGCGGGGGGGGGGGGGGCCCGCCAGCG
>NW_006429782.1:2019839-2044890 GCF_000325575.1 Pteropus alecto | reverse complement strand
GGGGACCCAGCAGGCCGGCCTCTCCCTGTGCGCCCGGGCGGGCCCCTGTGCCCTGGCCCTCCCTCCCCCGCGCCAGCCGGCCTCTCGGCCCCTACCTGTGCCTGATAAATGCCCGCTGGATCCCTTGGTCCTAATCCCACAAAGGAACGGTTTGCAGGGGACGTGCCGGGCGTAGAGTAGGCTGCAGGGAGGAGAGAGACCGAGAGCCCGTTAGCAAGGGGGCTGCGCGGGAGCACCCAGAGAGGGTGGCCGCTGCCCAGGGCCACAGAGCGCTCAGAGCCCTCCCCGGCCGACCCGGGTCCCCAGAGAAGCCTAGCCGCGGGCCGGGGTCGTGTGGGAGGGGCGTCTGCCAGGAGCGAAGACGGCACAGGACGCAAGATTCGTAATTCAGAAACCGCCTGTGGCCTGTTCAGGGCGTTCCACTGCCTGGTCCGCCCTGCGCCCGCGGCCTGCACCCCACGCGGCCTGCACCCCAAAGCACGGGCACCATCCATCACTGAGGGTGTGTCATTGATTAATTTTCCTCCCGGAGAGGCACGCGGAAGGCTGGGTGTCTGCACCCACGTGCACACGTGAATTTATATTTTAACCTCACCGATGACATTTCGCTGGTGAGTGAATAATTTACAGCTGGGCCGTGACGGCGGGAGTCGGGGGCCTCAGACAGGCTGGGACTGGGCTGGTGGGAGGGTGCCCGCGGGTCTCACCCAGAGCGAGGAGAAGTGAGAGGCAGTGAAGACCCGGGGGCTAAGGGCGGGGGGAGCAGGCTGGACGTGTAGTTAAAAACCGGGCGCACGGAAGGAGAGGGAACCCCCGTTTATTCTGCATCTACTGAGTACGTACTGCATGCTGGCACTGGCGTCATCCCGTTTAGCCCTCGGTGGCCTCAGCGAAGCCGACATAACTAGTCCCCCATCTCGCAGAGAAAGCAGGTGGTCTGCGGTCCCCAGCCCCGCGCCTGACGCCTCCCTGAACGTGATCCCTGACCTACTTTGCCGCTCTACGCGTCTGGCACTGTGATTGTCCCATTTTTTTTGGCTCAGAAAACAGGCTCAGAGAGGGGAGGACATTTGCCCAAGGTCACACAGGCAGCGAGCTGCAGAGGCCGGATCCACACTCAGCATCCCGCACTCATCTGTGTTCGGACAGAACCCGGACAGAACCCGTCCGCTGGTACCTAAAGCGGCCCTGGGTCTCGGCAGGGATGCCCGAGGCTTGGGGGAGGGAACGTCGGGGGCGGGGGGTGCCCGTGCAGGGAAAAAGGCCCATGGCCCGGGGGGAACTGCTGGTCCCTCCCGCTTGGGGGGGTCAGGAACCTCATTTGGGGAGCGAAGGAGAGACACTCAAAAAGGCGGTCGGGGGCAGAACGAGGTGGAGGGGAGTAGCCTGAGAGTCTGCCCAGGGCCCCCCACTGGGGCGGCTCAGCCTGAGAGGAGGCAGGGCGGGTGCTCCAGGTACTGGGCACTGGGAGGACAGTAGGCTCTGTGGGCCTCAGGGACGCAGCCTGGTGAAGGTCGAGCGGCCCACGAAGTCTGCTCTGGGGTCCAGGGAGAGGCTGGGTGCAGAGCCCGTGCTGAAGGGGTGGACCCCAGGACAGGGGCTCGCGAGCTGTAATCGGGAGCCACGTCCAGAGAGTGGGAGGGTCTGGGAGGTGAGGAGACAACCCAGGGCCTTCTGGGGTCAGGCACTTGGGGACTGTCCCATCGACAGGGCCAGGTCACTGGCGAGAACAGGGCCTGTTGTGGCAGGTTCTGCCCAAGAACTGAGAACTCTGAAATTATCACATGAAATGTCGCGATTTTAACACCGCAACAACAGACTCTCACCTTCCACACAGGGCACCCGGGGGTCTGGCCTTTGGGCCCCGGCGGAGACCTTCACCTGCTGTGCCCGCTGTTCCCGTGGGGGAGGAGGGCTCAGGGCCCAGAGCGGGCACACGGTGACTCTGGGCCACTTGGCCGAGGGGGCAGACTGCAGACTTGCCCCTGCTGCTCCCTAAGGCTGCCCTGACCCATACAGGCCAGGCCCTGTGGCACCCCCAGGCCTGTCTGTGGACACACCAAACTCGCCGGCACCCGCCAGGTCCCAGCAGTCGGGGAGGGGAGTGGGGGGCCCACGGGCACCGCTTCCCCGAGTGCTTACAGGGCGAGGTCGGCGACGTGCTTCCTCCCTCGGAGGTGGGTTTGGTGACAGGGGGGAGCGCCAGCCTCGGCAGCCCGGGGGGCGGGGGTGCCAGCATCTGAGCAGAAAGGCAGTGACTGGACATTTTGAGCTGACCACTTCCATTTAACTGGGGGGAACAGAGAGACAGGTGGTTAAGGCGGCGGCACCCCCTCCGCCTCGGGCTGCCGTCCTCAGCCCTGCCGGGTGGGGGACAAGGCTGGCGTGGCCGGACGAGTTTGGTGGGTCCCGCAGGCCCACAGGCCTCCAGCGTCCTGGGGCCATGCGCCCTCCCTCTCAAGCCGCCTGGTACCGCTGGCTTTCCTGCCCCACGAGGCCCAGACGCCCGGGGTGGCCTCACGGCCGTATGCCTCTCCTCGCTTGTCACCAGGACCTACCATCCACCGCCACGCTCACGGTCCCAAAACCGGAAAAGCTCTGACCACTGGACGCTCTGCGTGGATGCCTGGCGAAAGCCAGCCTGGCCGCGGCCGTGGCCCGCGTCTGATCTCACAGAACTTTGTAAAGCACACGCGTCCACGCTCACATCTGAGAAAGGCCGGGGGACCCCCGCCGCTCACAGCTCCGTTTCAACTCGAGGATGCACGCAGGGCCGCCGGCCCGCGAGGTCACGTGCGGCTGTGTGCTGGCAGGCTGCCCACACTCACCGGTCCAGGCTGCTGGCTGGCTGGGTCGCAGGCCAGCGAGACGAGATCTTTGAGCGGGTCCTGCGGGTTGAGGTGAGGTGGGTAGCGGATGGCCGTGTGTGGGAAGTAGGTGGAGGCCGTCTGCGGCAGGATGGAGGTCGTGGGGAAGTGCAGGGCGGAGGACGGGTGAGGGCTCCGGGCGATCCCTGTGGACAGGGGACAGGGCGGTCACCGTGGGCTCTGGCTCGTTCGCTCCGCTGGGCCAGGCCTTGCCATTCGCACGCCCGAGCTGGGGGCTTTCAGGGCAAACCCTCGAGGTTCCTGTGTCATCCCTGCGTTTTAAAACCTTTTTTAACAGAGAATGACCTGGTGGCTCTCAGAGGTTATGCCTCTGCCCCATGCCACACGGCAAGGTCCGAGCCCAGGTCACCTGGCCCCAGCCTAACCGTGGGCTCGGCTAGCTCCTTCTGTAAAGGACAGGGTAGTCAATGTGTTTTTTTAATCGAGATATAATTGGCATCCTGCAAAATTCACCTATTTAAAGTATGTAATTCGACGGTGTTTGGCACGTTCACAGACGGTGCAACCATCCCTACGACCTCTTCTGGGAAATTTTCGCCATCCTAAAAAGAATCCCCGTCCCCATCGGCAGTCCCTCCCCAACCCCCTCTCCAGCCCCTGGTACCCACGAAACCCACTGTGTCCCTGTGGGCGTGCCTGTTCTGGACGTGTCACATACAACATGGCACCACACGCTGTGTGGCCTTGTGCGTCTGGCTTCCCTCAGTGAGAGCCGTGTGTTCAAGGTCCATCCATGTTGTAGCACCTCGTGCCTTTTCATGACCGAATAATATTTCATTGTATTTGCTTTTTTTCCCTTGTTCTAAACAATTCAGTGGGTTTTATTATATCCGCTCTCTAATTCCAGAACGTTTTTATCACCTCGAAAAGAAGCCTTGTGCCCGTTGGTGGTCACTCCCCCTCCCTCTCTCTCTCCAGCCCCTGGCCAGATAGGAAACGTTTTCGGCTTTTTGGGGCCACGTGGTCTCTGTCGCAGCCACTCGACTCTGCCACCCTGGCCTGATCGCCACCACTGATGACATGCGAATGAAGGGTGTGGCAGTGGGTCAATAAAACATTATTTACGAGAACAGGCGCTGTGGGCCCTGGATTGCCACCCGCTGGTCTAAGCCACTGGGTTGATTTCTGCCCGTTGCCCTGTACGCGTCTGCCCTTGTATGGAACTAAGTCGTTATCATCGTGACAGTGGGGTAGCAGGTGATATTCCAGAGCTTTCCAGGACTTAACTCATTCAGTCCTAATGTCAGCCCTGGCGGGGGTGGGGTGAGCCCCCACTGACAGACGAGCAAAGGGAGGGCCAGGCACGGAGTGACCAGCGTGGCTCACATGCCGTGGTTGCTGACCTCTGTTTCCCTGCGCTGTGAGCGTGACACTTCCTGGCTGTGTGGCCGGGAGCATCCCCGTGTCACCCGCGTGGCCTGTGTGTGTCCGGCCACGCGCTGGGCGCGTCCACCCCCTTCTGTGACCGCCTGACACTGTCGTCTGAGGACTGTGGCATAAAAGGCACAGGCTGCACCTCTTTCTCATGCCAAAGGGGAAACTGAGGCCCAGAGAGACAGTCAGGCCTGGGAGCCCCCGGGAGGCTACAGCGGCAGAGGCCGCCCCGCCCGCCCGCCTGGCCCGGCGCTCACCGCTGTGCACGGCGATGACCGGCCGGTGGTGCTGGGTGAAGCTGGAGAGGCGCGGTGAGTCCTGGGGCGACGGGCTGTTGAAAGGCGACTTGTCCACCTCCGTCTTCTTCACCGGGGACGAGATGCCTGTGTGGGAAGCGCGGGGGGCCGCAGGGCTCGGCACGGCAGCTCTGCTCCCAGGCCCACCCCCCTCCTCGCCCCTCTTTTCTCCAGGAGCCCATGGGCGAGGGGCCAGGGGACCCATTTTACAGACGGAGCAAACTGAGGCTCAGAGCAGGGAGGGGGCGCTGCTCGGGGTCCGTGGCCCTGGTGTCCCCAACCCAGCCAGCCCCCAGCCTTCTCTCCTCCCAGAGACAGGCCCCCCCGGGGGCACACCTGAGCCCCGGAGAAGGCAGAAGGGCGAGCCGAGAGGACGCCACAGCCCCCGAGCAGCGGCGTGCGCGTCCCCACGTCCTCGCCAGGAAGGGACCCTTCCGTGCAGGACCAGCGCGAGGCTTACGTGAGCTACGACGCGTGAAGCCAGCAGACCAGGGCCTGGCACACGGCCGCCCGCTGGAACCGCTTGCTAACTGTCATGCCCCTGGCCGTGGGAAACTCTGACAGCTCAGCCCCTCACCCCTCACCCCCGAGAGAGTGGATGGTGAAACGTGAACGCACAGGGAATCTATGGAGACCCTGGCGCAGAGCAAACGCCGGCTCAGGAAGGACCGCTGTCAGCGTGACGCAGAGGGCGGACCACTCCAGTGCCGGGCACGCGCCAGCCCTGAGGAGCCTTGCGTGCCCCTGGCCCTCCGCCTGCACCCCCACTTCTGCCGCCCTCTGGATGTGAGAGCTGCCGATGGCGGTGTGCCCCCCAAAATGCAGAGCCCGGGGCCCGGCTCCATGTCTGGAGCCGGACTCTCAGGGAGGTGGAGCCGGAGGGGGACGTGCTTAGAAACTATTTTTAAATTTATCTGGGCGTGAAATGCACCCACTGAGACCATGGCGAGGGGTCTGACTTTCCTGCAACCCAGCACGAGGTCCCCTGCTCCGGGGTTCTCCTCCATCATGGCTGTCCCGGGCACTGTGCAGGGCTGAATGGCATCCTTGGCTCCCACCCACTCGATGCCAGGAGACCCCGTGACAACCACAGATGTCCCCGGATGTGGCCGTGTCCCCTGTGGGCAGAGTCGCCCCGGTGAGAAACCCTGCCGTCCTCTGAGGCATGCTGTCGCTGCTCCTGGGGTCTGTCCCCGTGCTTCCGAGGGCGGGCATCTGTCTGCACGTGTCCCCCAGCCCTGTCCCCTTCCTCTCGTGGCATTTCCATACGGGGAGATTGCTGTCCTCTCTAACAGCACAGCTTGGGGTGAACCAGATCTGGGGACCAGGCACCCCGATGGCCACTCAGGCTGTCAAGTGCCTTCGCTGTTACACAGCCCGCTGCCCTCAGCGGCCCTGAGGACATGCCGAGCTGTGTGAGGGAGCGTGTCCTGGCACGTGGGTCGCTGGCCTTTCCCCAGGACCAAGGGCTGTGGGCTGAGGAGGCGGCTGGCCCCGTAGGCTCTGCGTGTGCGTGTGCGCACGCAGTGTGTGTGCTGGGGGTGCTGTGGCAGACAGGTTAGGGCTGTCAGACCCTCGCCCGGGGGGAGTTCCCAGATCGGCCTGCCCTGGATGGAAATAGCCTGCTGCGGCCCGTGGAGGGGCAGGCGGAGAAGCAGGCGGCGGGGGAGCCGGTGCATGTGCTGCCTGTGGCACCCCTCAGTGCTCCCGGGCAGGCTCCGGAGGGCCCTAAGCCCACAGCCGCAGCTGGGGGGTCCCGTCTGTTCAGCAAACAGGCCTGTACTGCCCACATCTGAGCCTCAGCCGCCCGGTCCAGTTAACAAATGCCCGTACGGTCCCCATCCAAGCCACTGCCTCTCCATGTAACCTGTAGCGTCCCTCACCTGAGCGGCCACTTTTCTCCCAACACACACATGTAAAGGCCCGCCGCACCCAAGCAGGCTGTCTGTCCCCGTCGGAGGGTGCACCTTCATGACACATGTGCCTGTCACGAACACTGTGCCTGTCACGAACACGTGTGCCTGTCATGAACACGTGCGCCTGTCATGAACGCACGTGCCTCTCACGAACACTGTGTCTGTCACGAACACACGTGCCTGTCACGAACAAGTGTGCCTGTCACGAACGCACGTGCCTGTCATGAACACTGTGCCTGTAGGTCCTCACTGGTGTTCACCTTCACGAACACACGTGCCTATCACAAACATAAGCCACTGGGTTGAACACGTGTGCCTGTCACGAACACGTGTGCCTGTCACAAACACTGTGCCTGTCACGAACACATGTGCCTGTCACGAACACGTGTGCCTATCATGAACACACGTGTCTGTCAGGAACACGTGTGCCTATCATGAACACATGTGTCTGTCACGAACACGTGTGCATATCGGTCCCCGTCGGAGCACATGCTCTTCAGTGACCAAGCAGGCCCGTGTATCTCTCATCTGAGCGCCCACCACGCGCAGGACAAACAAGGCTGTCACCCACCAGAATGCCGGCTCCACCGGGCTGGGGTCGGCTCTCGCTGACCGCTGTGTCTCCGGGGCCCCAGAGCTCAGGGTCAAGGTGACTGTGTGGTGAACGGGAGTGGGGCTTGGTTCTACTGAGACCGGCACCCGCTCTGCGGTAAGGCCACCCCTCGGCACTGCGGACACTGGGCTGGGTCACTCCTGTGGGGCAGCATCCCTGCCCAGCCCCTCAATGCCAGGAGCCTCCCATCACGACAACCACAGATGTCCCCAGACACGGCCCCATGGTCCCCACTGAAGACCCCTACGAGGTCTTGGGCAGAGCGCTCAGAGCCTGCTCCCACATCACCCTCACAGCCGCCCACCCGATGCAGGGCTAACGGGAGCCACCCCCACTTCACAGATGTGAAGACTGAGGCCCGAGGAAAGAAGTCACTTGCTGGAGGCCACAGAGTCAGCAAGCGGTGGGCTGGGATTCAGACCCAACTCTAACTCCACAGGCCACGGTCTGCCACCCTGTCCTGCCTGCAAGTTCAAACAGAAAGGGGAGCCCCAGGGGACAGAGAAGGGAAATGGGGTTGCCCGCTTCACCCAGGTGACCCGTCTATGTGTGGGGCACACGTCCCCGGCGGGAGGGCCGCAGAAGCAACAGAAACAAAGCACCCTGGGAGCTAAACAGAAGGTGTCCTCTTTCTGCCCTGCTTGGATGGGCAATCTGGGAAGGCCTCCGGAGGTGGTCAGGAGGAGAAAGGGCACGGAGCGGGCGAAGGCCTGGAAGCTGGCTCACGGGGCCTGAGAGGTGTGGCTGCAGGGGTCTGGCCCGGGTGGGGCTGGCAGACTGTGGTGCTGGGGTGGGGGGTAACTAAGGGCTGCCCGAAGGAGCCAATACAGAGGAAGGGAGAGAGTGCTCTAATCAGCTTAACCCCCTTAATGAGCAGCTAATTGGGGGCTGTCTAGACAGGAAGCTGGGGGAGGCCAGGAGGAGGTGGGGCGGGGGAGGAAGAGGAGGAGACAAGAATCCATCTCCCCTAGGCTTCTAGCACCTATGGGGCAGGGGCGGCCTTCACTGCCGTTTACTGAGGTTCCCAGAGGAGGGTGAGTTTGTCATCGGTGGAGGCAACCAATGGCAGACAGCGGGGGACAGACCCCCTGTGCCACCCACTTCCGGCTCTGAGCGGGTTCCTCCTTGTCCCCTCATCACTGCCATTCAGGGCGGGCAGGTCACGCCAAGCCCCAGCCACCCCAGCGACTCGCTCTAACCTCTCCTTCCTTGTAAAAGTTTGTTTTTCTTTTTTTGGGCTTCCTGAGTTGAAAGCTTGGTTTTTTTATTTCCAACTTTTTTCCTAATCGATAGACTTAGGGCTATAATTGTCCCTCTCAGGGATGCTGCGGCTACATCTCGGAGGCTGTCTTTCAGCTCTAAGTGGTATACACTTTACGTGCAGGCAGCCTCTTTAATCATAGTCAGCGAGATGTGCTTTTGAGTTCCCGATCAGTAAATGAGAGAGCAGAAGTCTCCCAATATCCACTCTACTCTTCTTCAGTAGCAAAACCCGTAAATTTGAGACGTACACACAACTGCCCCAAGTAAGACTACAGTTCCCGGTGTCCCCTGCAGCACACAGTACGGCCACATTACTAGCTCAGGGACACAAAGATAAACAGAACAGGTAAGTGCATCTTCCGAAAATTATTCTTAAAGGGAGAGGACATGCCTAGATTTGACCCTTCTTTCTTGCTGGCTGGAATGCAGACATGATGGCTAGAGCGTCAGCAGTTATCTTGGACCATGAGGTGGGAATGAAAACCACATTCGGTGGAGCATAAGGCAGGAGCCCAAGTCCCTCACATCACACACCTGCCCAGGGCTGCTGATGGCTGGCCATTTACTGGTGAGAGAAATGTACCGTCTGTTTGGGTTGTCCGTTTCTCACGATCAAACTTAAACTTTACTGAATACAAGGTCTTTATAGAGACAAACCTGACAGAGATGAGGAACCCACAAAGACAGAACCATAGAGACACTCTGACCCCTAAATTAGAGCCTAATAAATACAGAGACAGGTCCTCCCAGAGTTAGGTACCTGCTCTGGAAGCCACACCATACAAGAGGGAGGACCCTGGGGACATCAACTGTCACGACCAGATGTGTTAGACACCAATTCGGAGATGGGAATTTTATAGACGTGAGCGACAATAAACTCTCCTGTTTCCTGGGCACTTACATGTGCCAGACTGTTGCTTTACACACATTGTATCATTTCCTCCTTCCGATTTTCTTAAAGAAGAGTTATCTCATTACTCCCATTTTGGAGATGAAAAAACCAAGGGTCAGAGAAGTTAAGTCACCTGCCCAAGATTACACAGCCCACACAGTGAGCCAAGGGCAGAGCTGGGATTCAAACCCACGTCTCTCTGATGCTTGAACCTGCCCTCTTCATTGTAATGGTTTGTTGCTTTTCGAGAACCCTGTAGGCATGGCACTTTGCGTAGACAGATCTTTAAAAGAAAGCAGGCTCTACAGGCATAGGAAGGAGGGAGAGAGGAGGGGAGGAGAAAACAAATCTCAAGGTTTACTGGGTGCTTATTACGCACCAGACCTGCTTTAGGGACATTGGATGTATTAATTAACTTAATTCCCAGAACAACTTATGAGATGGGTACTGCGGATATTAACATCCCTATTTCACAGATGAGAAAACAGGCTCGGAGAGGTGGAGTCACCAGGAAGCTCTAAGGGCTGGTGGACTCGAGTCTGCGTTTGTCACCATGAGGTTATTCTGTGGGCTGAACCCTGGACAATGGATAAGGGATTAGATAAAACGATGCTCCTAAAATCGGGGGTGGGGGGGGGGAGGCACGGTCCCTGCAGAGAATCTGAGGAAGGATGAGAACACCCTCCCCAGTGTAACATAAGCCTTTGTGCCACTTTGCACACTATTTGCGGACAGTCGTAGATGCCAGCCCTCTAGAGAGCAGAACCTTAAGGCTAAAGAGACTCTTTGGATGAAAACCGAGGTGGAGATGGAGATCCCAAAGAAGGGAAATCTTTGGAGAAAATCTTTAAGAAGACGAAGAATCCCTAGGAGGTAGCGCTCAACAAGACAGGGACCCTACGGAAATGCTGACACTACAGAATCCGGAGAGAATCCCCTGTGAACCAAGAGCAACAAACCAAAATCCTCCCGGGCAGGGCCCTGTGAGAAAGACACGGGGCTCCCACGGAACTGGAATCGCACGAGGTTAAGATCCCACGGATAATACAGAACTCTAAGGAGGACCCCAGTGAGCAGGGATTCTGTAGATCAGGATCCTCCCCCTACCCCGCCCCTCGAGACCGGCCCCTAAGAGGAGAGGGCGGGGAAGTCGGGCCGGGCAGAGAGCCCGCCCTCCCCGGCCGGAGCGGAACCAAATAGCTCCCGGAACGCGAGTCAGGACTTGACTTCCAACCGCACGCAGCCCGCAGGACCACAACTCCCAGGAAGCCTCGCGGCTCCAGGCCCGCATCCCGTTCCCCGGCGCCCGCGCAGTGCCTGCCGGAAATCGTAGTCCCCGCCGCCAGCCCCACCTCCTTCCATGTCCTCCGTCCAGTTTCGGCTGCTACTCGTGGGAGAGCTGGGGGAAGTGTAGTAATCGCCGCCGGGGCTCGTGTCCACGTCTTCCTCCATCGAGCCCGATTTGTGCCGCTTGCTCCTAAGGGGCGAGGGGAAAAGAGCGCAGGCCGGTTACCACGGAGACGCGGGCCGTGGCGGCGGGCGGTGCTAACTTCCGGTCCTAGGGGGCGGGGCGAGGAGGGTGCTCTCGCGAGACGTCACGGAAGCCGCGCACTTTCAGCCAGTTTTGTTGACACCTGTTTCAACCTGGCCATTGCTAGGATGGGACCCCTGGGACCAGAGGCGGGGAGGGGCGCAGCCCAGGTCACACAGAGTGCAGACTAAAGCCCCGAAAGCCTGGCTGGTCACTTGGCTACTGTAATCCTCAGGGCACCCCGGTAGGATTACGACCCCATTTCACCGGTGAGAGAACCGAGGCAAACACGACGTGACCAGCTGAAGGTCACACAGTCAGCAAGAACCAGTGTCTTCATTTCTATGGAGTCTCCAGGGCTGGGCCTGTAGGACTCGAGCCGAGAGCGGGGTGTCAGGGCAGGGGAAAGAGGCACTTGGGGCTGAGTTTTGAAGGATGAGTAGGAATTTCCCAAGTGCACCGTGAAAACTGGCATTCCAGGAAGAGGAATGAATCGGCTGGGGCCGGAAGGAGGTGGGCGAGGGGTCGTGAAAGGCCCAGAGGTGGGGACCCGGCCACATACCCACTGGAGGAAGTACTGGGTAGCGTTCTTCTCATGCCGGTGCTGGCTGGATTCAGGTCGTACGCCAGATGCCCCTGCAGCTCCCCCAGGGAGAAGTTGGGTCCTGTTCCTGTCACCACAGGTGCTGTAGAGGATGACAGAGAGGAGAATGAGGGAGAGGGCAAGTTTCAGGGTGGCCGTTTGCCCTGGAGGAGTGGGGAGAGCTGTCTGGGGGCAGGCAGTTGCAAGGAGAACCCCTTCCCAAATGGCCTGGTTCCTAATTTGGCTGAAACTGGCTTTATTTTGTGGATCAGAAGACCGAGGCCATCAGGATAGGCCAAGGTCACGCTGTGAGGCAGAGGCAGGGCCAGAGCTGGAGGCCGAGCTTCCCAGTACTCCGGGAGGCCAGGTTCTGCTGGGAGGGTGATGGTCAGGGTTAAGCAGAACTCTCTGGGGGGTACACACGGGGGTGTCTGAGGGAGTGGAGTGGGTCCCCAGTAGCTTCACAGGGAAGGCAAAGGGACAGGAAGCAAAGTGGGCAGGGGAGGTGGGGCCCTCTGGGATCCCCTCTTGGGACAGGGTGGGGGGGGCCCCAGGAAGGAGGGGTGCTGAGCAAAGGTTCTTCAGCCCCTCCACCCAGCATCTGGAGTCTGTTTCCTGGGGAGGAGCGTGTCACCCTGACCTTGGGCTGCTCCTAGGATACTTCCCTTCCTAGGAACCTTGGTTTGGTGAAGGGAGGTGGCTGGAGGGGGCCAAGGGGGAGGGGTGATGGCTTCCTCCCTCCTCCCTGAGCCCCTTTCCTCTCTCTGAGGCCACCTCCTTCTTGGAACCTCTGTCCTGAAGCCTCTCTCCTCTCCAGTGGCCTTTCCCCTGTATGAGCTCTGCCCCACTCTGGGTCCCAGCCCAGAGTAGGTGAGGACACTCACTCCGGGACACTTGGATGAGCTCGGTGACGCTGAACACACCAGAGGTGACGAAGCTCTCCTGGAAGTCGGTCGTGTCTGGAACGAGGAGAGAATGGGGGTCAGCGGATCTGTCTTCCTCCTCGACACCCTGGAGCTGCTCAGACCCCGGGGGTTGGACCCAGCCTGGCCAGTGACCCCATCTACACCCTGCAGCCCTGCAGTGGGAGACTGGCCAGCTACACCCTCCGGTCCATTGAGGGAGTCCCTGCGCCCTCACACAGCGGGAGCGGAGTCCTTAGTATCCTCAGCCAGACTCCCTTCTCTGGGGCTAGGTGGGCCCCATATCTAGCCTCGCCGTCACCCAGGGATTCCCACGCTGCAGCAGGCTGCAAATGGGCTGGACCTGGTTCCAAATCTTGGCTCGACTGACCACTCGGCTGTGATTTTGGGCAAATCCCTTCCCTTCCCTGAGCCTCGATGCTCTCTAATCTCTAAAATGGGGATCATACACCCTGTCGTCTGGGCAGTTTGTGACACGAAGCAAACTACCTGGGAGGGGCAGGCTTGCTTCCTCTGCATCACCCATCACCCCAGGCAACGCTGGCGTTTTGCACCAGGCTCCCTCCAGACTGGGAGCTCCATGGAGGCAGGGATGTCTCTGCCCAGGCCCAGCCGTGTCCCCCGTGCCTAGACCAGGGCCTGGCGACAGGCTCAGAACCACAGGCGGAATGGAGGCTCCGCAGGTGGAAGTTCAAGTCTTATGCCCTCGGAGCCACTCCTGCCTAATGTCAAAGAGAGAGGGACCTTCTCTTCTGGGTTGGGGTGGTTTGCGGCACGATTCACAACAGCCCAAACTGGAAACAGCGCATGTGTCCGTCAGTGGGTGAACAGATACACACAACGTGGTCCATCCACATGCTGGACTATTACCTGGCCATGAAAAGGAGTGAAGCCCTGACATCGTTACAATGTGGACAGACCCCTGAACACACGATGCTCAGCTAGAGAAGCCAGACACGAGAGGCCACGTGGTTGTGATCCCACTTACGTGACATGTCCAGAACAGGCACATCCACAGAGACAGAGAGAGCGTTTGTGGTTGCCAGGGGCTGGGGAGGGGAATGGGGAGTGGGCTGGGGAATGACTGCTGATGGGCATGGGGTTTCTTTGGGGGTGATGGAATGTTCTGGAATTAGTGGCGATGGTTGCGCAACATCATGCATGTACTTAATGCCACTGAATTTTACATTTCAATATGGTTAAAATGATAAATTTTACCTTATGTTTATTTTATCATAATACGAAAACCTTTAAATATCCTTAAGGCTAAGATGAAGTGTGTCAGGCAGGGGTGAGGCGGGCAGGGTTGGGGGAGCCTGCGGGGAAGGGGGCCTGTCTTATACAGAGAAGGCCTCACTGAGGGGAACATTTTACTGAGACCTCAGGGAACCGGGGGACAATGGGAATACATGAGTTAAAATGTGGCACTGTGTGGGCTGCTCTGATCAGGATGATCTTAAATGTGACGTTTGCCACCTCCCTGGGAGCCTCAAAGTTCGCAGCAGCAAGTGGCCTGTGCAGAGGCCGAGGCTGGAACACACTTGGCGGGTTGGAGGCCAACCGGGCTGGGGTGGGAGGAGCCAGGGACAGTGGTCAGAGGTGATGGGACAGGCAGGCAGGCATCTCTGGGTTTCGGGGACGGTATGTGCAGGCAGCAGTTCTTCTCTCGGCCCCCAGGGGGCAGCACGGGCCACAGGGCGCTCAAGGCCTTGCTCAGGACCCCAGCTGTCTGAGACCTTGGACAGTCCCTGAACCCTAGCCTCCCTGGGTATGAGCTTCGTGCCCACCATTTACTGAGCACCTACTATCTGCCCGGGCTTATGCGAGGAGGCTCAGGGCCAAACATCTCGGGAGGACAGGGCGGTGGCCTCCCAGTGTCCAGGGGAAGTGGCCGTGGCTGCTTCCTGCCGACCCAGCTGGCCAGCTGGTGTCAGCACGCCCCCCTCCCTGCCCCCACCGGGGTTTCCTGTTTGTGCGGCGCTAGCCCAGCTCCATCTCCAGGGGACTCCCTGGCGGGCGGGGCGGAAGTGATTTCCTGCAGCAGACGCTGGAGCTCCCCGCAGGGCCGGTCCAGCGATGCTGCCCCCGCCGGCCCTCAACATCTGGCTTGGAGGGAGGCGTCTGGGGATCTCAGGAGACCACGGAGGATGAGGGGTCACAGGCGGCTAGTGACGCGCGGTCTGGGGGCCTGTGAACCTTCCGGAACCAGCTGGCCTCCCAGGGCACGGCTGCGCTGGCCCATCCAACGGATGCCCTCACACACCCGCTACCCTTCCTTCCTCTCCTTTTCATCTCGTCCTTCCTCTCTCTCTCTCCCTCTCTCTCTCTGTCTCTCTCTCTCTCTCTCTGTCTCTCTCCCCCTCCACACCCACCCCGTATCATCTCTCTAGTTCCTCTTTTTCTATCTGCTTCGTTCCTCCCTCCTTTATCTCTACAAATATTTAGTGAGCACCGACTCTGTACCAGGTCCTACTGTAGGCCTCGAGGACACAGTGATGGGGGCAGTTAGAAAAACCTCTGCCCTCGAGGAGGTGACACTCCATTAGGAGAGATGAGCAGACAGGCCTGAGAGCAGGAACTCCCGAGGAAATAAAACAGGGCGGTGTTTAATCGAGAGTGGCTGAGGCTGCTCCAGCCCAGGGGCTCTGGGAAACTCTGAGAGGCGGGCGTTTGAGCTGAGAGCTGGGAGATCTAGCGAGGGAGAGCAGGGGGCTGTCCGGGCAGAGGGCACAGCCTGTGCAAAGGCCCTGGGGCGGGACCGAGCCTGGCGTGTCGGAGGAACAGCGAGGAGGCCCGTGTGGCTGGAGTGGCGTGAGCGAGGGGGAGGACAGGAGGGCAGGGAGGGGGCGGGGCAGGTCGCCCAGGGTCTCGTGGGTCGTGGGTCGTGGGGAAGACTTGGGCTTTTACCCCAAGGGAGGCGGGCGCCCTAGAGGGTGGTGGACAGAGGAAGGGCCAGACCTCACTCGGGTGCTCACGGGAGCCCTCTGGCCACTTCAGAGAGGACAGATGTTGGGGGGGTCAGGATCCAGGGGGGATCAGGGCAGAAGCAGCTTCCCAATTCTTTCTGTCTTCTGGGGCTCCACTCCCAGCCCTGCTTCAGGCAAATTCGTGCGCTTTCTCCCCCCAACCCCCGCCACATAGAGCTGACTTATCTTACTCACTGAATGTTGCATGGGATTGTGGGGCCCTCCGGGGCCTCGCCTGAGGGCTGAGTCCCTAGGAGCCCAACCTCTGGGAGCTCAGTTGTGGGTTCCAACCCCAGCTCCCTGGGTGGCCCTGGGCAGACCCCTTAACCTCTCTGAGCCTCAGTTTCCTCATCTGCAAAGTGGAACCACCCAGCACCTACCCCATAGCACGGCTGTTTTTTTTGTGTGAAGCGTGCACGGAGGGCCACACAGGGCACAAAGGGGGGTGCCCGGAAAGGGGGGCCAGGGCCGTGCCCTCCACCCCGCGCCGTGCCTGGACTCACCCAGTGTGATGGGCTTGCTGTCCTCCTGGTCAGAGCCCATCCCTGCCCGGGGACTGCCGCTCTGCTCCGCGTCTGCAAAGACAGAGAGGAGGAGTTGGAGCCACTGCAGGGACCCCCGCCCCGGGGGAGAGGATGGCTCCTGAACGCGCGAGGCCCGGAGTCTCTGCTTGGCCCCCTCCCTCGGGTGCTGCCCCAGAAGGTCATGGACGTGCAGGGGCTGCCTCGGCCGTAGGTCTGAGCTCTTCCCCCTCCCCTCCGAGCCTCAGTTTCCTTATCTGCGAAACAGGGCAGCTTATTTAATCCTGCCTCCGCTCTCGAAGGTGGTGCTATCGTGCCCACCTCACAGACGGGGAAACTGAGGGCCAGAAGTGAGTCCTTGAGCCCTCAGGCCCCTCCCCTCAGCCTCTGCCTTGAAGTCTGAGGGTTCAGCCTTTGGTCTCGGGCTGCCACTAAGGGCGCCCAAAGAGGGGGCCGATGCCTGGGCTCCCTCCCGCACAGGCGCCCGCCCCTCCATCTTATCTAAAAATAATCAGGCTCCTTGGCAGACGGACACAGTAGACAGACGCTGAGCTCAGCGTTACCGGCTCTGGCGGCCTGGCTGGGGGGCCATCATGCCAGCTCCGTCTGCCGTACCCACATCCACAGGGCTGAGCCCCGCCTGGCAGCACCCCCGGACCCGGCCATCTATCTGTCTGTCAGGTCAAAGAGGAAGGTGGTGGTGATCGATCACTATCCGACACCAGCGAGAGAGAGATCAGCGCCCCTCACCCGCCACACCCCAACGCCGGGAGCGTGGCTGGGCAGCATCGGGCGGGTCACTTAACTGTGCTGAGCTGCAGTTTGCTCCTCTCTCGAGTGGGCGTGAGCATCGCCCGGGCCTGACCAGGCTGCCAGGAGGTGGCAGGGAGGCGATGCGTGCGAAGCGCGTCGGGCACACGTGGCAATGTCCATCCCATGACTACGGTTAGTGTCACTTTCAAACCTCTAAGACGGCTGCACATATGGCGCGTTCCTGTTCCCATTTCGGAGGTCCCCTTAAATCCTTAAGATAGCCACAAAGCTGGCATGATTACTGTACCGATTTTATAGGCGAGGAAGACCGAGGGTTAGACTGATGAAAAGTGCCCGCCCCACGCCAGCTGTGCTGTTATGAGGGTCACGGCTGACACCCCTAACGTGGAGGTTAGTAGCGCCGATGCCCCATACCGGCGACAATCCTTCTACGATCTGACTCCCCAAAACTTAACTGAGAGCTGTCGAGCAGAGGCCTTACTGATAAACGTAACCAGCCAATTAATCCGTATTTTGTCCATTGTATGGATTATGTACTGCATTCTTACAATACAGTAAGCTAGAGAAGAAAAAGGTTAATCAGAAAATCACGAGAAAGAGAAAATACAGTTACAATGTTTACTGGAAAAAAAAATCCACATGTAAGCGGACCCGCAAAGTCCAAACCCGTGTTGCTGGGGGGTGGGCTGCGTTCCGTGTGGGCAGCCGGACCTCCAGCTCCCTGCACGTGCGTGAGCCATCGGACTTCTGGGATCGACGCGACGCCTGAGCTTCCAGCCAGCTGGGAGCCTCAGAGGACGTGTGGTCATGGGGAGGTCACTTCCTCTCTGGGGGCCTCGGTTCCCTCGAGGTTGTCATGGGGATCATAACGATGACACTTCCTAAAACAGTCATGAGCCCTTGCTTTTTGCCTGGCACGGTGCTAGGGGCTTTGCACACACACTGTGTGTTGCACACATTCTGGCTGCCGAGGTTGAGTGTGTCATAAACAACAGCACAGGAGTGGGGCGCGTGCAAGGCCCCGAGCTTCCGTTTCATGTCCAGGAGCGGATGGGGGCAGCCCCCCGCTTGACTTGGTTTTGCAGCCGCAGCCGTGGGCAGCCGGGCTGGGCATGGCTGGGCAGCGGCCAGGGGGAGTATGCCCGGCTCGGCCCCGAGCCCTGTGGCCGTTCCCAGGCTGGGCAGCCGGCAGCCCCTCCAAGTCGGCCAGTCCCGCTTGGACGGCGCTGGGCTGGGCACAGTTAGCCACCCCGCTGGGAAGCGCCCAGCCCGGGCAGCTATCCGTTGGGCTCTGGGCCTTGGGCACGGGACCCTCTTCGGGAGCTGGTGTCCACACGGCCTCAGCAGGCAGCGGTGCCCGGCTGCCACTCGGGCAATCCCCCAAGAAGCGGGGTGTTTCGTGAGTGCCACCTCTGGGCTGGTGCTTCGGAACCGGGCAGACAGGGCCGTGGGCCGCCCTCTCGTCATCTGTGAAGTGGGCACAGCCACGGCACCTCCCTCGGTGGCTGCCCGTCAGGGGACAGGTGGTAACACACCCAGTGAAGTGCCCCAAACAGCGGCCAGTGCGTAGGACATCCCACAGCTACTGGGGGAGGGGACCCTATTACTGTTAGTGCTATTTTTGTTGTTGCTTGTGCCTTGGTTACTTTGTATCCACTGAAAGCAATGGTCGAGGCTATGGCTGGCTCTAGCCAGAGCCCTTGTCCCATTGTTCATTCACTCTGTGACCTCAGGACAGCCACACCACCTCTCTGAGCCTCAGTTTCCTCATCTGTAAAATGGGCAAGATAATAAACCCCGCCTCCTAGAGCCACCAAGTCGGCTAATACAAAGTGTGAAAGGGCCGCCACCAAATTGACCATCAGTACATGGTAGACTGAAGAGAGATTTTAAAGGATACTGCGTTTTTAATTTACTTTTTGTTTCATCGGTTCATTCGGTTCATTGCAAGCACTGGAAGTGCGATTGGTTTTTGTGTGTCAATCTTGGATTCTGTAACCTCGTGGAATCACGTAGTTCCAAGAGCCTCTCTTTTCAGACTCCTTGGGGTTTTCTGTGTAGAGCATAGTGTCACTTGCAAATAGGGCGTTTTATTCCTTCCTGTCCAATCTGATTTCTTTTTCTTGCCTTATCGCGCTGGCCGGGACCTTGCCGGTATCCCTGTCTTGCCTCTGATCTTCAGGGAGGTCATTTGGTCTCTCGCCACTAAATGATGTTAGCTGTGGGTTTCTATAGATCTCTTTGTTGGGTTGAAGAAGTTCTCACTGCTTTCCAGTCCCGGGAATTTTTTTTTTTTCCCTAATTTCAATAAGTGTAGTTTCTAAATAATCTGATGCCATATGCATACGCCATCTCATTAAAAAAAAATTTAAAATTAATTGTAAGATTGTGGTTAAATATATAACGTAAAATTTACCAATGAAGCATTTCTAAGTGCACAGGTTGGTGGCAAAAATCTTTTCACTGTGCGGAGCCACCGTCCCCGCCACCCGTCTCCAGAACTTTCTCATCTCCGTCCCCATTAAACACTCACTCCCCTCCCCTCCCCCAGCCCCGGGCTCCAACATCTACTCTCTGTCTCTATGGATGCGACTCCTCTGGGGACCTCATATGCCTGGAGTCGCACGGTATTTGTCCTTCTGTGTCTGGCTTATTTCACTGAGCATAACATCCTCAGCTCTGTCCATGTTACGGCCTGTGTCAGAATTTCTTTCCTTTTTTTTTTTTTTTTTTAATGCCATCTTCTTGTTAATTATCTCTAAAACCTCGAAATATTTCTCATCCACCTGCTGACCTGAAAACTCCCCAGCTGCTAGAGCTGCCTGGGACGGAAGCCACTAGCCACATGTGATTTTGCATTTAAATGAGCTAAATTGAAATGAAATATGCAGGACTTCCGTTGCACGGGTCACCTCTCAATACGCAATGGCCACAGGTGGCTGGTGGTGACCGACCATGGCCGTCATCACCGAAAGTTCTGCTGGGTCGAGCTGCTCTGAACGTCCCATGAAAACCCGGGTTAAAAAGGGAACAGACGACTCCCCCCGCCCCCTGCCACGTACGTAGACATCCAGCCCTAAAACGGACCACCCTTCGGCCTGGACAAGTGGACCCACAGTAGATGATGTCTAAAGGCCGGCCAATCTCCAGCACCCCAAGGTGCCCCAGGGCCCGAGCAGCAGCTTTCGGTTGCTGTGCTCTTAGGAGCTTTGTGACATCACCTGATCGAATCCGCCCAGCTCGGATGATGAGGCCGGTAAACTGAGGCCCAGCTCGCAGTATCCATTTCCCAAAGCCGATGTAAACTAGAAGTTGTCTGTCTCACATGGCAGCTCTTAACTGGGGCAGCTCTGCCCTCCAGGACACTGCGTCGACACCTGTGGCTGTCACCCCGGGGTGGGGGGGCTCCTGGCCTCGCGTGGGCGGGGCTGGGGAGGCTGCCCAGCACCCCGCAGTGTCTGGGACACCCTTGGGAAATGAGCCAGCCCCGATGTCAGCAGTGCTGAGGGGGACATACCCTGGTCTAGCTCCATTCTGGGTGAGGGTGAGAACTGGTTCTTGAAGGGACGGAGGAGGCTACAGAATCTCGCTCTTTTTATGTATGAAGCGTAGATATGTAGATATAGATACAATACACAAATAGGTTTGTAATAAACCGCTGATGTTAAAATTTCTTGGGGGGTACAGCAATTAGGGGAAAAATGTCTAAAAAAGGTTCTCTAGGGGGAGGCGATAATAATAATAATAATAATAAAAAAGGGTCTTGTACATTTCTAAAGGATTCTAAAAAGAGAACAGAGTACGTGACCCCCAGGCCTAAAACGTCTTCTCTCTGGCCCTTCGCTCTGCGTCTTTGGGGGAGCTCTCGTGTCTCCGAGCCCCATCTCACTCGCAGATCGGAGCCGAGCTGCGCTGCCACTGACTTCCTTGGGTCCCTCAGTGCCTCCTGAGCACCAAATGCTTGGGAAACTGGGAGACGCGGCAGTGACCGAGACAAACTCCCTGCCCCGGCCCTGACATCCGAATGTGGGGAGCAATGGGCGGCGAGCAAATAATCAAAGAAGCCAGGAGGACGACTTCAGGCCGTGCCAAGGGCAGGGGAGGCCACACACCCTGGAGGGGCCGGCGGCAGCCCCTGACGTGTGACAGGCTGGGCCTGGAGCTCCTGGGAGGCGCACGAAGTCACTGCCCAGGACTGTACATCCGACAGTTACCATTCAGTGAGTCATTCCTTTGCCGACGTGGGCAATAGAAGTTTCATTTCTATTGACTCATTTAATCTTCGAAACTACCCCAGGAGAGACGAGCGACTATGTCCTCAGGAAAGGAAACCGATGCACATGACCTCGTCTCTCTCAGCTCCCTGCAGCCGTCCCTGCATGAGGCCGTCAGCCCCGGGTTACCCGAACAGGACGACTAAATCACCCAAGGCCACACAGCGAAGAGGACAGATATGCCGACCCGGCTCTGTCTGCCCCCCTCTTTAAAACATATCAATGAACGTCTCCTCGAATTTTGCACAACGTCGATCAGGGCCTTCAGAGGCCAGCTAGTTTCCCGTTTCCTCCTGATCTGCAGCCCAGCCCAGGCCGGGCACTCACTTTGTCCTTGGGGCTGCTCAGAAAGTATTCTCGACTGCGTGAGGACACGGTGGACAGACACACTCAAAACTAAAGTAAGACCACAGAGGCCAGCGAACCGAGGTAGCCCAGTGGCCGATCAGGGGACGTCCTGTGGCTGTGCCTCGCGGTGCGAACACGCTTTCCTGAGCCTGGCGCTCCACGGGCAGAAGGCATCGCTGTGGGGATCTCAGGGCAAGTGGGCGCACTGAGGGCTTGGAGGAGAGGTGGCAGCTCCCAAACTCGCCTGCGCTTGGGGCGTCTCCTGGAAGCTACAGCCGTCCCCCTAAACCTGGGTCTGAGTCCCAGCCCTGGTACAACCTGGCGTGTGACCCTGGACTCATGTCTCTCTTCCCCTCCGAGCCTCAGTTTTCCCCATCTGCCCAGCGGTCACCCTCAACCGCTGCCTGACTCTGAGGGTGTGCTGTTTGGGTGGCAGCATTTTGCCAAACTTATTAGTTCAATGAACTCTGTCCCTCCTCTGCCCGTCTCCCTCTGGTCAAAGCTGAAGTCCTCCCCACAGCCCACGAGGCCCTCGACCTGCCCGTCCCCTCCTCCCTCTCTCCCCCTCATTCGCTCCAGCCAATGGGCCTCCTCGCTGGTCCCCCAACACGCCAGGCACGTCCTGCCCCAGGGCCTTGGCAGGGGCTGTTCCCTCAGTATCTCCCCTTATTCCAGGACCTTCCTCAAAGATCTCCTCAGCGAGACACACAGGCATGAAGCACAGCTAACCACACTCACGCTAGCATTAAGCGAGAGGCTGGCCCTTGACAGCAGAGGTATTTGAAGTGACACCCCGGTTTGGCTGGGGACCAGTGCTCTTGACTTCCCAGGTCCGTGGGGTGTTTGTGTGCAGCTGGACCGTCACCACTCCTGTGGCCTTCTGCTCACACAAACACGTGATCACGGTGACAATAGAAATGTAACTTGGGTCTCGCTGACGGAGTGTACAAACTGTTCTTTCCTGTCCGTGGCCATGAGCCCAAATTTGGCCTGTCCCAGCCCATGACAAAGGCGCTGCCGTGGCCTCCGGTGCCGCCCTTCCCGCCCTGGAGCACCCGCCCCCCGAAGGGCTCCCGCCAACTCCCTTCACCCTGGTGGCTGGAACTTCCACGGCTCATAACCGGGAGATAGAGGACCGTGCCACCTGGCATTCGTGTCGCGGCCGTTTGCTGACCACCTACTGCTCTCCAGGCATCAGCGAGATGGCAGAGAGCCCGGGGGGACAGACAGACAGGAGATGAGCGAACACAAGAAGTCTGAGATAATCTCACACGGTTCCAAGTGTCGCTGAGGCAGTAAAACCGAGTGAGGGGACAGAGAGTGGCTCTGCGGGTGACTTTCGGCAGAGAAGTCAGGCAGAACCTCTCTGAGGAGGCGACTTTAGTGACGAGGACTTAGGAGTGCAAAGGAGCCGGCAGCCGTGGGGAGAGCTGGGGCAGCAGGAGCAAAGGGCCTGGGCAGGAATAAACCTGGGCAGTTTGAGGAACAGAGACGGACCTTGTGGGTCAAACACGGTGAGCACAGGGGACCGAAGGGGACAGCAGCTGGGCCACTCAGGGCCACGTGGGCTGCAGCGAGAAGCTTGGGTGTTATTCTCAAGCACGATGAGGAGAGAGATGACTCGATCTACGTTCTATTTTCAAATGTCTGGTTATGAGGACGTGGGGAGATCGGAACCCTCCCGCACCGTTGGTGGGAAGGTAAAACGGTGGAAAACAGCTTGGAGGTTGCTCCAAAGTCAAACACAGGCTCTCCCGATGAGCCAGCGATTCCACTCCTAGGTACGTGCCCAAAAGAACAGAGCACAGGCGCAAACAGATCTTCACGCACCGAGAGCGGCATCGTTCACAACGGCCAACAGGTGGAAACGTCCAAGTGTCCGCGGTCGGGCGGATGGATGAGCACAACGTGGTCCACCCAGACAATGGAATATTATTCAGCCTTTAAAAAGGAAGGGCGTTCTGACACCTGCTACGTGGAGGACACTGTGCTCAGGGAAATGAGCCAGTCACGGAAGGACAAATGCTGTATAGTCTACTCACAGGAGGTCCCCAGAGGAGTCAAATCCAGAGACAGGAAGTAGATTGTGGAGCCAGGGGTTGGGGGAGGGGGAGGGAAGTGAGTGCGTAATGGGGACAAAGTATCAGTTCAGGATGCTGAGAAAGTCCTGGAGACTGGACGGTGGTGGCACAGCCATGTGCGTGTGCTTAATGCCGCTGAGCTGTCCACTTAACAGTGGTTAAGGTGGCAAATTTTAAGTTCTATTTTACAACACACACACACGAACACACGCGCACACACACAGAGTCCCTGGCTGCTCAGTGAATTCTGGACTCGAGTCCTGGGAGGATGGGAGGAGGTATGGGCCGGCATCCTGGCAGGCCTAACAGCCTGGCCCGGGGGATGGCCTGGGGATAGACAGAGGGGTCATATTTAATTCATCTCTGGGATGTAGAAAGGACAGGACTTGCCGAAACCATAATTACACGTGCTTAAAACCTAGCGGGGTACGGGAGAGCCGGGCGTTCCCACTGGGCTCAGCGGCTTGTCCGCTGGACCAGCATCAGCTATCACGGCGAGCTCGCCGGGTTTATTTTCCAGCCCCAATGGCCTTCCAAATAGCTGGCTTTGCCGGGCTGCCACGTCTGCCTCCCATCACCAGCCAGCCAGAGAGAGAACCAAAGCCAGGCCCTGGAATTCCCAGCTTCTGGGTGTCACCAGTCGTTTTTAAACATTAGCAGCTAAGGCTCTACTTTCCTTGTCCTGGAAGGCCCTGCCCCTATCCTGCTCAGGAGAATGCTCGCCATCTTTCCCAGCCCAGATGAACACCATCCCCTGGTGCTTCGTCCAAACCTTTGTCCTAGCCCCCATCACGCTGGACCGAGCCTGGGTCTATAAATATATTACGGGCCCAACCCCTCCCTGTGGCCCACATGGCCCTGCGCGACCTGCCCCGTCCCCTCCCCGCCCTCCCCTCCTCCCCCTCCCCCTCGCTCATGCTGCTCCAGCCACACAGGCCTCCTCGCTGTTCCACACGCCAGGCTCGGTCCTGCCCCAGGGCCTTTGCACGTGCCGTTCACTGTCTTTGGAATGCCTTTCCTGCAAATGCCTGCCTGGCTCACTCCCTCACTTATTCAGGGCTCTGCTCAAACGCGGTTTTTGTGTCCACGAGACCAGGTACTGGATCTGGGCTCGACGATGGGGAAGTTCGAGAATTCATCTCCTCGTGTCCCTCCCAAGAAGTGTGACAACAGATTCCGTGTACGTCCACTTATGGTACAACCCGTTTGCGGTCCCTGAGCCCCCACTCCCATCCCATATTAGTGTCCGTGCAAGGCCGCCTAAGAGAAACTGTGACTCTTTCTTTTGTCACATGTATCGAGTGCTTACTGTGCACCAGGCCCTGTACTAGGCTCTGGGGACATAGCAAAGAATAAAATGAACAGACGGGAAATCCTGCCCATGAGGTTCATAGTCATGGGTTGCCAGCCAGCCAGCCATCCTGAGGACGGCCAGGGCTGGGGTCACAGCAGGGAGGCCTTAGGCCAGACTGAACTGGGACTTCCCTGGTGGTGTGGCAGCAGGACCAGAACCCAAGTTGCCCTGGGCTTCAAGGAATTCCCTGGAGATACCCGCTCCTGGACCTGTGGGCCGAGGAACGCCGTAGGCCCCCAAGGCCAGCAGCAGTGAGCAGTGGCTGTCGGTCCGGCCTTGCTGTGTGACCGCACAGAGAGCCCTGTCCCTCTCTGGGCCTGGACATCTGCGCACAGAGTCTCGGAACCACCACGCAGCCCTTCCGCAGGCGCTGTTCAGCCCAATCACAGGGGAAAGGCCAGATGCCAGGCGTCCAGGGCCCCCAGGGACTGGCCTGCGCCCTCCGGACAGGAAG
>NW_006429782.1:1999128-2019072 GCF_000325575.1 Pteropus alecto | reverse complement strand
GGGTCCTGCCCCCTGGGACCCCCTGCACCCCGGCACCCCGGCTCCGGGCTTCAGCCGCCGCAACCCCCTCCGCTGCCACTGGGCGCTAACCGCACTCCGGTGGCACCAAGGACGTGAAAAACAAGGTTAAAAATACCCACATGCGCACCCTCGCCCCCCCTCTCTCGGGCCCCTCCAATGTCAAATGTGTCAACACCCCCCGGGGAGGGGGGGGGCGACTTAAAATAACTCGCTGTTTACATTTGGAGCAAATTCTTGGCTTCTCCAGCAGCCAAGCCAAGGCCTCCTCCCGCCTCCCTGGCAGGCTCGCCTGGGTCGGCCGCGGGGTGTGGGGGGGAGGCCGGGCCAGCCAGGGGGGGACCCCGGGAGCCACATGTGCCCGTGGGCTCAACGCACATGTGCGGGCTCACAGGCGGGGGACGGGCCAGCCCCGGAAGCCATCTGTGGCCACATGGTGGACAGAGCCACGGGGTGGGGAGGCGGGGAGGCCGCAGCACACCCGATGCCAAGGATGGGGCCGCCCCTCCCGCTTCCCTTCCTTCCCATGTTTCTGGGGCCGAGTCACCGACCCAGCAGCCCCGAGAGGGACTAGGGAGGCTGGAGCCTGGCAGCCTGGCCACGGGAGGCCCCAGGAGCAGGGCAGAGTCAGCCCCGGACTGTGTGGCTTCAGGCAAGCCCTGCCCCTCTCTGGGCCTCGGGGGAGAGCGCCCTGGCCTTGGAGTGGGGCCAGCAGAACGGGTCCCATCCCAGTTTTGCTTGGGGCGGGGTGGACAGGGAACAGATACGTTGTGGCCCCTCTCCATGCTTTAAGTTTCACTTTCTGCGGAAAATAGACGTTGCACTGTACACACGTCAGATTGTTGGGTGCTCCATTTTACAGACGGGGAAATCGAGGATCAGGGATGATGGGCTCGCCCCAGGTCTCATGGGCGGTACCTGGCCCAGCTGCTGTGGTTCCAATGCCCACATTTGTAACCCACTACCTCGATGCAGGAGGAGATTGGAAACCAGAGAGCTCAAGCCTGAAAGGAGTGGCGGTGTGGCCTTTCTTCCCGGAGTCCGGCCCGTAGTTGGTGCTCAATAAATGCTTGCACATAGTTGGCACTCAATAGATGCTTGCAGACAAGCGAGTGATTACTCCGGCAGAGCCTGGCATACAGTAGACACACTGTACGTGCTTACTGAACAAATAAGTGACATTATCCTGATAGGGCCTGGCATACAACAAGTGCAAAATAAATGCTTGTCGAACAAAGGAATCTGAGGAACGTTGGGAAGATAAAGGGATATTCAGAGGGAAAGAATAGGTTTAGGGGGACGAAGACTCCAACCAGTGCCGACCCAAAGGATTTCTGACAATGGCCCGGGCAGGGTGTGAAATGTCACCCGAGCAACGCCCATCTCGGTTCCCGTGGTCCTTTGAGGATCAGCATAAATCTATTTTGAGAAGCTGCCCTTCCCAACTGCTCCAGGTTCTGGGAAGAACCTGTGGCAAAAGGACAAGGAAGGGACAGGAACCTGGCCTGGGGGGCCGTGAGAGCTTCCTGGAGGAGGGGACATTTGAGCTGGAGCATTGACGTATATGAGTGGGAGTTGGCCAGGCACAGAATGGGCTTGTGGAGAGAGACAATAGTGTATGAAAAGGTAATAATCACAGACAGCTTGCACCGATTGAGCGCTTCTACGCCCAGAGCTTGACACAACCCCAGGAGCTCCATACGGACCAATGGAGGTGCGCTGGAGGCCTGGGCGCGGTTTGTCCGAGCGCCCGCAGCCGGGATTCGAACCCGTAGAGCGATGGCTGCACTGCCTGCTGCCTTGCTAAATGAGTCTGGTTCTGGCAGGGGCGGGGCAGCGCACAGTGGGTGTGCAGCGAGGGTCTGAGGTGGGACAGACTGTCCAGCTTCAGTCCTTCAATAGAGGAGGTGAGCCAGGCCTGCTGCCCCAGAGCTAGACCGGGGTCACCGTTCCCACACCGAGGGGCTTGGCTATGACAAGCTACCCCGGGGACCCCCGGGAATCTGCTTAAACCCTTGCGGCCTCTTCCCGGTGTCCAGAAATCCATGGGCCCGTTTCATGGGTCTGGAAGCTGAGGCACAGCGAATGGCCCGGAGCCAGACCATTTGTTCCAGGGCCTCCTTGATTCTGGGGTGTTAGAACCACGTGGCAAGGCTGCTCACAGCCCCCCTCTGCCCCTGCTTGGCAGGGTGACTCCTGGCCAGTCCCCGACTCTCTCTGGGTCCGTTTCCCCAGCTGTCACACGGGGCTGAGACCGCAAACTTTCTGAGTTTGGCCCGGTGCCTTGGGGGTTTTGTGGCAGTTGTTCCATTTTACAGGAACGAATCAGAGAGGAAAAGTCAGTGCATCACCTAGTGGCACCCATCTCGTTAAGTACTGCGGGTTCCCACCTGCATGCCTCCTATGCCGGGGGCTCCCCCCACCCCCCCGCCTCCTGCCTTACCGCTGCCGATCACTGCGTCAGCACCTACCGCGTGCTAGGGACTCACTGCACCCGCTGGACAGTGAGAGACTGTGGGCCAGCCATAACGACAGCTGGAGACTCATTTCACAGGTGAGGACACTGAGGCTCAGGGGCGGGGCAGGTCCTGGCCCGAGCTCCGGAGTCAAGGTAGGAAGACAACTAACTGCCTGAGCAGGTGGGACAGCCAGCTTGGGGCTGGGCGGCTGGCAGTTGCCCGCCCGGCCCGCCCTGAGCCCTGTGGGCCGCCCAGGCACCTGAGCCACATCCCGACTTGCCCGCTAACAATGTCCTGATCGCAGGAGTGTCCCCGGGTGTGTCTGAGACGGTGTGCCCTCGCCTTGCCCCTCCCTTCCTCGCATGTCCCCGGGCAGGTGCTGCTACAAGCAGGAGGCGGGGGGCAGCAGGGCCCGTGCCAGACTCAGAAGGTGGCCATGTGATCCGGGGGACTGACTTGCACTGTCCCATGCGGCCCAGGCTGACAATCGCCACCAAGTTCTCACACCTCTGGAATCTGCCTCTGCCTCTGCCTCTGCCTGGCAGGCCCCCATCATCGCTCACCTGAACTGGAGCAGGGGCCTCAGCCTGGGTCTCTCCACTGCCATCCACGCCTTCACCCCCCAGTCTGTCCTCTCCGCTGTGACCACAGGGCACCTGTGAGCCATTCCTCCTGTGCCCTCGGCCCTCCTGGGATCCCACCTCCCTCTGAGTAAGAGCCCAAGTCCTCCGGTACGTCCCCTCCCTGCCCTCCCTTCCTCCCTCCCTCCCCTTCAACTCTGTTCCTCCAGCACGCCAGGCCTGGTCCTGCCCCAGGGCCTTTGCACGGGCTGTGCCCGCTGCCTGGCGTGCCCTTCCCTCATAGAGTCCCACTCTGGTTCCTCCTCCTCGCCCCTCGGGTCTCAGCTCACACGGGAAGTCCTCACGGGGACCTCCCGCGAGCAGCCCACCGCTCTGTGTCCCCTGGCCTCCCTGCCTTCTTCCCAGTAGCCCTTATCGTGAGCCGATGTGAATTTCTTGCTCTCTGTCTGTTTCCCCCGACAGACTGTGAGCCCCACGAGGCTGGATTTTTGTCCGTCTCGTTCACTGTGGTGTCCCCAGGACCGAGACGAGTCCCCGGCACACAGCAAGCGCTTAATGAACATTCGCCGGCGATGGGACCGAGTGGTTCTGTCGGCCGAACGCCGAGCACATGTGCACGGCAGCCTCAGGAGGCTAGGGAAACCGAGGCCCAGAAAGGGATGCCGCTTGCCCTTCCTTCACTGACACCCCCCCACTGCCCAGATGGGGAAACAGGCTCAGGGAGAGGAGGGAGGAACCGAGCACCAGAAGCCAAGGGGGCCGGGCCGGGGCTTGGCCCTGCCCAACTCACCCGCTGCCCCTGGGAAAGGACACGTGACAGTGAACAATGTCAACAGCGATGGTGGCACCGATGCCATCGACACGCATGGCCCCGGGCAGGCTTCGTGAGGCGCCCCTCTGGGGCTTGCGTGGGGCCCCGAGGGGGAGACGCGGGGTGCACGCGCCCCTTTAAGAGCCTCCCCCTCCCTAGCTGGGGCCTGGCCCGCCTCCCCTTATGTAAGCAGGCCAGCTGCCCTTGCATAACCCGGTTACATAAGAAAGCAGGGAACAGGCTTGTCCATCCAGCAGCAACCTGTCCCAGGCTGTCTGTGGGGCCGGCCCGGGGCGCCCGGCCTCCACGGTGGCCCCGAGTGGCCGCGAGGTGCAGCTCGGGCCCAGGGGACACCCCGACTCCCAGAGCAGCACCCTCTGGGCTGGAGAAAGTGAAAGGCCTCTGGTGTACAAGCATACGGGGGGAGGAGGGGATGGGGGGAGGCCGTTCCCATTGCTCTGAAGGTGAAACTGAGGCCCAGAGAGGGAGCTGCAGAGCCGGGGCGACGTCCGGGCCGTGCAGCCTAGGGGGAGCCTCGGTCTCTCCAGACAGGGCTGCCAACAGGACCCTTCCCAGCAAGGCCTGGTGTGTAGCCGGCGCTCGAGATACACAGCCTGAAACGTGGTGCTGGGCCTCGCTTTAAATCCTCCCGATGCTATGAGCTGGCTTATTCGTTCTGCCTGTAGGGAATTGCACGGAGTAAAGCAGGGGCGGTCGCCCTGTCCGCACGGTGTGTGGGCGCCTGCTTGTGAGAGGCCCAGGGCAGGCAGGCGGGCCCAGGAAGCGAACCGGCGGCACCACGGCTCGGCCCAGATACTGCTCCATCTGTCCCCAAACCCCTGGGGGTGAGCACGAGGAGCCCCGAACACAGATGGGGAAACTGAGGCACGGAGAGAGGGGAAGGGTACATCCAAGGTCAAACCCAACTTTGACATGCGCGCACTGTCCCCTCCCCCAGGCCGGCCTCCCCACCCCCGGCCTGCCCCCTGACCATGTGGGGTTGGGGTGTCTGGGTATGGCACCCTCCCCGCTCACCACGCACCATCTTGGGGAGGGGCGGGGCTTGGGTGCACGGGCGGTCTCTCCCTCCCCTCCCCTCTGGGTGCTGGCCCTTTAAGGCAGCAGGCTGCCAGGGCTTGTCCCAGGGTGACCCCAGGGGCGGGCGTGGTCAGGAACAAGGAGCCCATTCAGCTGCCGCCTCCGGGCAGCCCACAGGCGGGCCTGGGGTGGGAGGCGGGGAGCAGACCGGCAAAGGCAGGGAGACCAGGGGTGGGCAGAGCAGAGACAGGGACAGGGAGAGAGACAGAGACCCAGAGACAGAGACACGGAAAGGGAGACGGCTGGTCTAGGCTGCGCCTCAGCCTCCCTGAGGTGTGGGGCTCGCCCGCCCCGCGCCAGGCTGCAGCCCCCAAAGTCGCCCCATGATCCAGCTGAACCTGGCCTTGCACACCAGCACCGAAGTCCTGTGGGCCCCAAGTGGGGCTCCTGGGACATTCTGGGGAGGCCCCTGACACACCCCAAATAGCCCCTTCCCTGGAGACCTCTGTGGGCCCTCTGAGCCACGAGACCTAGCTTTGAATCCTGACTCCGCCTCTTATCTGTGCGACCTCGGGCCAGTGGCTTTGCCTCTCTGCGCTTCAATTTCCCCCGTCTGTTAAATGCAGTTAATGATTGTCCCTACCCCCAGGGGAGTCAGGTGAAATGAAATACTACAGACGCTTTGTGACACATGCTGAGGCTTCAGCCCGGTAAGCCCTCGACACGCCTACAGTTCCCGTCAACACCCCAACACACAGGCAGACACCCCTCGCCTCCTGCTAGCCGTCACCACCGCCTATTAGAGCCATTGCCTTCGACCGAGGACCTACTATGCGCCCCCAGCCCCGCAACGGCCTCTGGAAACAACCAGATCCCACATCCCACACTCAGTAAACCACGGATATTTTCCAGGGATTAAATAGTCTTGACGCCTATTCCCGGCTCGCCTGCTGCTGGGTTCTCACGGCCCCGTACCCCTACCGGCTGCTCCCAAATGCCTCGCCTTGCATGGGGCGGGGGGCCATCCAACCCAAGGTGGACGGAGCCTCAGAGAAACTAAAATGCACCTCCTCTTCCCTCTGCGGCATCTGGGCTGGATGATCTGCCGGGTCACTGGTGTCTGAGGGAGGTTCCCAGACTCTGGCTCTTTCTGGGTCCCTGCCTCTGAGGATTCTAGAACCCACCTTGGACTATTCCAGAACCCAACTCACAGGCTTCTAGAGCTTGTCCTCGGGTGAGCAAACACTCGACGTAAAGAGTGCTGGACCTCACTTCCGGACGCCCGGAAACCCCACTCAGGAAATTGGGGATCCTGCTCCCCAATGGTCAAGAATTCACTTGAGGAGTTCTGGAGCAAGGAACAGCCAGAGGGACGCTGGAACCACTTCCCAGGGGACGAAATAACCCAGTTCAAAGAAGTCTAAAGTCTTCGCTTTAGAACAGTGGTTCTCGTGGGGTGATGCTCTGGAGATATTTTTCATTGTCTCTATGGTGGTGCGGGGGTGGACTCCTGACATCGAGTGGGTGGGACCAGGGGTGCTGCTTCACACCCCACAGAGCCCAGGATGGCCCCCCAGAGAGGGGTCCGCCCGGATGCGGACACCTCATCTTCCCGTACTCAAAAGCCCCCAGGTGACACCTTCTCAAAGCCACTCCCCCCGCATTCGCATGACCCAACTTGGCGGATCGGAGGTCTGCCTCGGAATGCTCTAGAACTCAGATGTTCTCGAGGCAAGCCGCCGGCCACACGTGGCGTTGGCGCCTCGAACGTGGCAGGTCGGCATGCAGATGTGAGTGTCAGGACATGCTGGATTTCACAGACTTGGGACGAAAAAGAAAGGAAGATATCTCAATAACCTTTTCCTATTTATTATGTGTCCAAATGACACTATTTGGGATGTCCAGGCTTAAGGGGAATAGGTTGCTAAAATGAATTTCCCCTGCCGGTTCACCCTTGTAAGTGTGAATACAGGAAAATGTTGGATATGTGGCTCATACTGGGCCGGGTAGTGCTGGCACTCAGCTAGGAGAATTGCAAAATCGCCTGAGGCCGAGGACCCCAGCTCTGGGGATCCTAGAACGTGTCCCTCGGGGAGGATCTAGCAGCCGCCTCAGCTCCGGTATCCCAGAGACCCCCCAAACCCCAATCCTAGAACCCCTTCTCAAATTACAAGTCATTTATTCTGAGATCCGCGGGCCCCCCTTTCCCTGCCATGGCGCCCCACAAGTTGGCCTGGAACAGAAGATGGGTCAGAACGCAGCAGACGAAGGGCAGCCTTGGCAGTGCCATGCCCCTCCCTGGGCCTCAGTTTCCCCATATGGACGTGATATCTGTGTCATCAAGTGCCCCCTCCCTCATCCCTCACCGACTCTGACCATCTGTGACTTCCTGCCCACACCCAGCTAGAGGGAGAGGGGCTGGCCTGGCAGCTGGCTGGGAAAGGGGGCCCGGAGATGTCCCTAGCTGCCCTCGGCCACCCCTTAGCTCCCCGGGCACAGGGCCAGGGTGCCAACTGCAGCCCCGTCACTCTTCTGCTTCTGCTGGCTCCTCGGCAGGCTGGGCCTGCCTGTGTGGACAAGAGGACCCTCGTGGCCGCCTTGGCACCCCGGCCCTGTGTGCGGACGTGTAACCTGGACGCACGTGCAGGGGCATCATTGCGGGGGGCACTTACCAGGCTCTGCCATGTCTGAGCGCCTCCATGCTGAGATGCCCCTCTTTCTCACAGATGCTATCTGAGACCCCATTGCGGATGCTCCCTGTGCCGATTTCGTAGATGTATAAACAGAAGCACAGAGATGGACGCTAACCTGCCCGAGGCTGCCCAGCGGGCCTGGGGACAGAGCGGGCCCGGGGACCACAGGGATGATGGTAGCAGCGGCCGCCATCGTCATCACTATTCTATTGCCACTCCATGAACTACTCATCATCACGCTATACGTATAAGAGGCATCGCTACTTATCCGTCATTATTAACAAAAAATAGTTCTTTAAATTGTGGTATGACAGCAATACCATAAAATTTACCATTTTAACTGTTTTTAAGTCCACTCATATGCTCCTGACTGCTTGTTGCTTTGCAGCCGCCCGGTGGGCTCCAGGCTTGTTGTGTAAGCAGGACCCTCACCTGTTGGTCCCTCCTGGCCACTAACGGAGGCCTCCCACCATCGCTATAAATACCCTGTCAGCTGGTGTCAGCTCACACCCGTGCAGCGACTCCCCTGCACAGACGGACAGCTGGCACACCTGGCCGCCCAGCCCTGGGAAAATCAGGCTGCCGGGAGCCCCTCACCCTCCGCCACCCGGACACCTGGCGAGACGACGCGGCCCGGCCCCCAGTGGGAGCCCGTCTGGGTCATGGGTGCCCCTGTGGGTTCCCTGGGTAGGCAGAAAGACGCTCGGGGTCTCAGAGCAGAACCGAGGTCTGCCTGCTGCCTCCTGGCAAGGGACAGAGTGTTTATTCAGTGCCTCCTGTATGCTTCTCTGGAACCCCTCGATGCAGTGCACGCGGCTTAGATTCACCCCGTTTACAGAGGGGGAAACTGAGGCTCGGACGGAGACGCAGCTCACGCAAGCATGGACGTGAACTGTGTTGCGGTACAAAGAAACAGGCACCCTCACGCACCCCACCGTCCACCCTGTCTCCCAGGGCAGTGTCCAGTGCCGGGACGAAGATCAGCGAGGGGCCCCAGAAGGACGGAAACCCTCGGGCAGGGCCCGCCCGCTTCTCTCTGTGGCCCACGAAACCCCGCCTTCCTGCCCCCACCCCAGACCAGAGAAGACAGGACTTTGCCCTAAGTCGCACAGCAAGCCAGGGGCAGCGCTGTGGCCGCACCAAGCCCCCTGCAGGCTTGGGCACGTTCTCCTGTCACCTGAGCCCAGGGTGCCCTGCGTGGAGACCCCCCAGGCTCCCAGGCCGAGGCATGGCAGACCTTTTCACACGGTTCGCCCCTCGTCAGCCATGCATTCAATCCGTGCTCAGGGCTCGATCTTTCTATCATCTGTACACTGGAAGGGACCCACGTCCCACCAGTTAACTGCAGGAGTATTTTTTAGGTTTTTCTTTTCTCTTCGGGGTTTCGAGGACTCAGAATCCGTGGGTTCTAATTCCACTCGGCCTCTTAGGAGCTGTGTGACCTTGGGCAAGGGCCTGACTGTCTCTGGGCCTGTTTCCTTATGGGAAGCATGGGAGAAATCCCTCTCTCCCAGGGTGGTGGGCAGAATTAAATCACTCGGTAAGTGCTCACGGTGGCTATTACCTCTGTCGTTATGGCTGCCCGTTCCGTCCAGGAGGGGTTGGGACCCCCCCATCCCCCGTTTCTCCTGCCCCACTCCCTGGGCCGCCCCTCTCCACTGCGAGCCTCCCAAGCCGGCCCCTGCCCACAGCGCCATGCTGGGAGGTTGGCACCGCACAAGGCGGGAACAGGAGGCCGGCCCGCGGCGGCGTCAGCACATGGGCACCAGCTGGGCTGGCGGCTGGGGCGGGCTGGCAGCTGCCTGGAGTGCGGGCCTGGCAGCCCCTCCCCCACCACCCGTGGCACAGAGCCTGCCAGCCTCAGGTTTCCCAGGCCGACGGAGGGGGCGGGGAGCCTGGCTGGGCTTCAGGGCTGGGCGGGAGGCTTCCCTCTCTGGGCCCTTTCTCCTCCAGGCTCCTTCCCGAGTGCCAGGCAGGCTGAGGAGCGCCGGGCTCACCCATCCCTGGCCTGCCCACTGCCCTCTCCAGCGGCCTCTCGGCCACCGCAGCCCCAGAGTCCTCGCATCGGCTGCGACCCTGTCCGGTGCCTTCTCACTGCCCCGGGCCTCCCTCACCAGCTTCGAAAGTCACCTCCTCCGAGAGGCCCTCCCTGTCTAGAGCGCCCCGCACCCTCTCACACCCCTCCTGCTTTATTTACCTCCCGGCATGTTCTTATTCATTTAACTGTGGACCGTCAGCTTCCCCGTCCCCTGCTCAGGGGCACACGGCACCTCGCCACCCCAAGTGCACGCACTTAGCAGGCAGCTCATGTCACCCCCTCATCACAGTACCCCCAGCTGCCCCCTAGCCTGGCCCTAAGACATGCACTGCATCCAGTCCCTGGAACCAAGCTCCTCTGGCCTCGGTGACGCCAGATAGACACCTGGGGCAGCCAAATTCAGCCCCAGGTGGTGTCCTGGGCTCCAGCAGCCCAAGGCCGAAGCGACCTTCTCATGGCTGGTCCCCACCCGTACGTTCCCCAGAATAAACTGCGGATAGAGGCCTGGGATTCCCCTTTGGGCACGGCCCTACCGGTCCACCTGACACTCTGTGGGAGAGGTAGGAGGCTTGGGGGGTGGGGCCGGGCCTCGGCCAAGGACAGGGGAGGGCCGCGTGCCAGCGGGCAGGCCTGCGCGGTTTCCGGAAGGCTCTCTGTGTCTCTCTGTCTCTCTGTGCTTCTGTCTGCATCTCGGTGTGTCTGTCCCGTCGGCTCCGAGGCCTCACTCCCAACATTGGAGGTGGTACTTCCTTTCAGCTATATGGCAGGTGCCCCCCAATATCCACCCTGCACCCCTCCGGAGGCCCACTGAGGCCTGCCACCACCCCCCATCAATCCCGCGGGCTCCCAGCAGGGCCGAGTAAAGTGGATGCTGTGCTCTGGCCTAGGCTGGGACCCCATCCAGCCCTGGGACCCACAGGCTGGGAGCTGGGAGGTGGTGGCCAGTTCTCCCTGCCATTAGACTGACATCTGCCTGGCTGAGAACAGACGTGACTCTGGCCCAGAATCAGGACAGGGGTCCTGGGATAAATGTCAGGGAGCCGGGGCTCAGCAGCGGTCCTGGGGGACGGCCTCAAGCCTGGGGACCTTGGACGAGGCCTTGGCTGGTGGAAGCCTAGGACACAGACCCGGCCTGGAGGTCTTTCCACACTGCAAAGCGCGACTCCCCTCCATCGCTCTCTGCCATCAGGCATGGGAGACTGGGGAGGCAAGGTCAGCGACAGAACCTGCGTCCACCCAAGTCCCACTTCCGCTCTCGACCGTGTGACCTTGGGCAGGACAGGTCCCCTCTTTGGGCCTCTGTTTCCTCCTCTGTGAAATGGCTCCAATTCCTGCCTCTCAGAAATGGCAAAGACTCGCCAAGACCTCAGGAAAAAAATGCCCGTCGGAGAGAAAGTGGAGCTGAGAGTCGGGGCTTTGAAGCATAAGCAGGAGTTTTCCACATGGGAAAGGCATTCCAGGCAGAGGGAACAGCATGAGCAAAGGCCCAGAGGTGGAAAATCATAGCCATGATGAAGACGTGCAGTGCCCATCCCAGGCGCCCTGGCCCTGTGGCTGGCACCCGTCTTCAACCCTGCCAGGGCTGTTGACCACTGACCGTGAGCATCCGACATCCCAGCAGGTGCTTCTTTCCGAGCTTCCCATTTTACAGACAAGGCAACAGGGCAGACAGGTTAAGTGACTTGCCCAGATCATTCAGCAGCAGGCGGTTGAGCCAGGGCTGGAATTCAGGCCCAGCTCTTGTGCCCAACCCTCGCTCCTGGCCAGCTGGGGCTGGGTCAGCTGGGGCCAGTGAGCAGAAATTCCCCGAGGATGATGGAGCCTGCTGGAAGCAGGGGAGGGTGCAGCCTTGACCTTCCCTGGCCCTCATTCGAGGAGGCTGACCAGACTGGCCGTCAAAGGCATAGCAGCTAGGCTTGAAGGTGTCTGGGGAGGCCTGGAGGCCTGGCCTGCCTGCTGAGCCCAGCGGGGAGAGGACCGGCTGGGGGAGGGGAGGCGCCCGGAGATTGTGCTGATGCCAGCAGAAAACTCTGCTTCAAAATTTTATCAGCTCAGCGTGGAGGAGGTGGGGGCTGGGCTGGAGCCGGAGACCTGCATGGTAATGAGCTAAGGCCGCCCCTGCCCCTGGCCTCCCTGGAAACAGTCACCTCGCCCACCCTCTGACTCTACTCCCCCCACCGCTTCACTGCAGGCCCCAGGGGGCTTGTTGCTAATTGGCGGGGCTGGGGGAGGGGGCAGATCAGGTCAAGGTCGAGGAATCAAGGTCAAGACTGAGAAAGTCTGGCTGACTCTCCCTCCCACCACACACTGCAGGAGCCGGAGCTCCATGATCTCATCTAATCCTTATGCCATCGCTAGGAGTCTGCATGGTCCTTAACCCCATTGTACGGAGGGGGACACCGAGGCACAGAACACTATGTCCAAAGTCACACTAGGACTACGTCCGAAACACAGACACACAGACAGGAAGCAGTGGCCCTGCCCTTGCCACCAGCACCTGTGACCTCGAGAGAGACTGGACCACACACCCAGCCTCAACATCTCCGCCTAAGCTGCTGACCTCCAGGAACACCCCCATCCCTGTCACCACCCAGCAATCCTGCAGATCGGCTCAGCCACAGTTCCTGTCCCAGGGAACTGTCAAAGATCTCCCCACCCTCGCAAACCCTGCTCGTCCTAACCTCAGGCACCCGACCACAGAACCAGGCAACACCCACGTGGAAGAGCTGGGGCAGGGGACCAGAGAGGGTGGTGACCTAGCCACAGTCACACAGCACCTCGGCTTCCCACTCGTGGCACACGTGTGTGCCCCGTCGGGCCTCTGCTGGAGGTCTGAGAATCAATCATCCAGTGTTCACAGCGCACAACCCCATGACAGTGCCTGCCAGCCCCCTTAGACATCAAGGTCAAGGCCTGCCTCTACCTTCAGACTCCTCCCCCTCCCCCTCTCCTTGAACCCTATCTCTTTCCCCTTAGACCAGGGGTCCCTAACCCGTGGCCTGTACTGGTCGGTGGCCTGTTAGGAGCCAGACAGAAAAGCAGGAGGTGAAGCTTCATCTGCATCTGCAGCCGCTCCCCAGAGCCAGCATCACCGCCTCAGCTCCACCTCAGATCATCCCGCGTTAAAAGTCTCACAGGAGCACCGCACCCGTCCCTGGTGCCACAAAGGTTGGCGACCGCTGTCTTAGATCTTCACGACGCAGGAGCCCGCCCCTGGGACCCCAGTGTAGGCCCACTTTCCGGCTTAGACCCTCCATTGCGCCCGCCTCTCAGCTTACGGCGCATGAGCAGCCTCCTCCCTCCGCGGTGCCCGTGGCACATCCTGCGCCGACCTTGCAGTTGCCCGCCCAGGCCCCCCAACCTCCGTGGGTCTGCCTCTTCCCTTGGACCTTGCGTGGGCCTGCCTCCACTGTCGGCGGGCAGGTGCACCCCACTTCCCCCACACCCCCCTCTGCCTCCCACGCACGCCCAGCTCACCTCGCTCGCGCACGAAGTAGGCCAGGTAGAGGTCGAGCTCCTTGACCGCCACGCCGATGTGGTGCGGCTGCACGCAGAGCACCGGGTGGCCGCACTGCGCCGCCTTGACCAGGCGCTCGCCGTCGGTGCTCTCCAGCGGGATGCCCTTGAAGAGGATGACCATGACCAGGTCCAGCCGCCACACCTTGTCGGCCTGGCGCAGGCAGTCAATCCGCCGGATCTTGCCCTTCTGGTCGGGGTTGGAGAGCACGCAGCCCGGCGCCTTCTTGCCGGTGATGGCCAGCACGAAGTCCTCGCGGCACTCGGGCCGGATGTCCTTGCGCAGCTTGGCCAGCAGCCGCGACGCCCACTTCTGCTTCACCTCGGCCTTCTCGCCCAGCAGCTCGTCCTTCACCGCGCGCTCCTCGTCCTTGGACATCCGCTTCTCATGCTTCTTGAAGTACTTGCGCTTCCGCGCCTGCAGGTTGAACCAGGTGTAGGCGAAGGCGCGCACGTGGGGCAGCAGCGCCTCGATGAATGGGTGGAACTCATCCTGCGGGCGGGAGAGGCCAGAGGTCAGGAGGTGCTGGGGCCGGGCACCCACTCAGGAGACCGAGGCCTCCTGCTCAACAGAAAGGGCCAGACAGACCCCTCAGCCTCGCGTGGAAAACGGAGGGGACCTAGCGGAAGTTCGAGGGGGGGGCCGGGCAAGAAGCCATTGCTCAGATGGGGAAACCGAGGCCTGAACTAGGTGGGACGCACAGGCCAACATTCACCATGGCTGAGATGTGAAGGGCGGCGCCGGGCCCAATAAAGTCCCAATAAAACTTTATTGACAAAAACGGAGGGCGGGCACTGGGCCCCTGGACCATAGTGTGAGCTCTAACGGGGAGAGCAGAGCTGAGCACACGGTGTGTGCTCGCCGATGGCAGGAGAAGCCAGGGGCGTCCAGGGCTGCCTCTACTGGCGCTTGGCACAAGGAGCCATCCCTAAATACCACACATGCAGACAGGACTGGCTGAGGCCCCCACCCCGCTCCTGATGGAAAGGGGTGATTCCCGGCATAGACCCATTGCAGGGGCCAGGAACGCGGAGGCCCGAGGAAACACGAGGTCAGAATGCTCTCGAGACAGAAGAGCTCAACCGTGGGCGTTCAGAGCTGAAGAGAGGGCTCCTGGGGGCCAGCTCACCCTACCCTGTCCCCCACAGAACTATTCATTCCCTAGATGGAAAAACTGAGGCTTGGGGAGGCTGAGCCCTGGCTAGAGCTGTGACTTCAACACGCCCTCCCATCGTGCCTCATCGGCATTGCTGGGCCCACATTCCATTTCACAGACAAGGAAAGTGAGGCTCCAAGAGGGGACCCAGTCATGAGGAGCCGGGGCTGGACCCCACAGCCGTCTGACTTCCCCTTCGAAAGCTGCAGCCCAGTGGGGCCCCGCAGAGAGCCACACGGGAGGCCCCCGCCCCTTTCTACGCGGGAGGGAGGCCATGTCATGCTCTCCATTTTCCAGCAAGGGACACGGTCTGCAGAAAACCCGCCTCACGGTTTTTGAGCCTCACGGAGTGAGACACTCACGGAGAAAGGAAGACAGAAGAAAAACATCGGTCTCCCCTCTTGCCTGCGCTTCTTGAATGGGGTGATATCTCTTCCTGGCTTATGAACCCCATTATTCACCCAGCTTGCGCTGTTACTATTACTATGGATGTTGTTACGATTATTTTGGTTGCTTGCAATCTTCCAGGGGACAGGAAAAGGCCCAAGGCTCTGCTCCCCCATTGTATGATGGGGAAAGAGGCTCAGAGAGGGGCAGACACCTGGCCTAGGTCCCGCGGGGTCTCAGGGCCTGTGTAAGGATAAGAACCCTGGACCTCCCCCACCATGAAGGCCATTGGTCCCCGTTCTCAGAACAGCCTGCTCTCCAGTAGGCTGGGGTCTCGGGAACAAAGGAGAAACCGCTGCTCTGGGCTCTTGGTTTGCTTTCTAGATGGATGTGGCTGGGCTCAGCCCCGCCTCCAGGCCTGGATGCTCACAGTACCCCTGCCTGGTGCAAGCTCCCTGCTCTGTACTCCGTCTCCCCTTGGGCCATCTCTGGCCATGGGGTGCTAGGGAGGATGGGGGATGACCTCAGATTTCACCTATTACCGAGGCTCTGAAAATAGCCTCCCGCCCTCGCCAGGGTGGGGCAGGACGGGGCTCGGCCTGTGCGCCCAGCTCCCCACTCCAATGTCCCCCGAAGCGTGAGTCACCGGAACAGCTGTGGCAGGCACTGGACCTCGGGGCCCTATTCCGCTCCCCCCGCCCCGGCTCCTCGTTAACCTGGTGAGGCAGAGAAAGGACGGAGGGGGCCCTTCCCCTGCCAGTTTCTGCCCAACCTCGGACTTGCCTGTCCTGTGCCTGAATGCCACTTGACGCGCCAGCCCCAGAGATGCGGAGCCACTCGCCCGGGGTCACATTGCCGGTCGGCAGAGCCGGGGCCAGAGCCCGGGCTGTCTGGCTGGAGCAGCCGGGGGTGGCATCGACAGAGGCGCAGGCCTCTGCCCCCCGTGGAGGGGATGCCAGGGTGGCAGGGGGCCAGGGCGATGGCAGGGACGTTAGGCCGTGGCTGCCACCCAAGTTCTGGCGATCACTCAGGCCCTGATAAGCAGGAGCTGGGAAGGGACAGCCACGGTGCCAGCCAGCAGGGACGGGCGACCGTCCGCCTCTTCCTTGAACCCCTTTCTCTGAGCACCCTCCGCTTCTGAGCCCCTCTCCCTCAATTCCTCTTCTGGGTTCGGGGTTCTCCTCCCTGGGCCCCCATCCCCTCTCAGCTCCTCCCCAGTCCGAGCCCCGCTCCCCGCTCTGGGCGCTCTCTGGGGAAGGGAGTCAGGGAGCGGGCAGGGGCGGAAGCCCACGTCACCGGTGACTCCAGCTGGTCCTGGAGGAAGGGAGACAAACAGTCTGTAACTGGGTCATGGACTGGCTGCCCCGTCCCCCCTCGTCCTCTCGGGGAGGTTAGGCCAGGTGAGAGGCAGGCCTGTCACTCTCTTTGTCCCACAAGACCTGCAACAACCAAGGCCTCGTCCCCAGGCACCTCCCGATGCCCTCGCTGGCTGATGGGGAGGAGGAGCTGGCCAAGACAAGCTGGATGCCGAGAACCCTCCTGAACTCCTACACGTCCCTCAAAGCCCTAGCTGCTGTGGTCCTTCAGGCAGCCTTTCCCGCCCTCCTCAGGGTTCCCCCAGACCTAGCCTGGGCCACGCAAGCTGGGGGCCCTGAGTGCAGCTCTCGCTCCCTCCCCCAACCCCAAGGCCCAGGGCCGAGGCATCCACTGCCAGGCAGACCCTGTGAGGGAACGAGGCTGGGTGACATCAGCTTCCATTTTCACCTTCTGTAGGACCCAAGAACAAATCACTGCTCCACTTTGGGCCTCGGCTTCCCATTCTGTACAATGGGCGGAAAGGAACACTGGGGCTTGGGGAGCTTGTCTATCGCCCTGGTAACTAGAGACGCGAGCTCCAGGGACAGGGAGCGAGGCCAGGCCTTTCCCGGAAGCCCCACTTGGCCCACTGGGACTTCCTGGCCAGGGAGGGCACCAGCAGCTGGGAGGTGAGCGCCGAGTCCAAGCCCTGGCTGGGCCCTGTGGATGGGACAGCTGCGCCCTGAGCTGTGCCCCTCCCTGGGACTCCCCGCGGCTCTCCCACACTGACTGTCCCGGGCAGCAGACCAGGACACGAAACGCCACTTCTCACCCCAAAAGTGCTCTGGGAAGGACTCTCTCTCCTTCATCCACTGAGCCACTCAACAAACATTACTGTGATGACTCTACCTAAGAGCTCATCCCAAACTCCTATGCACCCTTCAACGCCCTGCTTCCAAGGTCCCATCCTCCAGGTTAAGTGACAAACGGCGGAGCTCACACGCAGACGCAGACCCATCTGGCACCAGAGTTGAGGTTTCTAGCACGGGGCCACCCCTCCCTGTAAGCTCAGTGCCTCAGTTCGTACCCAGGGAGGGAGAGTCCTTCAGGTGTCCCGCAGATATTTACTGAATGTCTGCTGCATGCCAGCTCCACGCATGGCACCGGGGACCCCGCGGGGACCTGGGCTTGGCCCCGCCTGGACCCTGATCTGGGGCAGGATGGACATGCAACAAGCCAACAAGTATGTAACACGATGTCGGGCTGAACAAACAAGGTTCGAAGAACTTTTAAAGGAGCTTGAGGTGGGGCGGGCCATCCCTCGGAGGTTGATTTTTAGCTGGGGGTGGTCATGGAGCGTCCCCCGCAGGAGAGGACACTAGAACAAGACTTGAAGGTGACAACGCAGAGTGGGAGCGTTCCAGGCAAACGACACATGCAAAGAGCCGGGGGCAGGACTGTGCCTAGGGTTTTCCGGGACGGTGAGGAGGCCGGCGAGGCTGCTGCAGGGGAGTGGCGGTGGGGGGGGCAGTCAGGAGGGCACGGAGGGCCGGGCAGCCCGTGCGAGGCCTCACGGACCCCAGGGTAAACCGAAACCAGAGAGTGTAGGCCCTGCCACACTGTCCAGTGGGTCTCAGTCCCGGGTCCCCCGACTTCCCTCCCTGTGGCTTGGTGTCTCAGGAGGAGGATGGGGGCTGAGCCACAGGGCCACCGCGTTCGAGAGAAACAAGTGCCTTCTGGAGGCTGAGCATTTTTAGCTGGGGATGGTGCCAGGTGCACCCCACCTCCCCCAGGGGGTGGGGTGCTCACTGTTCAGAGGGAGAGACCGGGACAGCGAGCATTGAAGTCACCGGCCGAAAGCTGGGGCCTGAAGCTGGCTCCCCGTGACTGCACCCCCCGACCCCTCGTCCCCTCTGCTGGGCCCCTGGAGCACACGGTCTGGTCCCAGCCGTGGGGCCCCCCCAGCGATGCCCGCTCGCACCCTGTCTGCTCCCCGAATTCCACGGGCTCCTGTCCCCACTCCATCCCGGGACGCACGCCACCCCCTCCTGCTCCAGCCAAAGCAGAGGCCTGGTCCTGCCTGCCACCCTGTTTCCTGCCCTTCCCCTCACCCAGACTGCACCCCCTCGAGGAGACAGATTCAACCTGCACCCCCAGAACCCAGCCCAGTAAGGAAGTCACCCCTGCCTGTCACCCCCATTCGCGTACCCCGGCTGACAAAGGCTGCTTGTACCCACTCGGGTCCGGCCAAACCCAGGCAGACCCTGGGCAGGGCTGGGCCGGGAGGAAAGGCCGACAGAAAAACCCTCTGGCATCAAAGCTCCAGTTTTTGTGGGGCTGCTGCCAGCCGCAGTTATTTGGTGCCTACTGTATACCAGGCATGAGCTAAGGGTGAAGCATCGAGGCAAGGCAGGGTGGTGTTCCCCACTGGGGACACGGCGGGGGAGAGGCTGAGGTTCAGAGGCTCGGGTATCTTCCCTCAACTGGTAGAGCCACCCACCAGTCACTCACGCAACAAACATGTATGAGCGCCGACTGTGTGCCAGGCCCTGCCCCGTGCCCAGCACCTGAGGTGCCCAGCCTCCCAGGAACTTCAGGCAGCAGGGGACTTCAGAGTTCCCGCTTACTTCATCTCATGGGTGGACACGGTGGGAGGAGGGGGCAGGTCACTGCCCAGAGTCACAACGCTGGAGAGAGGGGGCCATCCTGAGCCTCCTGGGCAAGGTCTGCATGCAGGCCCGAGGCCACCCCCAGGGTTCCACGGACCCCCACGGGGGTGGGACTGTGTCCCCATAGGTGTCACGTCGGGGAGAGCGCATGAGTGTGCGGCGGTGTGCGGCTCGGCCCGTGGGCGCCCCCGCACTGCAGACTGCGGTTGACAGTCACTGGTGCACGGAGGGACGCGGGCGGGAGGCCCCGGGCCTGGCCTGGCGGTCAGCAGGCATTTCCCATCTGTTTGGCATGAGACAGGGAGGGAGGGAGGCTCAGGCAGAGACAGACAGACAGACAGACAGAGACAGACGGAGAGAGAGAGAGAGACAGAGAGAGGGGGAGAGAGAGAGAGAGACGGAGAGAGCATGAGCATGAGAGAGGGAGGAAAGGAGGGAGAGAGGGAGAGGGAGAGGGAGAGGGAGAACGCTGACTCGGCCAGATCCCAGCTTCGTGATTTACAAGGCGCCGGCAGTGGTGCTGAGGCGCCCCCACCGCACGAGGAGTGGGGAGACAGAGAGACACAGACACGGAGGGAGACGTGGGTCCAGGCGGTGCCTTTCACAAGATCTAACCAGAGGCCGTCAGACCCCGGTGAGGGGCACACAGGCCGTGCCCACCTGCCCAGGACTGGCCCACCAGTCAGGTGGGAAGTGGCCCCACCAGCCATGCTGTGCCGCCTTGGGCAGGCCCTGGCCCTCTCTGGCCTGGACCCCTCTCCCGGCCCAGTGGTGCCGGGGAGTCCTGAACCCACAGAGCCCACACCAGGCCGACTTCACCGACCACACACACACACACACACACACACACACACGGCCCATGGAAGACGCTTCTTGAAGACCTAGTAAATCGACCGAAAGTCGGGGCCCTCTCCCAGCCTGCGTCCCTGCTGTAGAAATGGCAACAAAAAGAACGCCTCCCTGAGGAGGGCCGAAGGAATGAAGGAAAGAATGAATGAATGAGGGAGGGGGCCCGGGCGGCCTCACTGGCTGTGGCCCCGGGGAATCCTGGGCACTGCAGCCAAGAGGGATTTGGCCCCAAACCCGGAATAACTATAACGTGGCCGAGGCGGCAGGCGGGAGGCGGGGAGGGAGGCCCAGAGCAGGGCGAGCAGGGAGGCCGGCCTTCCCGCCGGCAGGATTTATGGAAGTAACGGCTGCTCCACACAGTTCCTCTTAAGAGTAAAAGTGAAAAAGCGCTTGAGTCACCACCATTGAAACCAGGACCCGGCTCCCAGCATC
>NW_006429782.1:1997450-1999003 GCF_000325575.1 Pteropus alecto | reverse complement strand
CGCCCGCTCCCGCCCCCGCCCCCGTCCCCCAAACAGCGGGCAGGGCCGGGTGGGTTGGCATGGGAGCCACACCCTCTAGGTCTCGGCTCTTAGAAAAATCGGGGTCCCATCGGCTAAAAGGGAGCTATTTGAGGCTGGAGTCGGGTCGTAAAAACAGTCGGGTCAAGGGGCGGGAGATAGAGACCCAGAGACAGAGAGACACAGGGACAGACGGTGGGGTTAAGGAGGGAGAGACACACACAGAGACAAGGAGAGGAAAAGAGATGGTGAGAAACAGAGACGGGGAGACAGATGGAGTGACACAGGTGACAGACGGGGAGGGGCCGAGATAGAGACGGAGATGAGGATGGAGGGGAGGCGTGGGGTGGGTCAGGGGACTGAGCCGGGCAGCCGGGGCGAGCGTCCTGCAGGGGCGGTCAGCTCTTCTTGGGTCCCCCAGGACATTGGGCCTGCAAGACCTTTGGGGATTATGCTGAGGCTAACAATTAGGGGAGCCCAAGAGGGGGTTTGGGGCTCCCCTCTAGGGTAGGGGCGCCTGGGAGAGCAATGGGGGACGGGGTTATACACCCTGCCGTCGGCAGCCCCCTCCCCGCCCAGCGGGAGCGCTCTGGTCCTCTGCCCGCCGCCTCCAGCCCCCCATCTCCACGTCCCTTGCACCAGCGGCCTCTGACTTTTGCGATTTTACGTTTCCACCCAAGAGCCGCCGAGCTCCCAGGGAAAGCCAGGCCCAAGTTCCCAGGCAACGCCAGGGTTCCGGTTCTCCCCGCCACCCCCTCTCGGCAACGTGGACGGAGGCCTTCTCCCGAAATGTCCCGATGGGGGATTTCCAAGGCACAGTGACAGGAGGCACCCTTCCAGCCTCCACGCCAGGAATCGCCTTCCGCGTGGCTCCCGGAGAGCTAGGGAGGGGCAGAGGGAGCGGGGGCACCCGGGGCACCCAGGACACCCACCTCCGAAGCTCAGAGACTGGGAGGCCCAAGGTCACATGACAACTGGTGTAGAACCCAGGATGTCTGGGGGCTACAGCCTGACAGGGAAACAGAGGTGGGCCAGCGACCGTTCTTTGAGGGAACCCCAAAAGTTGCTCAGAAGGGGAAACAAAGGCCTGGAGAGGGGCAGGGTCTTGCCCAAGGTCACCCGGGAGATCTTGGGTAGGACAAGCATGAGACCCCCCTCTCAGCACCTCTGCCAGGAGCCAGGAAATCCCCAGCGGGGGCTGAAGGGGGCCAGTGACAAGGACCCTACCCTGAATGAGGGCGACCCCAGGATCATGAATGGGGGGACCCCTGGCAGATACTGCCCGTGTGCGGTCCTATCCATACAGTGCTCCCCGGGACATCTGGCGGGGGGCACTTTGTAGGCCGGGCCGTGCCCCTCTCCAGATCCTGCCTTAGCTCCTTGTCACCTCAGGGGAGACTGAGGCTGGAACGAGGCTGGCCCACAGACTCAAGGACAGGGGATGCGGAGGTGGGGCTGGGAGGCAGAACCTGCGGGGGTCGGGGAGGGAGCAGGGCGTCCCCGCCGCGCGGCCTGGGGCTGGGCTCCCGCTCCCC
>NW_006429782.1:1996583-1997100 GCF_000325575.1 Pteropus alecto | reverse complement strand
CGCCCCCTCCCCCCCCACGCACACGTGGGCCAATGATGGGGGGGGGAGGCGGCCGGGGCTGGCATGGCGGGGCGCAACCTTGGTGGGGGGTGGGGGCTCCGGGAAACACATCAGAGGGGTTCTCTCCTCAGGAGTGCTGGGGAGACCAGGGGCCGGCCGTGGCCTCCTCAATTACTCTTGGAGGCAGGCCCGGGCCCGGGCGCAGGGTTCACACAGAGCCCTGTCTTTGAGGGCGCCCCCCCAGACCTTGCGGGTGGGTTGGGAAGCGCGTCCTGCATGGGGGGAGCGAACCTGCAGTCAGAGCCCCAAGTCGGGGAGGAGGAGAGGGCCTGCGCGTTCGCAGCGGGGCCGTAGAGCGGGAGTCCCGGGTGAAGATCCGGGGTGTAGGTTGGGGGTGGGGACCCCGGCCCAGCCCATCCTCCACCCACCGGCCCCTGGCCAGTGTCGGGGCATCCCGGCCGGGGCGGCGGGAGGGACGCGCGCCTTTTTCGTCCCGCCTCCTCGGCCTTCCAAACTC
>NW_006429782.1:1991013-1996319 GCF_000325575.1 Pteropus alecto | reverse complement strand
GCCTCCTCCCGCCCTCTCTCCCTCCCTCTCTCCTGCGCCTCCCTCCGTCTCTCTCTCCTCTCTCCCCTCTCTCCTCTCTCTCTCTTTCTCTCTCTCTTCTTTTCCTGTGCCCCCCTTCTCTCTCCCGCTCCCCTCCTCCGTCTCTGTGTCTCTGTCTCTCCTCCCTCTCTCCTCCCCTCCCACCCGAACCTCCCACTTCTCAACATCCAACTTTCAAAGAAACGAGGGAAAAAAAGAGCGCGAGCTGGGAAGGAGAGCCGCTGTCCCCCACGCCTCACGAACCCCATTATTGCCTGTACGAATTCCGAGCCGCTCCGGCGCAAAGGATAAGTGCCCGCGGCCTCGTGCGCCCCAACCGCAGAGGGTCCCCCAGGACCATCGGCCCCAGTCAAGGGAGGAGTGGGCAGGGGGCGCTGCACTGTTGCTGGACGTTTAGGGGCTGGAGGTGGATTTTTAAGACCCCCCCGCCCCCCGCAACCGCCCCAAGCTGGCCGGGAAGTTGGAGAAAAGAGCCAAGGGGTGGGGGGGGGGAGGGAAAGAATGAAGCAGTGACGTGTGCAGAGGCCCGGCGCGAGCGCGCGCGGCTTTCGCCTTAAAGATGTACATCCCAGGGTGCAGGGCAGGAGAGAGGCCCCGCACCGTCTGCCCCTGCGCTCCCCACCCCAGCTCCAGACAGGGGCTGCAGTGCCTAGGCAGAGGGGATTGGCTACAACTGCGCCCCTTGGCCAGAGGGACCCCGCTAACCCAGGAGCCTCCAAGATTGCTTTCCTCCTTGCCAAAGTGGAGCTCAGAATGGCTTTGGGCTCCCCCATATGTCTCCTCAGCACCCCAGGTTATGTCCGGACGTAACCTCAGGCGGGCCAGATAAAACCTCCCAGCCTCCTCCCAAGTGGCATGTTCTTCCCAGCCCCCTCAGCTGTGTGCCCATTTCAAGGACCCGGAAACTGAGGCGCATGGAATGGCTTGGAACCAGGCCATTTGTCCCCAGGGCGCACGTCCCTCAATCTCCTTCATTCCCTCTCCGGAATAACTAAGCACAGACCTGCCCGCCCCCAGTGTGAGCCCCCAGGGCACCTGGCAGGGTGACTATCTCCTTCCCACCTCAAAGGCTAGGGTGACCTGGACCCTTCCTTCCGTCCAGCTCTTGGCATCCTGCTCTGTAAAATGCCCACACGTGGGGTCAGCCGGCATAAGGATAATGTCACTTAGCAGAGCCTCGACTCTCTGTCAAATGTGCACGGAGACCTTCTTAGGAAGCCTGACTCACCCTCTTACCATCTTAAGGCAGGGGCGTGGGAGATGCCAGCAACCCCGATATCCCCCTGTGTTACAGGGGAGGAAACTGAGGCCCGGAGAAGGGGGCTTCTCGCCCAGAGTCCCAGGGCCGGACCAGGAGGGAGCAGGATTCATACACAGCACGTACTCCCAGGTCCCCTTGTGCTCCTCGCCGCTTGTGGCTGACAGTTATTCAAACGGCCGCTTAGCGCATTGTGAGCCCTTCATAAATGTTTTTAAAAACTCCCATTGTGCAGCTGTGGTGGGCATTTCAAACCCCAGGGTGAACGGGGGAGGGAGGCCGGTGTCTAGGAACCCAAATACCAACATAACGTAGTAAAGTAATCTTTTATTATTTAAAAATGCCGTGAACACAGTGAGGGCAGAATCCCCAATTCACAGACATTTGAAACTTAAAGTGGATTTCTGAGCATCCCCCTCAGCCTGCCCCGCCACGTGCACCCCCATCTGCGCGGCAGTCCCGGTTCCTTTCCTAGGTAAAGTGTGGGGACCACAGCCTGCCCCTCTGGGAACCTCAGCTCCGCATCTGTTTAAAGGTAACAGCAGGACGCATCTCGGAAGGTTGGGGAGGTCGGAGCCCTTGAGATCACGGGTGTGAGGGCCACGTCACTGTTATCGGTCGAAGCGAACGGTGGAACCTTCTGCGAGTTCCCCAGCAGCAATATATATGGGTGTATTTATAAAATTTCCAAGCAGGAAAGGCCTCTGTGGAGCACACAGTAGGTCCACAGCAAGCCAGCTGCGGTATAGGGTTGCAGCCTGGGTCTCATCTCCTCCAGGCAGAGCCGAGTCTCCCTGTGCCTCAGCTTCCCCCTCTGTGAAGTGGGGCAGTGCTAGTTCCTATCCCCCAGGCTGTGGCCTGAATGCAGCGTTTTCTCACCAAAGCAACTGGTGGGTCTGGACCTGTGTGTGAGGGCCAGGAGGGGTGCATGGTTGGCTCCCTGCGCTTTGGAGCCCAGTTTAGCTCCCTTGTCAAAAACTCAAAGCGCATTACCCCCTGGAAATCGCTCTCAGGCTTCCCCGTCACCATCCCAGGTACAGATGCACAGAAGTGTTGACTGCCACCCTACACCACCAACGCCAACAACTCGGAGCCAGCCGCCACGTCCATCTGTGCGAGCCATCGGCGGCGTGGGCACAGGCTGGAACACTACGCAGCTCCATAAAAGAACAAGGGGCTCCCCCACGGAGACGGCTCCAAGAGCCATACTGGGAAGAGTGAGGTCTGGACCACATTCCGCCTCCCACTCGATGCCATGGGCACCCTAGTCATGACAACCACGAATGTCCCCAGACATCGCCCAGTGTCCCCTCTGGGGGCAGAACCACCCCATTTGAGAACACCTGCTATAGACTCAGCCAGATGACTCAAGATCTCATTTGGGATTTTAAAAAATAATATACACGTGTCCATTATAAGAACATGCAGGCATCCTTTAGAAGAATATACATGTATTCTTACGAAAAATTTACATTACAAGAGTATATGATATATTATATACTTGCATATATTATATATTCTTATACAATATATCCTTATATTCATTATAAGAATATACATGTATCCTTCAAAAGAATGTACAGGTATCCTTTTAAAAATATTCAGATTTCCTTTACAAGAATGTGTCTGTTCTACCGGCAATCGCTCAGACAAAGCTGGATGACAACTGGGCCTCCCCTGTACTGGGGTCCCATGGGTTATGAGGAAGGTTCTGTTTTTTATTTTTGCCCTCTTTAGATATTCATGAATGGCTTGTGTAATTAAGATGTAAACTTTGAAAAAGTGACTGGAATTCACAGAGCAGCTCAGGCAGGGATGACAGGAGCCCTCATGGTAAAGCCACAGCTGCCACACCCCTCAGCCCTCTGGAGGGTCCTGTGTAACCCCACTTTTTAGATGAGAAACTGAGGCTCTGGAAGGGGGTGTTCAGGTCCTAGGCCCTGAGAAGCAAAGGTGGGACAGGACACCCGAACTGGCACAGACACACACACACACCACAGAGACACATAAACTCACACAACATACTACACATGCAGATTTTCATGTACGCAGATCAGATACAGACACGCAGATCCAACATGACACATACAAACGCACACAGTCACACATGGACACACATACAGTGACATAGAGATTCACGTGAAGACAGCCCCACACACATACAGACCCACACACAGACACACGGACCCACATAAGTGCACACGCAACCCCACATACAACACACGTACACTCATCCATAACCACACACTCACACCCAAACACAGCACATGCTCACAAGCACACACACCACAACAGAACGCCTCCCAGTAGTCACACAGGTACACGTGTACATGCTGCGTGCTCACACAATGACACACGGCACACCACATCCTTGGCCCTCCCTCCTGACAGTCCCCATCCACGCCCCCCACAGCTGGGGTCCTCTGCCTCCCACAAACGCAGGTGCCTGTCTGAGTGTGCATTTTTGTCTGTGCGTATGTCTGTGCGGGTCGATGTGTGCTTGCGTGTGTACCTGTGTGTGTGCACGATGTGCATATGTGGCTGTGACTGGGTGCCCCATGAGGGTGTGTCCTGGGTGTATGCTTATGTAGGTGCAAACACGAATGCGTCCCCTTGGGCACCTGGCAACCAGTGGGATTGGAGGTGTGTGTGGCCAGGGGGCTGTGTGTGAGCACCTGCGGCCAGGGTAGGTAGAGCAGGGTGAGGACTGAACGAAGGGGCCTGAGGGTGGGGGAGCCGATGGGAGCATATGACCCTGAGCGCTGCCTATGTCCCCCTGTGAACAAGGTGGAACCCCTTCTCCTCTTCCCAAACAGCCGCCCAGGATGGGATGCAGGTTTCAAGTAAAAAGCAGAGATTTGGACTGGCTTTGGGCTTTCACATATAGACAATTCTATAAAGGCCCGGGGTGGGGGGTGGGGCGCAGCGGGGGTTCCCCTGGAGGGCAGAAAACAGCGCTTTGTGGGTCCCCGCCCTCGTGTGGCCTGGTCCCTGACAAGTGCTGGGAGGACAGCTCCCAGTCTGGGGACTGAGGGGGTCTCCATGGCCACCCTCTTGGGTCGGACCCAGCCCCTGGGCTTCTGTCACCACACCACCCTCAGGTCCTCCTCCGCAGCAGAGGTGTGGGGACCCCGCCACCCCGCCCCCTCCGGGGCAGGTCCCCGCGCACGCGCAGCCCCCGACGGGAGACTTCGCAGTCACAGAGAGATCGTGTCGCGGTGCAACCTCGCGCCTGAACCTCAAGCCGGGACCACCCCGGGCCGGGCCCATTAGGGACCCGACACAGGGAGAAGTGAGGGGACCGTGTGGGAGGTGAGATGAGGGGTCCGAGTTTTGGCGAGGTAGAGGAAGCACCCGTCCCCAACCCAGTAGCCTTGTCGCAAGAAAAAAAGGAACTGGGGAGGGGGAGAGTGTAGACCCATCCTCAAGACAGTCACTCAGAGCCAGTCACACGGAGACACCTAATGTCCCCTGGGAAGCATCACACGACACCATCCCCCACCAACTGGCAAACCCCTAACCGCGCCACACACTGACACGGGGACACCCCACACGGTCGCCCAGGGACATGGAGCCCCCGAGGACACGCAGGCAGCCACGGCTTCACAGTACCATTCACAGCACAAGGACGCACGGCACAGCCGCCCAGTTACCCAAAGACACACACTGTCCCAGAGCCTCACAATGCTCTAACACACACGTAACACAACACACCCAGCCACGTGGATGCGCAGACACACACAGACACATAAAGGAGAGGACCCGACGGACCCACTGACAGAGACGGGACCACCCAGACGCATAGACCCGCGAACACATCCTCGGATTCCCGTGCTGACCGGTTTGGGGGCTCTGGAGTCCCCAAACGCACCCCTCGAGTGCGGATGCTACCGACGCGCGCGGACCGGACACCGGAACCCTCAAGTGCAGCCAGCGACGCTCGCGGGCCTGGGGCGCTCGGGGCCGAGATCTGGTGACACCTCCCGGCTGAGACCCGGAGCGCGCGACG
>NW_006429782.1:1984266-1990012 GCF_000325575.1 Pteropus alecto | reverse complement strand
GCGCTCACACACTCGCTCTTTCACACACACACACACACACACACACGCGCGCACACACACACACACACACACGCAGACAGCTGGGGGACACTCGCGGCCCGGGCTTCCTCAGCTCCGACGCGGTCTCTACGCACACCGACGCGCGCAGCCCGCACACTAGGCGCCTGCGGCGTGTTACAGATACACACAGCCTGCGGGTGTCACCCAGACACACACAGACTCACGAGCACAGCCGATAGGGTGTCTCGGACGCACACCTCCTGCAAGACGCCACCAACATAGACTCACACTGACAGCCTGCAGGTGTCACGCAGACACAGGGGGACCCACATGCTCCCGGCCTGCGGGGTGTCACCGACACACGCAGATCGACAATCACAGAAAGACACTTGAGACCTGGGACTGACCCACACACCGATTTCCAGGACTCCTCCCCCAGGCCCTCATGCCAGCCACCATGGCCCGTGAGTGCAGGTGTCCCGGATACGCACAGTCACAAACACGCACAGCGGGGAGATGGGACAAATGGGGACACAGACAGAGACCGGGACACCGAGGGTGACAGACCTGGGGGGCGGGCATCCCCTGGGGGTCCCGTAGGGGCTTCAGGCAGGGCGGGGGGCGGGGAGGGTGCTCCGCAGGTCCATAGATGGCGGGGAAAGCGGGCGCCCCCTCCCCGGGTAAGGATTAATGGCGGCGTCCCTGCAGCGGGAGAGGGACCAGACCGAGGAGGGTCAGCGCCCCCACCCCTGCCGGCCCAGGCCGCTGCGGGCTGGGACGCGGTGCCGCAGCGCCCCCCCACCCCAACCCCCAAGCGCTCTCCCGCAGTCCCCGCTCCTCCCGCAGCCGCAGAGGAGGCGCCTCCCCCTTCCCCCCTCCCAGGCACTGCGTCTGGCAAAGCTGGGGGACGATGGGAGGGCGACTTTCCCGGCCCGGTGGGGTGAAGGTTACATTATCTTCATTCTGTCTGGGTTTCCCCAAGTCTGCGACCCCAGTTCCCTCCAGGAATTCAGGGACCCCTTTGGAGAAGTGGTTCCCCGCTCCCCCAGGGAGGACGCCAGAGTTGAGGGCGGGGGCAGGCAGCACCCCAAGAGGAGACAACCAGGCCCTGGACCGCCCTTTTGGAGCCATGGCTGACTTGGGGGCTTCCGGAAGTTGATTCTGTGGTTCCATGTGCGAATCTTGACCCAAACCCCCACGCCCCGGGGGCCGGGACATCTCAGGCAAATGGCGGTGACAACAGCCCTGCCTGCACAGTAGATGCTCAATAAGTACCGGCCCGCGTAACCAGCCATTCTCGACCATCTCAGGAGCATTCACTCTGGGACGCGGAGGGTTTCTGTTTCATCTGCACATTTTTCTCCCCATTTTTCAGAAAAGTGAGGCCTAGGGAGGGGAACCCATCTTCCTGGGGTCAACCAGCATGTCAAAAGCCCAGGGAACCTGATCGTAACTCCTTCTTTAGGATCCTGGCAGGAGTGGGGAGGTTCTGGAGGTGGCCTCCCCTCTCCCAAACCTGAGGTCAAAGGAAGCAGGCTGAGAACTCCGGCTCTGGCCAGGGAAGGGTTAAGGGGATAGAGACCTCCTCCTCGCTCAGTGCATCTCTAATCTGCCTGTTAATCTCCAGCTGGAATCCTCAGTCCCTTCTCGGCCTCAGGGAATTAGGTACCTGAATGGAAAGGAAGGGACGGGAAGGGTGGGTTGATAGCCACCAAGCCAGGGTGGGGTGGGGGATTGGGGTCCAGAGGGCACTAAGCGAGAGCACAGAAGTGGCCCCGTCACCCATCATTTCCCCCAGGAGGCCACCCTTGGGCCTTCAGGGGTGGTGTTCGCTGCTTTACCCCAGCCTACTCATGTACCCCTCACACTCCTGTGAGGTGGCTCCTGTACCTCCGTCTGCATTTCACAGATGAGGAACCTAAGGCTCAGAAAGGTTTAGACACTTGCCCAAGGTCACCCAGCTGGTGAGCGATGACGGTCCACAGAACATTTTCCTGATAGCGAATCTCCAAATTATAGCTTCTTTTGCGATCGGATCAGATTGAGAATCTCTCAAACCATCACATTCTGCTCCTTTTGCCCAACAATTCTTCCCTACATCTTCCTCTTTCCTCTCGCATTTCACTATGAGCAGCAAGAAGAAATCAGGAAATCCCCCCTCTGTTAATTATCCGAGTTCATCGCTTACTTACAAGTTCTGCTTTCTATTTAGCCATAGGACACAACTCAGCTAAGTTTCTGCCCCTCTGTAAGGAGGAGCCTCTTTCCTGCAGATGTGTCGGACTGCGGTTTTTCCATTCTAGAACATCCCCCCCTCCGCAAGACAGACTGATTAGCAAACATATAAAAAATGTCTGGCTTTACAGAGACCAAAGGAAAGATAACAAAAACTTAAGAACATACCAAACTCTGGCACTCGCCAAAGTGGCTAAAGGTTTTTAAATTGATAAAACCCAGTGCTGGTGAGGATATAGCGAAACAGGCATTTTCATAAATTGCTTGGAGCTAAATGTGTGCATGAATTGGGAAAGCAGTTTGGTAAGTCTGGCAGAGGTCAAAGACAACTTCAGACCATATGGTTGAACTGAAAGCTGTCTATCCCGAACTCGGGAAAGCATATATGTGCCCTTAAAGATGTTTGATGCCATATACTTGTGAAAATAATGCTACATATCAGTATTTCTCAGCCTTTTTTCATTATTGCTCCCCGCAGAGCTGTTTTAGACATATTTTTCCAAATCACCCCTCGTGAAAATTTAATATCACAGAGATACTGCACATTTGTTTATGTGCTGTATGTATATCTGTGTTTTGTACATTAAAAGAGTAACATTTTTTTCACCCCCAAGAATTGATTTTTGCCTCCGTTGAGAATGCGTGCTCCAAATAATGGTACAGCCTTCTAATGGAATGTAACATAGTCCTTTAAAAAGAATGAAATTGCAGTAAGAAAAAGACAGCTATTTAAGAGGAAAATGTGCAAAAAGCATGAACAGGCATATTGTGAACAATGAATCATGGGTGGTCAACAAATGCGTGGAAAGATGTCCAATCTATTCTGGGATCGAGGAAATGCAATGAGTAAGCTGCGACGAGACCCCATCTCACCCTATGTCATTGCCCCAAATTTAAAATGTCCAACAATACCAAACGTCAGGGCAGCCGCGGGCACATAGGACTCTTCCCTAGTGCAACCGCTTTGGAAAACAAACTGGCGTTCATCCCAACACTAGAACATTCATGTGCCACAAAACATAGCCTTCTCTCTTCGAGATACATAGCCACAAGAAAACCTTGCTTGTCGCCCCAAGAAACATACCCAAGAATGTTCATCACTGAACTGTGAAGAAGGCAAAAACCCAGAAACAACCTGAGTGCCCATCGCCGAGAGAATGGAGAAATGCATTGCGGGAAATTCACCCAAGGGCCTATTAAGCAGCAGCCACACTGCTGTCCCAGCCACATGCAGACAGTATGGATGAATTTAGCAACGTAACATTGAGTGGAACAAGAAGCTCCCAAATAGTATACACAGCATGATACCCTCTTTATGAAGTTACAGCAACTAAGCGAAACAAGATTTTGGGGGGAATACATATTTGAGGTACAATTATTTTCAAGCAAGGAAAGGATAAATTCCAGATTCAGGAGTATAATTAACTTTGGGGGGAGCTAAGTCCGGAGAGCAAGATGGTGGCCTATTTTGAGGTACAGGTTATTGCTAAAGTTCTGCTTATGCCGCTGACCCTGAGTTTTGGAGGTACTTACTCTATTCTCAAACTGATGTTCACTAATAAATGCAGCAACGGTGAGAGCAAGTCCCGAGTCAGAGTGGGATTAAACGCATTCCGGATCTAAAGCCCCCCTAAATAAATCACTAACTCAAAATTAGAGCATGCTGAGAATAAATTCTGTCGGCTCCACGTTGAGGGGGTGCAAGGGAGAGTCTGTCTTGTTCACGGCTGCCTCCCTGACTCTGAAAACAGTGCCTGGTACATAGTAGGTGCTCAACTAATATTTGTAAAATAAATGGAAGTCTCTGAGGGACCAGAGGCCTTATAAATCCCACGTAAAAAAGAATCTCATATGTGTGCACATGTAAGTATTAAATATATATGTTATGTATTATATGTTATATATACTTACATAAAATGTATTTGATAAAATGTGTATGTATTAAGAATGATACTTATCATAGGTACATATATGAAATGTATATTACTAAATATGTATTGTGTATATGTGTATAGATATTAGATATGCAATATGTATTATACATTATATATGTAAAATTATTTCATATTATATAACATGGTTATATGCTATATAATATAAACGTATACATTAAATATGTATATTAAATATTTAAACATACATATTTAAAAGACTCCCATACACACATGCATACACATACTAGGCTTCTTCAAACACAGCTTTAATATGAACTGATCTCCAAGGTGCTTTGCTATAAAGGGGCCAAAAAAAGAAACCCAAAGCACCGAACGATAAAGACATGCTTCCAACGCTGGCGCGGGAAGAACACGAACAGAGCCACACGGCACAAAGCGGCGGATCGCTAGCCCCATTTTGCAGCACGAACGCAGGCGTGGACAGCGAGTAAAGGATGGGCGTGGCTGCGTGTCAATCACATTCTTGCCTATCTGGCTTCTTCCACTGGGCAGAACTACTTGGCGGTTCAAACGCGTTGTCACGTGGACCAACAGCTCATGCCTTTGTACGGCCGGCTAGTACGCCAGCGTCCGGGGGCGTGGCCATTCGGCTATCATTCACCTGCCGCTGGACCCCTGCGTGGTGTCCGCGGCGGGACGGGTCAAGCAGCCTTTGCAGCAGCAGTCCCCCCGGGAGGGATGGGTCACATGCTAGGCACACGCGTGTGAAAGGCTTCGCATGGCCGTGGACTTCCATTCCTCTCGAGTAAAGACCTAAGACTAAAAGGCTGGACCCCGTGTTGACCAGTGTGTGTCGAAGGTCCTAAGAATCTGCTGGACTGTTTCCCAAAGTGGTCGCCCCGTTGGACATGCCTGCCAGCAGAGCCTGGGACTTCCAGCTGTGCCACATCTGGTGGCCGAGCCGAACAGGGGAATAGACACATCATTGGGGTGAGTGCCAATCAGATGGCAGCAGGGGTGAGGGACTGGGCCAGGTGAGGGACAAATCCAGCGGGGGGCTGGATTACGCAGAGGACAGGGGACAGGAGTGGCCATGGGTTTGCGGTGGGGCCAACGCACCTGGATTCTAACAGCACAGGAGATGCCACCGGCCAGTCACAGCGAGGATGGCCAATCCTCCAGGGCTTGCCCTTGAAAGACGGTCGTTGGGTCGAGAGTACCAAAGCCCGGGTTGGCCCTGAGCGATCTCCATACATGTCCAGTGGTGGCGGTTAGAGTCCTCGAATCTTTGTCCCCAGTTGATATAAGGGCTCGGCTTCCAGGTCTCTACCTCAAGCAATGAGGACAGCAGCCCAAGGCACAGACAGGAGCTGCCGGGCCTGGGTTCAAATGCAAGCAGAGTGACCCTGGGCAAGTCACCTGAATTCCCTGAGCCTCAGTTTGCCCACCTAAAATGGAGGCATCACGAGAGCCGTAGCGAGGATTATGGAAGTTATTTGCAAAGTGCCTAGAACAGGATCTAGCACCCAGTGAGTGACGGAGAAGGGTTCGTTATATAGAAAACAGACCCAGCTGGAGAAGCCGGGCTGTCCACCACAGCTCTGCCTTAGTCAATA
>NW_006429782.1:1982253-1984227 GCF_000325575.1 Pteropus alecto | reverse complement strand
TGTCAGTGGTGTGGGAGAAATGTGACGTTCACAGGGGAAGAAATTAGCATGTGACTTTTGTACGAGCCACAAATTTAACGATAGCAAGCATGCCTGGCCCAAGCTCATTCTGTGCCCAGCGCTGTTCAGAGTAACTCTGGGGTCACATACTTTTTCTGTCAAGAGCCAGAGCATAAATACTTTCAGCTCTGCCAGCCAGATGGTCTCTGTCACACCTACTCAGCTCTGCCCGTGTAGCTGGAAAGCCAAAAGCCACCAGGGACGGCATGTCAACGAATGGGCCCTGTGCCAATAAAACTTTATTTAAAAACGATTCTTAGCTCATGTGCTGAAGGGAAATGTCCGGCCCCTGGTTTGCTGATGCCTGAGTTAACTCTTTGCCCCGGCTCCATGTGCAAAGTACCGTCATGGATTCCCATTTATGGATGAAGAAGCCGAGGCACAGAGAGGTTGAGGGAGTTGCCCAAGGTCACACAGCCAGTGCGTGGTAAGCTGGAACTCGAACCCGGGCAGCCTGGCCCCGCTTCCTAACCACAGACCTCTTAGTTCTTAGCTGTAAAAAAGGGCGGGAAAATGAAAGGAGCGTGAGGAGAGATGGACCTGGAGGAAAGAGGTCAGAACGCCAACAATGGCGTTGGCTGATTTTTTCCCCCCGTTTTCGACATTTCTGCAGGAAGAGTTATTATAATTGGGGCGGGGGGAGCGGGATCCAGACTTCCCAACAGAAGCCACCGTCCTTGCTTTCAGATGTCCCATCTGCGAAGCATCACCATTACCCCTCGCATTCTCCTGAGCCCTGGGCTGTTAGCAGCTGCAGGTATCATTACACCCATTTTATAGATGAGTAAATGGAGGCCCACGGGTGGCCCCGTAGCCCTGATGACAGCTCACATTGTATAGGCAGCCATTTGGCGCTATTATCCCATTTGATGGACACGCGGCTCTGGAGGCAGGCAGAGGAACCCTTATTAACTTGTTCCGTAGACGAGGAATTGGCTTGGGCCCAGAGAACTAACTCGCCCAGGATCACATAGCAGATATGTCAGTGTGACCAGGTCTGCTGGGGTCATCTCCCCAAGGGCCTGTCTCCAGGGGCGGAGGCCAGACCCCTCTTCCTATACCTTGCCTTGTATCTGTCCCCTCTCCTGGGCTCTGGATTGGCCCTGGCACAAACTAGATCCCCGGGGCCAAAACAAGGGTGAGGCGAGCGAGGCACGCATTGTAGGGGGTGCAACGTTTTTACGAAGGGGGTGGGCCCCAAATCTGACTCATCAAAATAACTAATCTTTTAACGTATCTTTTTTTTTCAATGATAGTGGACATTTAATATTTTCTGTGAGTTTCAGGAGCACAGCATAGTCGTTAGACATTTGTCTACTTTACAAAGTGAGCCCCCCGATAAGTCTGGTACCCACCTGGCAACATACGTGGTTGTTACAATATTATTGACTATATCTCCTGTGCTGTACTTTCCGCCCCTGTAACGCATCTTTTTAAGAATCCAAATGAATGCAGAAATTCCACGATAAACGCAGTATCGTGTTGAAATAGAAACAAAGTCAGAATAACTAAATTTTTTTTTTGGCCTCAGGGTCCACCCTGGCTCCTGTTTGCTCTGTAGGTCCAGTGGGGATGGAAGACCAGGTGGCCTGGGGGGGATCTGGAGATGGATGGAGGGAACAGCCTAAGCAAAGGTCTGGAGGCAGTGAAGCCTGCAGAGCGGTTGGTGGGAGATGAGGCTGTGGCCACCACCGGGCAGCCCTGGAGGCTGTGTCTGCTGTCCTTCGTGGAGGCCGCCCCTTTTCTGCAAAATGAGGGGATGCGGGTGCGAGATGAGTCTCTCCATCCTCCCTTCCCACCACCCCACCCCACCCCACCCCCAGCTGCCGAGCTCCAGACCAGGAGTGAGCCCGCCTAGGCTTGGCTCCAATACCTTCTTCCTGCCAACAGTTCCTCTCTCTCTCTCTCCTTTTG
>NW_006429782.1:1961804-1981665 GCF_000325575.1 Pteropus alecto | reverse complement strand
CCCCCACCCCCCCGGAACTGGGCCCGACGCAGTCCGATGCTAGTCAGGACTGAGGCCCAGCCAACCGCACAGCAAGGCCTGGCCAGGCCCTGAAACCTTCCCACAAACACAAACACAGCCGCCGCCTCGTTTACTCGCCTTCTAATTCAGAAAGAAAATCATGTGGACACGTAGGTGGCTGCCCGCGTGACAAGGCGGCCCAGGGCCGCTGGACGTGTGGCTGGGAAGAACAGAGCCGGGGAGGGCACGGGAGGGGAAGCGCGGGTCAGGCGTCGGGGTGTGATTTTAAGGAGCCGAGACCCGAAGGAGGTGAGAAAGGAGCCGTGTGGGGGGACAGTGTGCCAGCGGGCGCAGCATGTGCAAAGGCCCTGGGGCAGGACCAGGCCCGGCCTGTCGGAGGAGCAGGGAGGAGGCCAGAGCGGCGGGAGCAGAGTGAGCGAGGGGGAGAGAGGGAGGGGGCGGGGCGGGCTGCGCAGGGCCTTGTGGGCCTCAGGAGGACCGGGGAGACTTGGGCGTTTAACCCCGAGGGAGGTGGGAGCCCGGGAGGGCGGTGGGCAGAGGAGGGAAGAGAGGGACCCGATGTGGGTGCTCGCAGGCCCCCCGGCCGCTGCGGAGAGGATGGACCGTGGGGTGAGGGCGTGAGCAGGGGACTGGGATGGTGGAGGTGCAGGTGGCGATGGCAGGGGCCGGATCAGACGAAGCCTGTGCACTCACGTCGCTGGACCCTTTCTTTACCTTCACATCAGCTTCCCACGCAAGCATCATCACGCTCCCATTGGATGGATGAGCAGATTATGGCCCAGAGAGGGAAAGGGCCTTGCCCCAAACCCCACAGTATTTAGGCGGCACATCACCTCTCCCACTGTCTAAAGCCCTCCAGTGCTCCCCATTGCCCTTGATAAAATCCGCTCCTCCGGGCTGCCCACAGGCCCTGCACAGCCGTCCTCACCCCCTCCCGGCCCCTCACTTCTCCCTCTCTCCCTCGCTCACTCCGCTCCAGCCATGCGGGCCTCCTCCCGGCTCCTCTAAAGAACCAGGCTCGGTCCTGCCCCAGGTCCTTTGCACAGGCTGTGCCCGCTGGCTGGACCGCTCTCCTTCCAATGTGGCTTTTCCTCAGATCTGCTTTGTTCATCTTCACATCCTCAATAAATGTTTACAGAATGACTGACAGTACCTTTAAGCGTAATTCTGGCTCTGATGGGGCAACAACAGCCTAGGGGCACATATCAATGCAGGGAGCTCCCTCAAACCAACCCTTAGAGCCCCGCACTTTAGGGCAAGCGTGATGGGTTCGGGGGATCCAAGGGACCCACCCCTAACTCTTTCATAGGGCCAATGGGCTTCACCTGGAGGTGTGGCCTGACTGGCTGGGGCCCTCTCATTGGCCAGAACATACCCAGCCAAGTCCTGGTAGGCCACGCAGCAAAGCACAGTCTCCAACCCGGGCCCCTTCTTCTCCAGGGGCCACCCCCAGGCGTGGGGTTCCACGGTTTGTCCTAGTGCCCAGTTCTGAGTTGCTTTCTCTTTTCTGGCGGTGCCCGCGGGGCTGAGGTGGTGGCACCGCCCGGGCATGCCAGCATGCCGCCCTCGGATGTTGCAACCGTGGAATGCCCTGGGCTCGTCTGCCAGTTCCTGGAACCCTGGCTGGCATGGCTGGGGGTGTCGACTGCCCACCCTTCCCCACGTGGGCCCGGTCATGCGCAGCCGGGAGCCTGGGGTGCAGGGACCGGCTCCACCCCCGGTGCTGTGTGCCCCAGGCACGGCCACGCTCCTCTCTGGGCCTCGATTCCCTCCTCTGCTAAAGGAGAACTTTGACCACTTGCAGTGGAGGCTGATGAGACCATAAAGCAGCGGTTCTGGGGGTACAGTTCTTCCCCCCAGGGGACACTGGGTGACTTCTTGGGACATCTCTGTTTTTCACACTGGAGGAGCGCCTGGGTGTGGGTGGCGCCAGGGATGCTGCTCAACACCCCGCAGTGTCCAGGACGCCCCGCAGAGAACGAAGAAGCCCGGATGTCAGCAGTGCCTAGAGGGAGAGGGGTCTAGCCGTTTGGGAAACCCGAGAACACTGTCCAACAGAGGGGCTGCCTCTTATGATTATTCACCCCGCAAGCAGTTATCTGACGGCTCCGGGAGGTGGGAACACGACAGCACCTACTGTGTGCCAGGCACTGCCGGAGCCTCTGCTGCACGTGAGTCCATCTTGCGGGCCGCCCCCTCCAACGCAGCCATCTCTCCTTGGCCCATTTCACAGACATGCAAACTGAGGCACCTCCCCACGGTCACACATTGAGCCCAAAGCCACCTCAGGCTCCCTCTATCCCAATCAATACTTGGCCGGGCCCCGGGCTCTCCATCCTCTGCCCCGGGACCACTGTACCCACCTCCACAGGCTGCCCTGGTTTGACAAGAGCACACAGTAGGTGCTCCTGCAGCTCAGCCTCCCAGTGCTCGCCTGCCACAACGGAGAGTGACCTGGTCACCCATCCAGAGGCCGTTCCCAGGATCCGCAACCAGTGTCTCTTGTCACACTCAGCCTGGGCTCTGGTGGTTGTTAAATGCTTTGGGTGCCACCCCTGCATGCAGTGTAGACAGACTCACTAGTTTATTACTGAGAATACCAACAGCCAGTGTCGACGAGAGCTTGCCGGGCGCCAGACCCTGTGCTAAATCCTGTATGCACTCAATGCAGGGGTCCTCAGAGCCGCCTGTGAGGGGGTAGACGATTGCACCCATTTTACAGATGGGAAACTGAAGCCGGAGAGGTATGCATCTCCTCCAGGGCTCCCTGGCCTCATGCAAACTGCAGGTTCCCAGGTCACCTCAGACTCGCACCGGGCACCTTGGGGGACCCAGCCCCACACGCAGAGGCTGCTGCCCACATTTCTGCCGTGTTGAACCCCCCCACCCCTCACCCCAACCCTCCTGGAAGGGAGGACGTACTGCTGTCGACATGCTCAGGGCTTCTCTGGGCTCCCCCCTGGGGCCGTCAAGGCAGCCAGGAGGAGAAGCAGAGTAGAAAGAGGGACGGGGGCGAGGCACTTGGTGGCACTTGGTGGCACTCCCCGGGTTCAGATATCTGTGCAACAGATGTGGCCCATTTTTCTCCCCCTGTGGACACGTTTCACACACTTAGAAGTGGAGCCAAGCCAAGAGCAGGCGAGCGATGACCCTTTGGGAGGGGACGGGGTTAGCCTGGGAAGTTATGGCCACCGGCCCGTGGGCAGCAAGCCTCCAGGCTGGCTGGCGGCCTGGAGCCCTCGAACTCTTCGGAATTCTTTGGAATTCTGCAGATGTCGTGACTCTGAGGCTGAGCTTGAGCTGAGATGGAATCCTGGTTTTGCCACTTGCTGTGTGACTTTGGGCAGAGGTCTGGGGTGGGATGGAACTTGGCACTTCTGGGGACAGCAAGGCCATGGCACGTGGTGACCAGAGTTAAGCCTAGACTGTGGGGAGGCCTCCGCCCAGCCCCTCGCCGGCGGGCCTGGCGTGGGCACCTGGGCGTGGGCTCAGCCCTGCCTGGAACTCGGGAGCCTGTCTACACACGCAGGGCCCGGGCCCAGCCTCCCGAGTCCCGCTCCCGTCTCTCTGGAGTTTCTCCCTTCAGATGGGGAAACTGAGGCTCAAGGGTGCCAGGGTCTCACAGGCAGGGGTTGCCGAAAGACACGGGGCGTGGGGACACCACCTACACGTACCCCGTCATCGCCCGCCTCACGCGCTTCCCGGATGCGCGTCCCCCACTGTATGTGGCAGATCAGACAGGTGCTTCTGTCACCCAGACCTCAGTTTCCCCATCTGTCCCAAACGAACCCGCTGACATGCCCGGCAGGGGTCACCGCAGGACAAACACGCCTAATTCTATGCATTGCGATTCCCACCCACAGAGCCCACGGGGCCCCTGGCCTGCCCCCGAGGCTATGAGGCGACGGCAGTGGTCAGCCCTCTGTGGCAGTGGCTCAGACCCCAATTCTGCCGCTTACAGACCACGTGGCCTTGGGCAGGTGGCACCCTGGATCCGCGCCTCAGCTTCCTCATCTACGGCACAGACACAGTCCCACGAGGACTGTGGCTGTGATTATTTGCTGACTGCGCTGCCGGCTGAGGAGTGTCCTCAGAGACGTCCCTGCACGTCCCCACACTCCGTTCCAGGCCACGGTCCGGGGCGTTTCTCCACATGGCGGGCGACGGCAGTTAGCAGTCCCTGTCCCTGCCGGCTGCTCCCAAAGGCCTGCCGAGCTGGAGGCTTTTGCTCCCCTCTCCAGCTTCTCTCCATCCGAAGGGCCTTTGCTGTTTGTCTCCTCACCGCCAGCTGCAAGCAGAGGGCAGGCAGAAGCAATCTGCCAGCTGAGTGGCAGAGGGAGGCTGGCAATGGCCACCGGCCGCCCACGGACCCATCTGGGAGGCTGTGCCACTGCGGGGGGGAGGGGCGTGCCTTCCTTGGGGTGAGAGCCTCGGGGTAAGAGATTGGACCCTTCTGTCCCTGCGGGCCCAGGGTGGGGGGCAGGGAGCCCGTGGCTGGCACCCAAGGTGGGTAGGTAACGGCAGGAAGTCGGTTACAGAGGGAGAGAGTCGTTGGCACTGTGATTTCCGGCTGTGCTGCTGGGTTATGCAAAGGGGCAGAGTGGCCGGGTGAGGAGGGCGGGCACCCCGATGCTACCACCTGCCGTGGTCCCATCTGGCCGAGGAGGGAAATGAGGGTTCGGAGCAGGGTGGCCGCTACTGTGACGCTGCCAGGCGGGGATTTGAATCCAGGCCCGTTGGGACTGGAGCCCCCTACCTCGTTTCTCACCCTCCGCTGGGTGCCTCGGGGGCGGAGGGCGGGGAGGCAGCTGTTTGGTTCCTCAGCTCCCAGCCCTGCCCCTGACACGGCGCAGGTCCCCAGCCTCCGTCTGCCCCTCTGTGCGATGGGCCTGGTTTACTTATTCCTTTTTAGTTCTGACTTTCTCTTATTTAGCAGACACTGTGCCAGCACCCGTTTAAAACGCTTTATGGGAATGAACGCGTTGACCCTTCTCAGGGACCCGGGAGGAGGGGCGCTAGTATGATCCCCAGTTTACGGACAGGGAAACTGAGGCACAGAGCAGCCCAGCGCCTGCAAGGCACGGTGGGCAGGGGAGCTGGGATATAAACCCAGGCGTTGGGGTCGGGGAGGGGCCGCCCTGAGGCTTAGACGGAGGGGACGGTGCACGTTGTCCTCCCGAGTCTTGGTGACGGCCACCAGAGTCGCAGTGTCTCAGGCCAGTCCTGGGGCTGACCTGCGCCCAGGTGCCCCGTGCGTACGGGGTCAGCACCACCTCTCGGGGTTCATCTTAACAGCACAGGGTCCGCGTTCACTGAGCGCTCGCTCTGTGCCGTGCCCATTCCCTGTGTGGCCTTCTCGACAACCTGGAGGGCGGGGCCGTCATGGGCCCCATTTTCTGGAGGAGGTAACCAAGGTGCAGAGCGGAAAAGTGACACGCCCAGGGCCGGAGCGGGCCCGGAGCCTGACTTGGGACTTACGCTGCCATCTCTCAGACACGCTCCGTCAGCCATGCCTCCTCGCCCCTGCCACCAGCTGGACCTGGTCTCGGGGGTGGGCAGAGGCCCCACCGGACCTCAGAGAGAGAAGGGGGTGGCCGGGGCACAGGGCTAGGGAGAGCCGGGCTGCAGAACCCCCTCCTCGAGCAGGCCCGGCTCCAAGCGCCCCACCCCCAGTCCTGTTAACGAGTGACATATGAGGGGAAGCCTGCACAAATTAAACAAACAGGGAGAGGTCGGTTTATATAATCTCTAGGACAACGTGTCCTCCCAAGCCAGGATTAGGCACTGGTGTCCCCCAGGCAGCCCTGGGGGGGCGGGCACCCCGCTCCCTCTCTGCTTTGCCCCAGGGCCCGGCCAGGCCACTTCCCTCCTGAGGTCCAGCGGCCCCCCGACCCCCCTCACGGCTTGGGGAAGGTCGCAGTGAAGGGGGGTGGCGGGTGCTGCTGGGAGGGTGCCAGCTCTGCCCAGGGACGGGGGCGGGGCTAGGAAGCGTGCCACCTGGCAGATCTGCTCCCAGGCCCGGCCCGCACAACCGGCTCGCGACCTTGGACGAACTCGACACCTCGCTTTCAACTCTGAGAAATGGGCCGGCAGGGTCGTGCGCTTGGAGCGTGGTACACAGTCAGCGCTCAATAGCTGCACGCCTTAGAAGGCGTCGGAAGCGGGAGTGCGGGCTCTCCAGACTGCGGGTGGCATGCCACAGCAGTCGTCACAACAACAATAAAGTGTAACGACTGTTTCCGTTTTCTCTACGGCTCCACGTGCTGTCCCCCGCTCTGCGGCTGTCCCCCGCCCTGGAAGGCCAGCTCTGCGGGGACGGGTGGCCCTGTTCTGTTGACTGCTGCGTCAGCAGCGCCTCGGGCAGGACCTGGCACCTGAGGGGCGCCCTGCGCGTTTCGGGCTCTGGGCCGCCATGCCACCCACGTGTGCTGCAGGATGCACCCCGTGCTCAGAGTGGCGGCATCACATTCGAGCCTTGCAGGACCAGCAAGGGGGGCGTTTGTCACCCCCATTTTCCAGAGGAGGACACTGAGGCTCAGAAAGGGGGCGAGGCACCTTCTCAAGGTCACCCTGCAAGAAAGCGACAGAGCTGACATCTGATTCCAGCTCTCCTGGATGTCAGGGCTCCCGACCAAGCTGTCACCTCCTTCTCCTGGGACCAACACGCCAGGAAGCACAGGGGAGCCTGGGAGGAACCTGCCACCCATCAGGGGCCACAGCACCCCCGTCTCCAGGGCCAGGCTGGGGACCAAACCCGACCCCTCCCCCCCTACAGGAGGCAGCACTGCAGCCACTCAGCCGGCTGAGTTATTTTTCTGGTAACGATTACTCAGCTCCGGATCTGGGAGAAAGGTCACGGCCTCTGCCAACAGCAGCAGCAGCTAGACTGGACGAGGGAGCGGCCGGAATCCCCACTCCCCCAGGCCCTGGCCTGGCTGCCCGCTGCCCCTTGCAGGTGTCTGGTATCCCCGGAGGCAGGAAACAGGCAGCAGAGGATCCCTGACCCCAGAGACACTCCAGACTGTCCCACGGGGTGACCGGTGCGGTCCATCCCACAATCCACTTGGTCCTGTCTTAGCCATCTGTCCCCAGCCTCGAGAACCCACATCCTCTGACGGTAACTGAATCCACATGGTAGTATCTTCTGGAGACCCCTTTCCCCTGTGACTGGCATGGACTCAGGGAGAGTGGAAGTGGCACCACTCGTTAGCAGCTCTGTGGGCCTACTGTGTGCGGGGCACCAGCCAGCCACCCGACGTAGGTCAACCTCCCCTGGTGTGACTTGTTAGCTCTCTGAGCCTCAGTTTCCTCACCTGTCCCGTGAAGGTTATACAAATGGCAACCTCACAAACAGCACCTAGTGTGGCAATATCTTGACAATCATCGGACGGACCAATCGGAGAGATTCAAGCCCGGAGAGGCACCCTCGACTATCTCTAGAGGTGACAGCACAAGCCAGTGAGGAAAAGATGGTGGTTTGGTCAACGGCATTGGGGAAAACTGGCTCCCCCGACTGACATCACCTGTAGAGGTGGATGCCACCTGGATTCAAGACCTAAATGTGAAAGATCAAATGGGAACATCAGTAGAAGAAAGTGTGGGAGGAGAGCTTATGACCCGGGGGCACGAGAGGACTCCTTCAAGGAAACTTCCAAAGCACAAGCCAGAAGGCAAAAGATGTGTGAATCTGGCGACATTAAAATTTCAGATTTCTGTCTAATGAAGGACACTATGAACAGAGTGAGTAGAGAGATGACAAGATAGGAGAAGAGATGGCAGGGCTGACGGCTGGAGTATACAAGGCTCTCTTACCCAGGGTTGCTATATGGCATATCGCGAGAGAGGGTCATTCTCACTCTGGTCTAACTGAGTTCCGAGAAGCCCCAATGGGAATGTTTGCCCTGGAGATGTGCAGTATGGTAGCCTGCTCCTCAAAACTACTGCAAAAAGATGGCCCCCCCTAGAGCCAAGTGGACAACATGCATGAACAGGTGACCCAGAGGACAGAAGCCCGAAGACTGTCAGGCTCAGGAAGAAACGCTGGGCCCCCCGGGCACTGCCCATTCACGCAGCAGCGAGGTGTCATGTAACACCTGGCCGAGATGCAAAAATGGGAAAGACGGGTGAGGCCAAGGGTTGTGAGCAGGTGTGGACCTGGGAGCCTGCGTGTTTGTGTATGTGCGTGTGAGTTTGGACCGTGGCGGTCCCTGTGGGGCGCAGTCTGTGGCTACTAGTTGACGTGGCTAGGTACACAGCCAACAGAAAGGCCGCGTCTGTTCATCAGAAGGCAGGCAAGGGAATGTTCACAGCAGCATCGCTTGTGGAACCCTCAAACTAGAAACAACCTCAATGCCCATCCATACCAGAGCAGATGAAGAGTCGATGGGATATCATACAGCCATGACAAAGAACCGTCTACATTTATAACAGGGAGTCATTAGTCCCCTGGGCCTCAGGATACAACTGTGTTTGGAGATGGGGTCTTTACAGAGGCGATCAAGCTGAAACGAGGTCACGGGGGTGGCCCCCGATCCGATCTGACTGGACAGAGGTACGCGTGCGGGGAGCATGCCACGAAAACGTGTAGACGGCCGCTCTCTTTGGAGAACGGCCTGCCGACACCTTGACCTTGGGCTTCTAGCCTCCAGAACTGTGAGTCAGTTTCTGTCGGTTGTGGTCTTTGCTATGGCAGCTCCGGGAAACAAACATGCCAGGGCTGACAAACTCTGGCCCCTGGATCACATCCAGCTTGGGATGGTTAAATTTTCTGTGTCCACCTGGCCAGGCCGTGGTGCCCAGCTGTTTGGTCAAACACTCGTCTGTGCAGGTGTTTTACAGGTGGGAGTCACATTTACAACCAGCTGACTTTAAATGAAGGAGGCGGCCCTGCGTGCTGTGTGTGGGCCGCACCCAATCAGTCGAAGGACTCAGGAGCAAAACGCCGGCGTTTCCTGGTGACGAAGGAATCCCACTGGGGTCTCCGGCCCACCCGCCTGCCCGCCTACAGATTTCACTCGCAAGACCACCGTGTTGGTTCTCGCCAGGTTGCAGCATGCTGGCCTGTCCTACAAATTTTGGACTTGCCAGCCCCACCCCCGATCACATGGGTAATTCCTTAAAATAAACATCTTTATCTATTTATATATATATTTCCATCTCTCTCTATACCTATCTATCCATCCACACATACACCATACATATATGTACTCACACACACACATCCCTGTTGGTTCTGCTTCTCTGGAGAATCCTGACCCAGACACAGCCCATCACCTGATTTTATAAAGTTTTACAGCCACATCCATCCATCTATGTATCCCCTTTCCCGGCATATTACAATATGAGCAACGTACAACAAAATAACATTTTTTGAGGACAGACAGAATTTAGAAAAAAGACGCCCATCGAACACTGAAATATTTGTCTGTGGAGGAAAGGTAACGAGAGAGAAAGGATAGAAACACTTAGGTAAATAAAACAAAAAGGAGGAGCAGGAGGAAAAAAACCTTCAATAACAGGCGAACGGGAGATCAAAGCAGGAGGGCGGGTCTCCCGGTCCCGTGCTGCCCCCCAGCGGCACCCATGAGCACTGCAGCCTTTATCGCTCGGTTTATCTCACAGGTGGTTTTGCCTCATCAGACAGCTAAAACTCATGTTACTGGCTGCAGCGGTCCACTGCATGGACGCACCACGGTTTTATTTATTTTTTAATTGTGATTAAATATATGTAACCTCAAATTACTCATTTTTCAGTGCACGTGGAGCATGCGTTCATCCACACTGTTGTGCAGCCAACCCCACCATCTATCCATCCGCAGAGTTTTCGCATCTCCCAACCTGAAACTCCGTCCCCGTTAAACACCAACTTCCCTGCCCCGCCCCAGCCCCCGGCTCCCACCATCTACTTCTTGTCTCTGAACCTGGCTCCCGTGGGGCCCTCATGAGTGGGGCAGGTCGTGTGGGACTTTATGCGCGCAGGGAGGGCAGTGGGCAGAGGAGGGGCGGGACCTGATTCGGGTGCTCACAGGCGCCCCCGCTGGCCGCTGCGGGGAGGACAGACTGCGGGTACCAGGGTGGGAGCGGAGGACCAGGGCAGATGGAATTGTACTGGCCCAGGAACGCGGTGCTACCAGGTCACTTGCTTTAACTTTGAGGGGCTTCGGTGACCCCATTTCTAAAGGATTCGGTGAGCACCGATGTTTACCGAGCACTCACGGTGTGCCAGTCCCATGCCTGGCACACGGTGAGTGCTCGGTAAACATCGGTTTGTCCTCCCACCAGCCCTATGCGGGAGGGGTTGTTATTCTCCCTGTCGCCAGAGGAGAACGAGGAGGCACAGAGGGAAGTGACTTGCCCAAGGATTCACGACTGGTGAATGGCACAGTGGGATTCTTGCCCTCAATCTCTGCGTATCCAGGAGGTTAAGACTGTAGATCTGGGTGGGCGGGGCAGATGCCTCTGGGAGTAAATGATCGGAGGAGTTGACCTACACTGGGTGGGCTTCCTGGAGGTGGTGGCATTGGAGATGAGACCTAAAAGATGACCTATCCAGGTAGACTGGGGGAGAAAGAACGCCCTCGCAGGAGGGAGGACATACAGGGATGCAGGGGTCCAGGAGGATCCATTCCCAGAGCCCAGGGTCACCGTTTTCCATGGCCCTCCCGACCGTGACCACCACATGGCTCTCTCTCCCCAGCAGCACTGATTCTAGGCCCCCTCCCTCTTGCAAATTGGGTGGCTCAGTGCTGCCCCCGCCCCCAGCCACCTCCAGCTGGTAACAATCCCCAGAAAGGGGTCATTAAGCGCCCCAGCTGAGGCCGCCGATCACCAGCACACAGGCACTATTTTAATTTTCCACTGATTTGTCTGCGGTGGGCCCCCCGGAGCTGAGCCATGTGTGTGTGGACAGGAACGTCGAGTCTCAGCACCGTTTATGGGGAGAGAGGGCAGAGGAAAGGACTTGGGTGGGGATGCCTTACTGAGACACAGTTATAGGGGAAACTGGTGTGGTTTCTGGGGTCCTCAAATCTCTCGGACCTGCCTGGCCCTGAAGTGGGGGCTTCCTGGGGCTGTGCTGGGCCCTTTGCCCTTCACGCTCAGAGCAAGCACTTCTGTCTTCAGCCTCCGTCCACTCGTCCATCCATTCAACCAGCCAGTTGTTCATCCATGCATGCATCCGTCCATTCTTCCATCCAGCATCCATCCATCTGTCCACCCGTCCATCCATCCCTTTGTCCATTCAATCACCTGTCCATTTGTCCATCTACTCATTCATCCACCCATCCACCTATCCATCCATCTGCCCATCCATCCATCCATCTATCCATCCACCCATCCACACATCCATCATCCATTTGTCCATTCATCCACTTGTCCATTTGTCCATCCACCTTTCCATCCACCCATCCACCTATCTATCCATCCATCTACCCACCCATCCATCCATCCACCCATCCATCCACCCACCCATCCATCCATCCATCATCCATTTGTCCATTCATCCACCTGTCCATTTGTCCATCCACCTATCCATCCACCCATCCAACTATCCATCCATCCATCTACCCACCCATCCATCCATCCACCCATCCACCCACCCCTCCATCCACCCACTCACCTACCTACTCACCCACCCATCCATCATCCATTCATCTGTCCACCTGTCCATCCATCCATTTGTCCATTCATCCATCTGTCCATCCATCCATCCACCCACTCACCCAGCTAGCCAGCTGTCCCTACCTCCATCCCTATACCTGTCCACCCATTACTTCCTCCATTCCACTGAAGGCAGTTCTTGATCCCGTAGGAGGTACCAGGTACTATTTTAAGCCCAGTGGGCTTCTCCACACCGACTCGGCATACCCCCCAGAACATCCCCCAGGGGCTCTGGATTCAGAATCTTCCTCCTCCCCTGTGTCCCCATCTCAGGGTCAACCCCATAGCTGCTCCCCACCCCTGAGCCACGGGTCCAAGTATCAGCTTCATCTCCTCCCTCCCCCGCATTCCCGTCTGCCCGTCGGTCCCCACGTTCTACCTACTCTCCTCCCAGGCCTCTCCCCGACCCACCCACAAGTCTCCTTTCCTTCCATCTGGATGCCGGCTTCCATATCCTCCTGACCCCCACACCTGTCTTAGATCGGCCCATGACCCTCCCGTGACTCCCCGTTGCCCTGGCATTCGAGGACCGTCACGTCTGACTCGGCACATCTGTCTCACCTCCTCTCTGTTACAGCTGCCACACCCAGCACTGTCCCACCTCCATGCCTCTGAGCAGTTCCTTCCGCCAGGAACGGTCTCCCTGCCATCTCCGTGGTTGAAAGCCTTAGTTAGCACCCTTCCAGGCCTGGCTCGGATGCCATATTCTCCATTAAGGCCCCAGCCGGGCACTGCTCCTGCTCGTGACTTCCTATCAAAGGATCGGGTGCCTCCACCCTGCCATTGGCTCTGCCCTTCAGGCTCTCAAAGGTTTGCAAGGCCACCAGGTGGAAAGTTAGACACGAGCTCCATGTCATGAAGCTCACGAGCGCTTATTGTGAAACTAGGGTGCGACACGCACCTTCTGGGTGATGCAGCCTCCCAGAATATCATCCATTCACAGATGGCAAAGCCAGACGCTGATGCCTGTTCTCACGCTGGTGCAGCAGGTGAGCTGTGAACCGTCACACGTTACCCTGCGACCTCGGACAGTGACGGCCCCTCTCTGGGCCTCAGTTTCCCCATCCATAAGATGGTGAGAATAACAGTTCCCGCTTCACAGGCTTCTTGGGAAGATGGAACAAAATATGACATGAGAGGCTCAGCGGGATGCAAACCTATTGGCTATCGTCTGAGATCTCAGCTCAGGGCTATGAGTTTACAGCCGTGTGCTGTGTGACCTCGGAAAAGGTGCTGTCCCTCTCTGAGCCCTGGCTTTCCCTTCTCTGACGACTTCTAAAATGAGCAGCAGCCCGGTTCTCCCCTTCTCCTGGAGGGGCAGCCTCAGAAGCCCCCAGGGGAGAGTCGGGACACCTCATGTTTATCTGCCCTAGAGAAACAGGGATGGAGGAGAGGCAGAGGTCGGATACCAGGACAGACTTCTAGAAGGCGGACGGGCCGGGAACTGGAGGGTGGGGGTCTGCTGGGTGCCATCAGGGGTCTGGTTTGCGTCAGGCTGAAATGGGGGCCCGAGCTAGCTGGTGCTGGCTGCCTTCATTCACCCACTGACACCCTTTGTTCATTCATTCATCCACTCATTTATTCACTGAAAAAGCTGCGCTAACCCCTTTCCCGCGGGTTAGTGGTTACGCCCTTCGACGCGGCAGCCAGGTGGCCTGGGTTTGAATCCCAGGACTGCCCCTCCCAGTTCCGTGGACAAATCCATCCGCCACTCCGTGCCTCAGTTTCCCCATCTGTAAAGCGGGGGGCATCACGTCGGTGTGTGGTGCCGCCCGCCCGCCCCGCACCCTGGCCCTGCTTTCTGCGTCTCCCCGACCCTTTTCTCGGGGCTCCCCGCCCTTCTCCCCCTCCCCGCCGACATTCCCGGCCCAGGCGCTCGGGGAAACATTCCGTGGTTTGCAGCAGACTGTCCGGCTCCTCGGCGCCTCAGATGTGGGCAGAGTGGGCGGCGGCCGGGCGGGCGCAGGCCGGGGGCTGGGGAGACTGCGCACCCCGCGACCCCCCACTCCAGCGCCGGGCACCCAGCGGGGGAGGCAGCGGGTGGCATTCACAGACGGGCAGGGGGACCAGTATGGGCAGACGGGGGAGGCCCGCCCCTGCTCACGGTCCTCCCAGGCTCCCTAGTGCTCGGTGAATAAAACTCAAGTCCTCCTGAGGCCCACAAGGCCCTGCGCGGCCGACCCCGTCCCCTCCCCGCACCCCCTCGCTCTGTCCCCCTCGCTCACTCCGCTCCCGCCACAGGGGCCTCCTCGCTGCTCCTCCAACACGCCAGGCTCGGTCCTGCCCCGGGGCCTTTGCACATGCTGTTCTCTCTGCCCCCCGCCCCCAGACCGTCGGTCCACTGAGGTCGCTCAGGCCGCAATGTCACCTCCTCGGAAAGGCCTTCCCTGCCCTGCTGGCCCCCATCGCCCTCTGCTAACGTCGCGGCAGCCTTTCTCCCGATGGGAAACCACCTCGTGCATTTATTCACTTTCTCTCTCGCTGTCCCCGCACTGGGCTGTGAGCCCAGGAGGGGCAGGGCTGGCTCGGCCTGGTTGGCCGCAGACGCGTAACGGGCACTCACTGAACAGATGGAGCGACCGCGGAAGTTCTGCGGTCTCGTCGCCATCTCCCGCTTTAGCTGCGTGAGCGCCACAGTGCCCGACCCGGCTCGGCCCTTCACGACTTGCAAGACACCTCCACAGTCATCCACTCACTGGATTTCCCACAAGGACCCTGTGCGTGTGGCGGGGGGGAGGGGATCCGTTAATTCATGCTCCCCCATTTTACAGATGGGGAACCCGAGGCAGGCGCAGAGGTGAGATCGCCTGCTCTCTGAACGAATGACAGAGATTGGATGGACTTAGCTGCGTGGCGCTTTGCCTTCCTCTGTGAAGATAAAATTACTCAGCATTATCTTTCAGGGCCGCGGTGGTATTCGGGTGAATGTGCTGGGGCCGCATTCACTCGCATATGTTCCTTATGTCATAGCCACTGCTTTCTTTGGATTGTAAAAGAAGTTCATATATTTCCGAGAGCCCCGAAAGTCTGGCGAACTCGGGCTTGCGAGAGACGCTGAGTCCATCTGAGATCGGAGGGCTGAGGCTGGAACCTCTGACCCCTACCTGCTGTCCCCCACCCCCATCCAGACCCCTGGGGTTGGCTGGACCCCTCACCCCTCTGGGGATCCTCGATGCTCTGAGCATAAAGGGATCCTTTCCTAATCACTCGGCCCACTCTGCTTAAGAGGATGACATTCTCACCAATGGGGGCTTGGATGCCTCCTGTGACGGATGCCTCACTACCTTCAGCGGGTAAGGAGGAGGAAGTCCTTACGGAAGCTGAACTGACCTTGCACAGGCAGAGCTCTGATTTCTGGGGTTGCACAGACACCCCCATCCCCCCACCACTCCCCACCCTCATCAACTTCCTACACCAAGGGCAGCCTTGCTGGAGAGGTCTGAGACCTGTCTGGGGTTTGGCTGCTCCGGCTCTTGTGACTGGGGGCTCACTGAGGGCGTGGGGGGGGCTGGAGCTGACCCTTCCTGGGGAACCCAAGGACCCAGCTGGGAGCTGAGCCCAGAGGAAGGCCAGGAGGGGCGCGGTGAGCTGAACCGTGTGCTCCCAGGCATCTTCTTCTCGGCTGAAGCTGGGGGCCCCTCAGTCTTCCCTGCAGGCTGCTGAGCTCCATCCTCTTTTCCTCTCCTGCAAATGTACCCCAGTTTGACACCTGCCCTCGGCTGGTTCGTGGGTCCATAACCTTCCCTGCACTGGGGCTTCTACCTCTATTGATGAGACCCTAAGAATGCACAGAAACATTTGCCTTTTCTCAAACGGCCAGTTCCACTTGACTCTCCCAGGACCCTGGAGATGGGGGATGGGAAGTCGCTACCCTCACCTCGGACCTCTGGCCCCAGGTCTCTTCTCCTATGGTCAGCTCTGCCCTTCCCTTGCTGTGGCTTTGAGCAAGTCACTCTGCCGTCTGAGTTTCCGGGTGAATCGCCAAGCCCACATCATCCTTCATCTGAAACCCACCCACTTCCTCCCACCTGGTCTGGATGCCCCCCTAGCATCTCCAGCCCCCCGTCTCTGGCTGCCACATCAGCCCAGACTACCTCTTCTCCCTGCAAAATACCAAGGCCGCATTAAAAACTGTAAAACAAATCCCATCCTCCTCTGCCCACTGCGCTCCTGGGGTCGAAGCCCAAGTCCCTGAGGCCCACAGGGCCCTGCACACCTGCCCCGGCCCCTCCCCTCCTCCCTCTCTGCCCCTCACTCCCTCTGCTCCTGCCACAGGAGCCTCCTAGATGGTCCTCCGACACGCCAGCCCCGGTCTGGTCCTGCCCCAGGGCCTTTGCACTGACCATCTTCACCCTTTTCTTCTAATGAATCCTGTCATCTGCCAGGTTCCAGATCAGATGTCACCTCCTCAGAGAAGCCCTCCGAGATCACCTCGTCTCAAAGCCCCCACCTACTCATAACCCCTTACACAATTATAACCAACTCCTACTCTGTGCACAGCTATTTTTATTTTCTGTCTCCCCCACTGGGACATCAGCCCCAGGAGGACACGGGTCTTTGTCTGGGTCACTGCTGTGTCCCCAGCATGAAAACAAGAGACACAGTAGGTATTCAGTAAATGCTGGCCGAATGCAGAACGGACAACAAAACTGACTCACGAAATTTTCCCGGGATAAGGGGGAAATCTCTGTCCTCATGGATGCTGAGACCAGGTGCTCTAAGACGGCGGGGGTGGGGGTGGGGGGCAGCTCCACCGCCACCGCCACGCCCAAGCCAGAGGGGTCGCGACAGGTCGTAAGGTGCTGTGTCTCCCATCCTGAGGCCCCACCTGCCTCGGGGACTCACAAAGCTCTGGCCACGAAGCCCAAGATGTCCAAGCCACACACCATTTCCCTGAGGGGGAACCTAAGGGCCAGAGATGGTAAGCCACTGGCCTGAGATCACACAGCACGCCCAGGCTGGAACCCAGGTGTGTGTGGTCTAGACCCGTGTCGACAGGGTCGGAGTTCCACTACGAGTGACAGGTCAGACCTGGATGGTTGGATGGACAGCGGGGCAGACAACAGCGTGCTGGCCTAGCGGCCTCATGCCGGCCCGAGAGAGTCAGACGGTGGACTTCCAGCCCCAGGCTCCATGGCTGGCCGTGCTCTGGCTTCTCACCCTATCGTCTGGGTCCCGGAAGCTTCCAGGAGGGTGCTCCGGCTCAGGGGTGGGGGCTGAAGGGCTCGGGGAGCACAGAAATGTCCAGAGTCCTACAGCAGCTCAGACCCTGAGCTTCCTGCCTCCTGGCCTGGGAACTCGGGTGCTCCCCAGCACCCCTGCAGCCCCTGAGACCTCACGCACTCAGATCTCCCCATCGCAGGCCCTGGGGCCGCAGCAAGTCACGGCTGCGCCATTGCAAGGGCTCCGGGTCCAGCTAACTCACGGCCGACCTTCCCAGATAGCGGCCGCCCTCACGCCCTCCCGGCCCCCGGAACCGGCTGGCACGCTCACACACTTGGTCTGGGGAGTCTCGGACACGCTTCCCACTGCCAGACTCCAGAGTGGCTTTCCTGTCCACTGCCTGCTCTCGGTTTCCCCACTTCTGGCCACCTTTCCTCTTTTGCGAATGCCCAGGCTGGGGTCGCCACCGCTGCCAACCGTGCTGGACACCCCAGCACCGATGCTCAAGTGTCCATGCACCTGGGAGGCCCACTCACTGCCCACTGTGCCCCCTGCCCCCTGGACAACCGCACAAGCCCCCACCCGGGTGCCAGCGGGCACCTCCGCACTCACCATCCACCACATTTTGGCCGTCATGTCATAGCAGAGCTGCCATTTGACTGAGGTCTCTCCCGGCTTGCTGGACACTGGGGGCCCGGGCACCTCCATGCTCGGACGGAGGGCGAGGGCGGCCCCCGCGTCACCTTATTCAGATAGGAGTGTGGGCTGGGCCTGCCGCCTGGGGTGCAGGGTTCCAGCTTCCATGGCCCTGGGCAAGGGGACTTTCTTTGGGGAGTTGGAAGAGGGTGCCTGGGACGCGCAGAGCTGGAGATCATAGACTTGAGAGAGAGAGAGAGAGAGAGAGAGAGAGAGAGAGAGAGAGAGAGAGAGGCAGGCAGGCAGAGGGGAGGGATGGAGATACGTTAATCTGAGACACAGCAGGCCACCAGTCTCATGCAAGTGGCCACCCACAGCCCAGGGAGGCTGTGCAGGCCGAGGAGTGCACTGTGTGTGTGTGTGTGTGTGTGTGTGTGTGTGTGTGTGTGTGCGCGTGCGCACGCGTGTGTGTGGCAGTCAGTACGAGCATACCAAACCATGGATGTGTGAATGAGACTCTGATTGGGAACGGGAACCCCCTCCCAGCCCCAGAAGGAGTGTGGCTTATCCATCACTGCCCCCCCCGCCCCCAATTCCATCAGGGAAGAAAGCCCGGGGACTGAGGGAGGTGGGTGTGTGCGGTGGGCGCCCCAGGACCGGCCATCCTGCTGTCCTAGATGCTGGCTAGGGAGGCGCCTAGGAACATGCCCGAGGCCTTGTAACCTCCAGGCGGGGCCAGAAGCCTGAAGCCGTGGGACAGCGGCCGGTACATGCTGAGAGATGAGAAAGGTGTTCTTGGGTGTGCTAACATGGTGGGGAGCGAGGGCCCTGGACTTGGAAAGAGATGGGTGTTGGGTGCTGGCTGTGGCTCTGTGACCTTGGACAAGTTAAAGTGCCTCTCTGAGCTTCACTCTCTAGCTTAAAAATGGCAGATAATCCCCGAGAACAGTGGGGGGGTGGGGGGTGGTGATGAGACAGAATGAGACAGATCGAGGGTCACGATTTCATTTTTTCCTTCCTTCTCCCAACTGCTGAGCTGGGGCAAGCCAAGGGGGGGGCGGGGTGGGGGGAGCCTTTCGTTGTCATGATCTAATCATGACTTTGCATGTGTGCGGTGCCGAGCGCAGTGTGTGCCAAGCTAGACGAGCCGGGGCTGGGCACGCCCGGGGGCGGGTCAGATGTCCCAGCACCACGCGACAGCAGGAGGGCTCCGCCATGGCAGTGACGGGGTCTGGCTGGAGAGCATGTGGCCCGTGGGCCGTGGGTGAGGAGGGGGCAGAGCGGGTGGGAGACGTTGAGCAGTGGGTGCTGGACTGAGGCTGCTCCCCGTGGGATCGGGAGTGAGGACGGGCTAGCACGCTGGGAATATGGCTGCTGCAGGCTCGCCTCCCGCCTCCGTCCCCCAACAACCTGGAGGAGTCTCCCTAAATGGGTCCCTGACTGGCTCTTTCCTGCTTGCTCTCCATCATGGTCCCCAGTGTCCCCAGGTTGAGGCCCCCACTGGGACTGGGGCTGGCTCCCCCCTCATCCCCTCTGCCTGACACATCCATCCCCTTTCATTACCTGGGGAGTCTTATGTATCCCTCAAAACCAGACCAACACTCCCACCCCTCCGACACCCGGCCATCATTATCTGGTCACACTCATAGCTCCCACTCTGGAGGCCCCGGTTAGAGCTACATTTTCCTCGAAAGAAAGATGCCCAGCGCCCCCCACCCTCCTGGCCCCAGGCCCCAGCCCTGAGCACATAGGTGCTCACACAGGACAGGTCGCGGGTCTGAGCCCTCACTGGGACTCCCCACCACCCAGGACACGATAGGCTCCAAGGTCACTGACAAGGGGCAAGCATGTGGATTCGCTCAGTTATTTGAATCTTGTTATTAACAGCAACTGCTGGTCGCCCACCCACTATGTGCCAGACGCACAATCACGCCCAACCTTCCCGAGAGCCACGTGAGCTCAATACAACTGTCCCTCTTTTACAGAGGGAAACCGAGGCTCGGAAATGCTTAGTCAGCAGTCTGGGGACACACGGCAGGTAAACCCACCCCTGCGATGCCAGGAGCCAAAATCCCCTAGCTCCCTCCCTCCCTCATCCCCTACAGGCTCAGCTCAGATATCACCTCCTGTGGAAGCCCACTCTGACCCCCTGTTTAAAATTGCTCCCCCCAACCCCGGCATTTTTGTCCTCTCCAGCTTTATTTTCCTTTATTGCTGTTATTTATTTCCTGCCTGTGTCTCCCGTGAAGTGTCAGCCTTTGTCTGTCTTATTGGTGGCTTTGGCCTCAGTGCTGGGAACAGCACCTGGCACAGAGTAGGCGCTCGGTAATTCCGCTGTTGAATGAATGAACAAATGAATGAATAATGAGTCCGGGGTTTTGCA
>NW_006429782.1:1943432-1961685 GCF_000325575.1 Pteropus alecto | reverse complement strand
GAGAGCGGGCCGCTCCCCGGCCATCTCGCCCAGCGGAGCCCAGCCCAGCGGACGCGGTTCGCCCACATGGAGGGCCCCCGCCCCGTAACTATAATTTGCCTCAGTACCTTGTGGTCTAGAAGACAATTACCCCACAGATGTGCGGTTGGAGCAAGGCATTCAGATGGCGGGTCAGAGCCTGGGCCTTGGCGGAAGGCAGATGTGGGAGGCAGCCTTCAAATGGAAAAGAAGGGAGGGAGAAGGGGAGGGGGAGGGGAAACGGGAGAGGGAGATGGAGGGAAGAGGGGAGGGTGAGAGAGAGAGAGAGAGAGAGAGAGATGAGACTGCACAGAGAGAGACAGAGACAAGGAGAGAAAGAAATAGAAACAGAGAGAGTTGGCGGGGGGAACAGAGAGAGGAAGGAGCGAGAGACAGAGATATACAGAGAGAAACAGAAAAAAAGACTATGAGAAACAGCAAAACAGAGAGAAAGAGAGGGAGAATGGGAGAGAGAGGGAAGGAGGGAGAAGGAGGAGAGACATACATCGAAAGAGAGAGACAGAGACATGCACACAGAGATAAAGACACACACGGACGGACAGAGGCAAGCGGAGACAGCGAGACAAATTGAGACAGAGACACACAGAGAGACAGAACGAGAAAGGCCAGGAGACCCAGTTATACTCCATCCAATGGGGCAGGGTGTGGGGCTTCTGGGTCATATCCCCTACACCCACAACCGAGAAGCCTGATTTATCAGCCACATTTTCCACTCGAGAAAACTGAGACCCCCTCAGAGCCAGCCCCAATGCCCAAACCCCCAGCAGCAGCTGAGCTGGACCAGGGTTTGGCTCTCTGTGAGAGGCTCCCAGCTCCTCCCCCACTTCCCATCCCCCAACACCAAGGGCAGAGGGCTCAGGTCCACCCTGTGCCTCAGTTTCCCCAGCTGCAAAGTGAGGAGGCTAGATGAGAAAGCCTCTTTCAACCTCCTGTCACTCACAGATCACCCTCCGTACCGCGTCCATGTCCAAGTATTACTGAACATTTTTCTTTCAATCAAATCTTTTGTATAAAAAGACAGATGCGTTTAAAGAGAAAAATAGAACCCACCGCGGCCGGCTGCCACAAGTCAAGGTCTGTCAGCTGCAAAGACAAATGCTATAAGAACCTCCCCAATCTGATCCCAAACTACCCAGAGATCCAGCCTGAAGCCCGCTCGGTGTAAAAGATACTTAAGAATTGGAGAGGTGTCCCAGACAGGTTAAGAGCACTCAGAAGCTGTGGGACAAGATCAGATGATCTAACACATGTATAATTGGAATCTCAGAAGGTGAAGAAAGAGCAGAGAGCAGAAGAATATTTCGAGAGAGAAAGACCAATACGTTTCCCAAATTAAAGACATCAAATCGCAGATCCAAGAAGCCCGGAAAATACCACACAGAACAAATATGCCCCCAAACACATACCCAGACATATCATATTCGAAATACGGAAAATTAAAGAGAAGGAGAACACTCTTGAAAGCAGCCGAGGGCGGTGGGGGCGGGGGACGGAGACCTCGCATAGAGAGAGGAGCAAGGACAAGAATAACGGCAGACCTCTCACTGAAACTGCGCAAGCGAGGAGACGATGGGCTGACATCTTTTAAGTGCTGGTAAGAAAGTCTCTGACTCTGGAATTTCATACCTAGTGGAAATGTCATTTGAAAATGATGGAGAAACAAAGGCTTTCTCAGCCAACAAAAACTGAGAAAAACACATGATTAGCAAGATACCCACTTTAAATATAAAGACAGATACATTTTTTTTTTTAAATGGGAAGGGAGCGGAATGTCCCAGGAAAACACTAATTTAAAAAATGCTGGAGTGGACACATTAAAACCAGACAAAGCAGACATCATAGCAAGGGACGTATAATGATAAAGGGGTCAATTTGTCAACCCTGAATGAATATGTATCCATCCACATACACTCCAGCAACATGAAATCAAAATACACAAAGCCAACACCGAGAGAGATAAAAGGAGGAACTTGCAAACCTACAGTTACACCTGGAGACTCTAACACTATTCTCTCAGCGACCGATGGGAAAAATAGAAATAGACAGGATACAGACCTGAATGACACCGTTGACCAACTTGGAATGACGTTTCTAGAACACTCCGCCCTGCATCAGTAGAGTATACACCCTTTTCAAGTTAACATGGAACGTTACCAAGACGCACTGTATTCTTTAATCATATTCCCTGAGATAGGCCATAAAAGGAACCTTAGTAAATTTAAGAAAATCCAATCATCCAAGCTAATGGTCTCTGACTCTAACGAAGTTAAATGAGGTATCGATCACAAAAAGATATGTGAAAAACCTCTCCAAATATTTGGAAATTAAACAACATGCTTCTTAATAACCCAGATCAAAGAAGAAAGCTTTAGGAAACCTAAGGAAATACTTCTAATACGATTAAAATGAAAATGCAACATATCGAACTTTGTGAGATGCAGCTAAAACAGAGCTTAGGAGAAAAATTATAGCCTTTAATATTATTCATATTATATATCATATAAATGCATATAGTATAGCATTTAATATTATTTATATTGTATCTAATATACATACTTTCATTATAAATTACGTGAATGTACTTTAATGCCATTGATCTGTACGCCTAAAAATGGCTAGAATGGTAAATTTAAGTTTCGTGTATTTTACCACAATTGAAAACAACACAAGGCGGGTGGGGGGGGAGTAAACTAACCACAGGGGTGACATCCTCACCTTTGCCAAATTCCATTAGCTGGAGCAAGTCACAAGTCCCGCCCACCCTCGTGGGGAGGGGCTGACTCAAGCGCAGGAAAGGGGCAGACCACGGAGGTGGTGGCCGCCCACCACGCTCCTCTCTGCACCAGACAGACCCCAGCTCAGGGCCATGTTCCTGACCCCCAGGCCCCACGCATTTTGCCCGAAGGGTTCTCAGCTGGGTTTCATCCTCGACCAGAATTGTACAACCTGACTCTCACTTATGCCTTTCCTGTAGCCAGGACTGACCTCCTCTGACCCTTGACCTTCATCCCCACCCGTCCGACCCCCACTCACGTGCCACCTCCCGCTGAAAACCTTCCACGGCCACCAGAGGACTCTCTGCTGACAGCCTGGGTTTGCTCAGGCAAATCCCTTCCCCTCTTTGAGTCTCAACTTTCTCATCTGTACAGTGGGTCCAATGACACCCTCTTTGTAACTTTGGTGTGAGATCCAGTGCGATGTCAGATGTCTCTAAGCATGAGACATTCATTCATTCATTCATTCACTCATTCATTCATCAGACTTTTACTGAGCACCTGCTGTATGCCAGGTCCTCTACTGAGCTCTGGGGAGCATAGTAGGACCAAAGCAGACCTCAGTCCTGTCTTGGGGGAGCCCATAGTATGCTGGGGGAGAGGAACATTAGATAATTATACACGTTCATGTTTGAATGACACAGGTGATGGATTCCGGGGGAATTCTGTGGGGCCCTGGCTTCATCTAAGCCACACCGATGAAGTGGAGCAAGCCTTTTCTTTCTGTCCACGCAGCAGCCAGGGAGTGACTTAAAAATGAAGATGTGACTGTCTCACCCCTCCCCATGTGAAACACCCCATGTGAATGGCTCCCTACTGCCCTTGAGATAGAGACCAACCTTACGGGGTCTCTGGGGCCTGTGATACCTGCATAGTTAGTCCTCTGCTAACTTCTCCCTGCCCTAGGATGCTCTTGTGGGTGAGAAGGAGCTGAGGAAGAGTTTGCAGGTGAGTATCTGGGGGAAGAAGGTTCCAGACAAAGGGCACAGCCCGTGCAAAGGCCCTGGTGGAGGAACAGCTGGGAGGCCCAAGTGGCTAGAGCAGAGAGAGGGGGAGAGAGGGAGGAGGGGAGGGCATGGAGGGGACGGGCAGGTCGTGCAGGGCATAGTGGGCCAAGAGCGGGAGGACTTGTGCTTTGACCCCCAAGGGAGGTGGGAGCTCTGGAGGTTGCTCCCAGGCGCCCTCTTGGGGCTGCTGCCGGGAGGACAGACCAGAGGTGCGAGAGTGGGAGCCTGAGGACCAGGGAGGACTGCACAGGTCCAGGTGGGAGACGATGGGGATGCACCAGGTGGAGGCAGAGGGGTGGGAGAAGGGGACAGATTCAGGGCAAGTTTTGAGGGCAGAGGACTTGCTTATGCATTGGCTGTCGAGGAAGAAAGGGTAGCGTCGAGGACAACGAAGTGCTTGGCTCAGCAGGGGAAAGGACGAGACTACTATCTGCTGAGATGAAGCCGCTGTGGAGCGGGGGGATTGGGGACCAGGATCAGTTCTGGCCTGAGGAGTGGCTGCTTGGAGATGTCCAGTGGGCTCACTGCAGGCTTTGATGCGCGGCAGACCAGCGGAGAAAAGTTAGGCTCTTGTCCCTGTGGACGGGCTGGGGGTCCGGGGCTCCTTCTGGATCCTGTCCCCGGAATCACCCGCCCACCCAGCGGCTCTACCGCCAGATCCTGGAGCTGTCCGCGACCCCGGGTGCTGAACCTCCAGCTCTACGCTGCAACCCGGCGCCCCAGCTGGTGGGGGGCGAGCGCTCAAAACGTATCTCTGGACTTCTCCCAGGATGGCAAAGCCATTTCGGTGCCATTGGTCCGCCTCGCAAACCCCGACCTTCATTGTACAGACCCCCAAAGAGAGGCAGGTATATGTTGCTCTAACTTCCTTCTCTATAGAATGAAGGTTATTGCGCCTCTAAGGATCGCTGTCTGCGTCACGCCTGACATCGCAAGAACCCAAGCTCTGATGACGGGCCAACTTCAGGGGGTGGATTGGCTGATGGTCTCATGAATGTGAGGATCGCCATCACCTTCACTTCGCTTCTGTAGGCTCGGGGAGGAGGAGGCGGAGATGGGGGCGGGGCGGGGGAGTGGCTTTTTTTCGAGGAATCTGCGTTTTGTTCCCTGCAGGCTCCGGCACACAACAGCGCCTGGCACACGCAAGCGCTCGATAAATGCTCGCCACTGCTCGAATCCAGTAGGAGTGAGTCCGAGAGCTCCCATTTCTGATTTAGGAGGAAGTCCTATTTTGCCTTATCATAATATTATAGAATAACGACAAGGCTGTCGTCCGCGTGCATTAATTAATCTCCCTGGTCGTTTCGACAGACCTGGACAGTGCACACTCTCACGAACCCCATTTTACAGACGAGGAAACTGAGGCTTAGAGAGAGAACGAGGTTGCTCAAGGGCATGTGAACCTTCAACCGCTCGGCAAATATTGAGAACCCAGAGTGGGGAGAGTGTTTAGACCATGTTAGCCCTGGAGAGAGGAGGAGAGAGGCGGAGCAGAGTTTCAAGGACGAACTAAGAATTTTGCACAGTGTAGCTTTCGTGTCCCAGGAGAGAGCCCCGGGGCGGGGACAAGGGGGTCCCCTCACCACTTCACCCAGCTGCGCAGCGTGCGCACGCATCCGACGCTCAGTGAATGCTTGAGGCGGCTCAAAGCAGGGCGCCCACACTGGAGGAAGGTGTGGGTCTCTGCTGCCCCCTGCCGGTGGCCAGGCGCAAGTCTCCAGAAAGTACTTTTTTTTTTTTTTTTTTGCTTTTCAAGGGGGTTATTCTGACACTTCCTCAGCGCTGACCCGGGGCCTTCTAAATATTAACTCGTTCATTCCCACAACAAGCCTCAGGCGAGTGCCCTGTGGCTTACTTTTCCATAGGGAGGGGTAACTGAGCCACAGAAAGTTCAGCCACTGGCCTGATAAATGTCATAGCCGGAGTTCAAACCCTGGGCAGTCCCCCTCCAGACTTAACCGCTTGTACTTTTAGGACATTTCGTAAGCAGCTGCTCTATGCCAGGCTCTAGAGAATAGAAAAGCAAATAAAACACAGCAGGCGCTGAGGACATGCTGTTTTAGTTACTATAGCTTCATAATGTGTCTCGGTGTTTTACAGGGTAGCATGGCATACAGCCTCAGTGGGCAGGCTCTGCAGCCAGCCAGCCGACCTTTCTACATGTCCTCATCTGTAAACTGGATCTTACCTCCTAAGGCTGCAGTGGCGGTTAAACGAGATAATACTTATAAAGCTCTGGGAACTGTGTCTGGCACATACGAGGTGCTCAGTAAACAGCCACTCGTTTCGGCCCATTCGTCTTGCTTCCCCTACGATCCAATTATGCTCATGAATCTGAGAACCAGTCTGTCCAGTTCCGTGGAAACTACCGTGGAGATCTGAACTGTGCAGAAACTCAAGGTTCATCTGGGAGAGAACTCGTGGAACCGTGAGTCGCCCTGGGTACCACGGCCGCCCAGCTCACCGCTTGCCCGGCATCGTCTTTTATGTCTCTCAATAAGATGTTCCCACGTTTCCTCCAGGTTTCCCTGAGGTTTATTCCCGGTACTTTGTAGTTAGGTCTTTGCAGCTGATGTGGCTTTGCTGATGTGTGAGTTATCTTTGCTGCATAATGCATTACCTTTCAGCTTAGTGGCTTCAAACATTTGCTATCTCCCAGTTCCTGTGGGTCGGGAATCTAGAGGTGCCCAGCTGGTGTCTCTGCTTCAGGGTTTCCCACAGGCTACGACCGAGGCGTCAGCCGGGCTGGAGTGTCATCTGAAGGCCCGACGGGGGAAGGGCTCCTTCCAAGCTCGTGTGGTCTCTGGCAAGGCTCGGGTCCTGGCTGGCTGTCGGCCTTGCCGTGCGAGCCTTTCTGTGTGGGGGCCCCCACATGCCTCCCAGGCCGGCCTTTTCCATTCATCTTTTAAAAATGTATTTTAAATGAATCCTTAATTTCCTAAGTAATACCTGAATATATTCACCCTGTAAAGACTGCAGCTAAGGCTCAACTCTGCTTCATCCTGCCTTCCTGTTCCCTGCTGCCAAAGCCTCTCCCTTCGTCATGCGGGAGAGGACACTTCCAGTCCTTCTTTCTCATCCTTACAATCATACACGTGACCCGGAAAGAAACCACACACACACACACACACGCGCGCGCGCCACGGAATATTTCCTGCCGTTCTTCTGCATCTTTCACTTTCATCTAACAATGTGACCTGGAGACGATTTCATTCTCTAAGAGCCACATGGTATTCCACGGCGGGGATGCTCCCTGTGGGTGCCGCCTCACAGGTGGCTCCAAATGTCCCACCTCCTGGTATTCAAGCCCGTGTGTGACTGTGGGCTAAACTCAGTGACCGGCTTCTAACAAACAGAATAAGGCAGAGGGTAGGGGTGTGGCCTGGAGGTTAGTCACAAAAGGCAGGGGTCGAGAGGGCCACGTGGAGAGGAACTGGGGCCTCCCGCCACCGGCCACGTGAGGGGACCAACTGGAAGCGGCTCCTCCAGCGGGGCCTTCAGATGAGGCAGCCCTGGCTGACGTCTTCACTGTGACCTCACGAGACCCTGAGCCGGAACCACCCAGCTATGCCACTCCTAGATTCCTGATCCACAGAAGCTATATGAGATGATGGATGTGTATTATTTTAATTTGCTAAACTTGGTGGGGAGATTCATTATGCAGCAATAGCTGACAGATACACTCTGAGTGTTACTCGGCCTATTTCCCCTGAACGAATGCCTACACCACAGCCGGGCTCAGCCGTGCCCAGCACACCCCTGTTCACTCTACGGAGACACTCAGGAAGAATCGCTGTATTTTAAGGGTGTGCGTTCCAAATCTTTAACAATTTTGAGTTAAACTTAAAAGCTTAAATTGGGCTATTACAAATAATGACTTGAATTACAAACTGACATTTGAATTTCAGGGACTATGCAGCCCAGGTGAGTGAGATGGTGCAGCGGTTAAGAGACCAGCCTGAGGGCCCGGATCCAGCTCCTGCTGTGCAGCCACAGGCAGGTCACTTAACCTCTCTGGGCCCCAATCTACTAAATCATAAAGTCGGGCTATTAATAGAACATACTCACAGGTGGTAGCAGCCTAGACCAGTGGCAGAACTTTCTGTAGTAACGGACATATGGCTATTGAGCCCTTCAAGTATGGCTTAGTGTGACTGAGAAAGTGAATTTACAGTGATTAAAATCTATTTAACTTTAAATAGCCACACATACCTAGTGGCTACCGTATTGGATCACACAGGCTTGAAACGACGCTTGGCAGATAGTAGGTGCTCAGCAAACACTCGGTAGGAATATTATCCTGTCCAATCATCCTCCAGAGTACCGAGTCACACCTCATCAAAACGAAGATCACCCCAGGTACCCTTCTAGCACCCCAGTCTGGTCATGTCCCTCCCCTGCTTAAAGCCTGCCTGAGGGTCTCCATTGCCCTAAGATAATGTCCCGGATTTGCTAGTTTCATCGTGGTCACAACTTCTAGCACACTCTAGAATTACTTTTCCTTGTGGAGATGGGTAGTTCCTTTTCCGCCCCCCGCCAACTTTCTCCTCGACTGAGGCCTTGGGAGGGCAGGGACAAAATCTGGCACACAGTAGGCGCTTCATCATGAAAGGACCTCCATAATCCAGCCCCTATAGTCTCTGCATCTGTTCCTTTGCCTGGTGCTGCAGCCTCGGCCAACTGTCCAATCACCATGACGTCTCAAGCCTCTGAGCCTTTACCCAGGCTGTTCCTCCCACACAGAAAACTATTCCAGGCAGACTCGGGCTCATCTTTCCAGCTCGTACCCCACCTGGGCCTTGTTCTCCCGTGACAGAGCGAGGTACTTCATTTCTGAGCCTCAGCCTCCTAAACCCTAAAATGGGATGAATTATCGATAAAAGACACAGCTCTGCAAAGCATCCAGCAAGACACTACGTAGCTAATTAAACAGAGCAGTTAGTATGAGTCCCATCAGTTTCAAGTACCATCTCTTAACACCCCCCAGGCCTTGCCCAGGCCCCCCCGCAGAGCCCCATATACCCCACTCCAGGTCTCAGGTGGGGAACTTTGAGGCCTCCACGGGAGTGGGGGCAGGAGCCAAAGCCACATCATCTCTCTGGTCTCACCTCCTCAGGGCACTTCTGGGTCCTCGGCCACGTCAGGTCCAGCTGGGGACTTTCTGCCCCAACATTCCAATTCAAAATCTATTGTAACAGTGCCGGCAAGGACGCGGAGAAACTGGAACCCTTGTGCACTGCTGGTGGGAACGTAAAATGGGGCGGTTGTCATGGAAAACGGCGGAGTGGCTCCTCAGAGAGCTACACACGGAATTACCACCCGCCCCGCAATTCCGCTCCCGGGTACGGCCCAAGGGCACTGCAGCAGGTGTCCAAACAAAACGTGTTCACGAATATTTACGGTGGCACTATTTACAATGGCCCGAAGAGGACAGCAACCCAAACGTCCACGGACGGATGAACGGATACATACGACGTGGCCCGTCCACATGGGGGAGTGTCACTCGGCCGTGAAAAGCGGGGAGGCGCTGACACTTGCTACGCAGACGGACCCTGAAACCACGACGCTTAGTGAGAGATGCCGGACACACTAGGCCACACGTGTGTGATTCCATGTATGTGTCATGTCCAGAACAGGCACATCCAGACAGGAAGTGGGTGAGTGGTAGCCAGGGGCTTGGGGAGGGGGATGGGAGTGACTGCCAAAGGGGATGAGGTTGTTTTTGGGGTGATGGAATGATCTGGAATTAGAGGTGATGGCTGCAAAACCATGTAAATGTACTTAATGCCACTAGATTGCACACTTTAAAATGGTAAAAATGGTGACTTTTATGATATGTGAATTTTACTTGTTTTTAAAAATGTGTACTGTGTAGTGTCTCATCTCCCAGGCCGCCTCCGTGAGGGCAGGAACCAGAGCTGTCTGGTTACTGCCGTGTCCGTGGTGGCCAACAGAGGAACAGGTGTGCAGCAGGTGCTCAAGGAATGTTTGTTGACTGACTGAATAAATGAACGTGGGAATCCAGAAACACGGGCACCGGCCTTTCCTGAGGAAGGCAAGCCCGACGTTCCCACAGCCGAGATTTCATCTGCTTCATCCAGAGGGTGAAGAAACCTTGGAACACCCGCTCCCACACGCCCTGACTCCAAATCTGGATCTCTGTCTAGGTTGGGCATGCAATGGGTCCAGACACACTCGGTCTTCATTGACGTGACAGGGCAAATAAGGAAGCGCTCAATCCTTTAGCAAGTAAAACTTTTATTAAATAAACTTTCGGTTTCTCCAGACCAAAGAGAGGCGTTTTGGACATAAAGATGACGCTTGCAGCTTCTCACCTGAAACACGCCACAGTGACAAGAACCTCTCCAGCCACGAAATTCAAACCAAGTCAACTCAAAGCTTCTTCTAAGTCCTTTTCTTGTCTTCCTCTCGTGTGTGTGTGTGTGTGTGTGTGTGTGTGTGTGTGTGTGTGTGTGTGGTTTGTTTCCAAAAGTCAGTTTGCAAGTTGAAACTTCATGAAATTACTCGTAGCAGAAATAAAGTACATTGTACAAATCACGTAGATCTTCGATGTGGAGTATAAAAATGGTATTTACAGCCAGTAAACATGGACCAGAAGGACACACGCCACTGCACGCCAGGCCTGGCGGGAGCTTGGCGGGCGCCGGGGACACGAACGAGGCCCCCTCTCGGCCCCTGAGCACACGCTTGCACACGCAGACGCACAGGACACAGGCACGCTAGAGAGTGTCTCGGAACTATTATCAAACTCTGGAATATCGAAACGAGTTGGTCAGAAGATTTTTTTTCCTTTTCCTTTTTTTTTTTTTTTTTTTTTTTTTTTCTTCTTTTTTTTTTTTTCTGGGTCTGTCAACACATTTTGGTAGAAACAAAAGAGAATTTTTTTTTTTTTTTTTCCTTAAAAATTTTTTTTCTTGAGCTTATTAAGTTCTCTGGTGCCTCATCTGGCGAGAGGCCCCCCTGGACGTCCAAACGAACTTGACTCTGTGCTTCAAGGTGGGTTTTCACGGTTTGGGTAGCTGTACAGAGGCACCCCAAGATCTCCCTCCCCGCCCCCGCTAGAAAACAAAAATCCATTGTCGTTTGATTCCCTCCCCTCTTTTTTCCCCCCCTTCTTTTTTCTTCTTTGTACCTGCTCAGAAAGACCAAAATTTAAAAAAAAAAAAAAAAATTCTTTGAAGAGGTATCTTCGGCAAAGGGGCGCTTGGCCAGTGCCGGTCGGGCTGGTCCGACGAGCGCAGAGACCTTGGTCGTGAGATCGTGAGATCGTGAGCTCCAGGCTGGTGATCCGAAGGCAGGGACGGCGGGCTGCCTGCCCTTGGGAGGGCGCGTGGGGGTTGGGGTCCCCCCAACCCTGTCTGCCCCCCGACGGAAAAGCTAAGGGCTATTGGCCACATGAGTAAGGCTATGACTCGGGGGGCGGGCGGGGGAGGCCAGGGGTCTCTTCTGCGCCGGGAAGGCAGGGCCCTGGGACGAGGGAGAGGGCGGGGGTTCCGGAAGTCGCAGCCGGGACCAGGGACGCTCAGCCGGAGGAGCCCACGGGCCCGCGAGAACCGGGGCCAAAGTCCTGGCGGTGTGCAGGTTGGCCCACGACTCCTGGGGTCCCGCACCCTGGTCTGACGCGGCAGCCGGAGGTGGGGAGACGCCGGGTGCCCGGCCGGCCTCAGCCCTTCGTGTGTCCCTGCTGAGTGACCCGCCCAGGGATGGAAGGAAGTCAGAAAAGTTTGGTCCCATGATCTATACTCAAAAAATATATATACCGTCTATAGCTCTATATATATATGCATATATATATATAGGAAAAGTTGTGATTTCGTTTGGGGAAGCCACCAAGGTGGCGTGTGGCAGGAAGCGAGGAAATCCCCCAGGAGGGGCTGGTGGACCCCTGGGCCCCCACCTCAGGAGCTCCCCCCTCCCCGCCCCCTTGGGCAGCAGTTCACATTTTGGGGGGGCAAGGGGAGATGGGAGAGGGAGGGAGGGCTGGTGTCCGAGCTCGGTTGGAATTTACGAAAATCTCCTGGACCAGATGAAGCGGGAAACCCTCCTGGGGTGGGACGCCCCTCACCTGGCGGAGAAGGAGGCGCGTTAGGGAGCGCGGAGCGGGCACCCGGCAGCCGGCCTCATCCCGCCCCCCCTTGCCCCGGGCCGGGCTGGGGTCTGGGGCCCCAAGCCCCTAATCTTTTCAGAGTCAGTTTGGGAGTCTGGAGGCCGACAAACCCAGCTTGGAACAGATTTAGGGTCGCAAAGCCCGTGTCCTTATCTGGCGACTGGGGACAAATACTCCTTTCGTGTCACTCTCCCCCGCTGCCTGCCACAGAAGTCCCAAGAAGGCAGTTTTTCCCTCTGCCCGCCCCCCGTTTCTGTTCATTCGCGGCTGTGTCCCCAAGTGCCGTAAACAGTGGCTAGCGCATAGTAGGTGCTCAGGAAGGAGGTGCTGTCCCAGCATGTTAAAAGCGTGCAGATCGCCTGTGAGTTGGTTTGCAGGTGGCGGGCTCCCAAACCCGGCTGCGGGGTGCAGGACTGTGACTGTACACCCCCAAACCTGGGGGTGCCGGCCCCTAACTGAGCACCTGCTTTGCGCCAGGCGCCAGACGACAGCAATGACGATTTAAAAAGTTAAAAAAACGAAAGGCATTATCAAGAGCTTTCTAGGTGGCGGGTCCAGGGCTCAGCTGGGAAAACATCGCGTCCCCCGCGTGAGTCCCCCCTGCTGCCTCCCAGGGAGGTGACTTCTACGAGCCCATTTCACAGATGAAGCTCGTGGAGACTTGAGGTCAGTGGTCTCCTCACTGGCCCTTTGGGCTCATTCTTCATTCCCCAAAGAAGGCGATTAGTTGCTGATAAAGTCGGTCGCTCTGATGGCAAAACACACTCTTGGGGATTTGTGTGTTTGGGGGATTTTTTTCTGGCATGCCGGTGGGCGGGGCAAAATCTCACTTTCCCACCAGCTCTTGGGCGTGAATCACACTAAATAAGGAGCTATGGGAGGGGCCCAGCGGGAAGAGGCCTGGACAGGACAGAAGCCCCGCCCACCACGCGCCCCGCCCCCGGCCGAAACCCGCCCCCCGGGCGCTTCTGGTCAAGCCGCCAAGCCTCCCTTCCCCGCCCCCCAAAAAAACTGCCAACCGCCCCCCCGGCTTCCCCAGCCTCCTTGCCCCAATCCCTCCCTCCCGTCCGCGGCGGTGACTGGGCTGTCTTCATCCAGCTCTGTCCCCACCACTCCAACCTGGGGTCTCCTTGTGGCTTCTCGCAGCACCCCCTAGCCTGGGGAAGGTTTGCAGGATGGGGAGGGGTGCGGACAAGACAGGGCGCGTGGGGCCGCCTGGCGGCTCACCTGGGCCAAGCCCGCAGCCGGGGGCGGCTGTGGGCGTCAGTAGGGGTGTCCCGGGTCTCGGGGCCGCTTCAGCTGCACCTTCAGCCTCTTCATGCCGATCTGAAAGCCGTTCATGGCCTGGATGGCGGTCTGCGCGCTGGCCGGGTTGTCAAAGCTCACGAAGCCTGCGGAGACCGGGGTGGACCCGCCATGGTGGGCGCCGTGGGCGTCCTCTCGGCTCGCTCCAGTGCTGCGGCCCTGGCTCCCGGCGCACGGGGTCCTGGGGGTGGGGGGGTGCGCTCGCAGGGCCAGACGGGAGACGGGCTGGGGGAGGTGGCAGGGCTTGCCAGAGGACACGCAGCAGCCCCGGCCTGGTCTGACACCCCTGGACTTGCATGCCTCTGGGGGTGGGGCGCTCACTCCTTACCTGGGGTCTGCTCTGCTGAGGCTTCCCATCCAGAGTGGGGGACAGGTAGGCCTTCTGGGGGTCCTGGGAGGGCCACGTTCTCCCTCCCTCTCCCCAGGACGTCAGCCTCCTGAGACCTCTATCCATCTGGGGTCTTAGCTGTCCCTCTGTCCCTCTGTCCCTCTGCCTGTGTGTGTGTGTGTGTGTGTGTCTTTGTCTCTTCTCTCTCTCTGTCTCTCTTTCTCTACCTCTTCTCTCTCTCGCCTTCTCACCTTCCCTCCCTCTCTCTTCTATCCGTTTCTCTTCCCCCAGTCTTCCCTAAGACCATCAGAAACACTTAAGCTTCCCCCTCCTTAAACTGCCACCAGCCCAAACTCCCTCCACCTGCCACCTGGAGCGCACCTGGCCCTCCCCCTCCCCCTCCCCTCTTGGTCCTCACAGGCTTCACAGGGCAGGTGTGGAGGCCATAAGGGCCAGGGGTCCTCCAGGGGGAGGGGACCACATGTGCAATCATTTGGAGGTGGGGACACCAGGCCTCTGTGTGAGAGGCCAAGTGGGGGGTCAGGGTTGAGGAGTCTTGCGGAGGCCCATGGGGAGCTATGGGGGAATTCAGAGCTATTATCTCCTCCCCCCATTATAAAGATGAGCAAACTGAGAGGCTCAGAGAAGGCATGTGACCCCCGATTGTTGGAAGTGATTGGGTAGGCTTTCCGCCAGAAATTTTCTCTTCCTCCTGGGGCCAGGATACAGAACAAGGGGCCTAGGCACTGCTGGGGTCCCTTACTTGCTGTGTGACCTCTAGTGCGTCACTTGACCACCCTATGTCTCTCTTTCCTCCCTCAGTAAATTGGGACAATCCTTGCCTTTTTATGGTTGGATACTAAGTAATACAGGAAACAAAAAATAGTCGAGTTGGGTAGGGAGGGGTTGACAGTCCAGATTTTGGAATCAAACAGACTGGTTCTAATCCAGGTTCAGCCCCTCTGCTGCTGTGTGACTTTGAACAGGTGGCACTGCCTCTCTGAGCCCTAATTTCCTGTTTCTAGGGACAAGGAAGTCCATGTCGTGGCCCACGAGGCCCTGCACGACCTGCCCCCCTCCCCTCCCTGCCCTTGCCTCCTCCCTCTGCCCCTCACTCTGTTCCACCCACACGACCTCCTCATCACTGTTCCTGCAATGCACACAGTCCAGCCCCAGGCCCTTTGTACATGCCGTTCCCGCCGCCTGGAACACTCATCCCCCGGGTTTCCCCACACTGGCTCCTCATCGGTCACGCCTGCTTTTCTTCATACCATCTATAGTTCCCTGGTCTGAATCTGACATTTGTTTATTTCCATCTCCTCCCCCTAAACCTGTGCTTTCCGATTCCGATGCCACTGGCTATGGTGCTTATTTAAATTCATTGAAAATTAAATACAAATTAAAATTCAGGCCTTCGGTCTCACTGGGCACATTTCAAGTGGGGCCGATGGCTCGGAGCCCGGATGTGGAGCACCTCCATCATCTGTCGGGCGGTATGGTAAGACCTTTCTGAGGGCAGGAGTTTGTCGGCTTCCTTCACAGCTCTGTGCCCGGCACACAGCAGGGGCGCACTATATCTCTTTGTTGAATGAATGAATGAATGAATGAATGAGCTTTAGAAAGAATGTGTGGCAAGTGCCTGGCACACAGTAGATGCTTAATAAGTGCTCAGTCTGATTATGAATATGATTCTATTTTTTTTTTTAAATGTGATTCTTTGGACCAGGCCTGTCTCATGGCTGACCACCCCCTCTCGTCCTCCCCATTCCAGGCCTAGGGGCGTGGGTGGGACGGGGGGGGCAGCAGGAAGGGCGCCCACAGCAGGTACTCACCAAAACACTTGCTCTGGTTGGTGGCCCGATCCATAAACACCTTGGAGGAGATGATATTGCCGAAGGGGAGGAACATCTGCGTCAGCTCCGTGTCTCCAAACTCCTGGGGGAGGTGGTAGATAAACAGGTTACAGCCTTCGGGACCTGCAGGTGGGGGAGAGAAAGAGGTAAAGCCCCCAAGGAGGGGAGGTGGACCCCCCCGGGGGGAGGGGCGTGGGTCCAGAGCCCACATCTGGCTTCTCCAGCTGTCAGGAGAGGGGTGCCCCATGACACCCAGAAAGGAGTATGGAAATGGGGTGGGGGGTGGGCACACAGACACTTCCAAACATCTGACGATCCTCAGGCCCCAAATAATTTATGAAATTCAAATGATTCCTGCCTCTCCCCGCAAACAAAGATAAATCCCAAGCAACCCCACACTCCTGGAAAATCCCTAAGCTTCAAACTCCAGATCATTTACATAAATCAGGCAAACTGGGTGTGAGGTATATGGGAGCTCTGATCTATCCTTGCAATAATTCTGTAAGTCTAAAACGGCTTCTAAATTAAAATGTCCGTTGTTTTTTAAAGTCCGACGCTCATAGAACAAAACAACAAATAATTCTCTGGTTCCAAACCCCAAATATCCAGATATATTTTCCAAAAACCTTGGATAATTCTAACTTTAGATAATTTCCAAAACTCAGATGATGCAAAAATAAAATCAAGTAAAATAAAAAGAATTCTCCAGTCACGAACCCCAGATATCCTGAAACCACGGATAATTTTTAAATGGTAGAATATACCAAGAAATTAAAAAAAAAAACAAAAAAAACACAGATAATCCTTGAAATCATCCCCTCCTTATATAATCTCCAGTGCATGGCTCATATACAAAGTATAAATGATAATCATTTAAAAACCTTGATTACCTGAAGCTATGAAAATTCCCAAATCTTCTCCCACGCTCCCTAAAGCGAAAGTCACCGTCCAACCACCCAGAACTCCCCCCACCCTCGCCATGAGAATTCCCCACCTGAGAAAATGCAAAATTCAAGATCACACAACTATACCCACCCGGTAACTTCCTTATTAGAACCTCAGTTCTACTTCCCACCTGCAGGTCCCGAAGGCTTGTTTTTAAAATGCAAGTTGTGTTCCAACGTGATCGATATGTTACGGAACAATTTTGAGCGTAACGCAAATTTTGTGTTTGCTGGTGGGCTGTCTCATCTCCAAGAAGCACGAGGTGAATGCGGAAAACCGCACCCGGCCGAAGCAAGCTTCGTAAAACAAAACGCGCAAGCGCAAGCACACAGACACCTACCGACCTCCTCCGTTTCCCAAGTGTGTTAGGAGCCACACCTGTCCCCATCTGACTTCAGACGACCTCTTTCCACTATTTCACAGTAACTCACATGCTGCAACCCTTCCGATGAAACTTCCACATGCAAATTTCAGGTCTCCTCCATGATAAAATGCCGTATTTTTTGTAGTATCCATGTTATTTCTTAGTCATCTAACATTCATAAAACTGTGCTGCCGTTTTTATTAGGATCCTACCTTTTTTTTTTTTTTTGACTTGTTTGTGGGCTTCCTTTGCCTTGGGGTGATCTGGGGCTTTTCTGGTTGGTCACCTCTCCCCAGCCCCCCAGTCCCATCCCCACTAGATGGATTAAAGAGAGGAAGAGACTCCCTAGTGCTGGGCGCCCACTGTGTATCAGGAACAGCCACTGCTTATTTTCCAGTAACACCTGTTGGCACGGATGGTCGCCCGTGTTGCAGACCAGGAAACTGAGGCACGAGGTAGTGAGGTGCCTTCCTCATGTCACAAGTCAGAACTGGGTGGACCTGAACCCCGGTTGTCCGACTCCAGAGTCGAACTCCTCCCTCCCTCGCCTTCACTGGGGAGGCCTCAGTTTACCGGAAATTCCTCATCACTCCGCCCGCAACCTCAAAACGAGTGTCCTCTCCAAAAATTTAGAGAAATCATCCCGTTTTGGAGAGGATATCTCTATGCCTACGGGCTCAAAGCATGGTTCCCACTTTCCAGAGGAGACTGAGGCTCAGACAGGGAGATTCAGCTGCTCCCCAAACACGCAGGGGCAGCGTCAGGACTTGAACCCAGGCCTGCCTGGCCCCCCGCCGCGAATGTATTTCTACTGTAAATTGTATCCAATTCTATTCCACTTTAAAATTATACAAAATTTTCTAGTATTAACATGATTACATTTAATTGAGTAAAAGGCCTCTCTTTTATTTTAATCAAGTTTAAATTGACCCAAGAAACTTGAACATTGATATTCTTTTCAAGAGATTGTTAAAAACGAGAAAAAGAAAAAGGAAAAAAGATCCTAGAAATAAGGTGCTGTGTGGGGAAAGAGACTAGTTTCTTTTGTAGTTATTTAATAGTAAAATTATAAGTAGTTTTAAAAATTCGGTTTAAAATTATACTGAAACCCAACATGTGTTGTGTGTGCAGGAATCAAGGGGGAAAATTTTAATACCTCTTTCAAAAAAGCCAACAATGAAATCAACTTTAGGTCAAGTTTTCATTACAAAAATAACTGATAATCTTTACTGAGATCCTTTATTAAGCTGGAAAGAATTATCTAAAAGGGCAATGAAAGTTATACAGATTTTTCTTACTCAATGGAATACAACAATAAAGTATCTCTTCATGACTAATTTTTCAACCTATAGACTTAAATCATGCATCGAGTTTGACGCATAATGCATTGAGTTTTAGTTTATCTGAGTTAGCCACGAGAATATTAAAACTAATGAAGAAACAAACATTTCAAAACCTAAATCTACATGCTAGACTGGAAAATAACATGTCATAATTGATTTTTTGGAGT
>NW_006429782.1:1925324-1931006 GCF_000325575.1 Pteropus alecto | reverse complement strand
TGGCCAGGGTGGGGGCAGGGCAACAGGGAGGTGTGGGGCGGGGCCAGGACTCGGGGGCGGGGTCTCGAGTTCGGGATGGGGCCACGGCAGGTCTCACGAGCCAGAGAAGGGTTGGGGTGTTGGCGGAGGCGGGGAAGGATGCCAGGGCAGGACCAAAGGTGGGCTCTGAAGGCGGGAACGGACGCCGAAGCAGGGCGGGAGAGCTGGAACTGGGTCAGGGCCAGAAGTAGGCGGTGTGGCCGGCAGAGAAGGCCGAGGGCCGAGCCCTGGGGGCGGGGCTCCTTTAGGGGCGGGGCCGCACGGGGGTGGGAGGACGAGATGCCGGCCCGCAGCCTCCTTACCTGTGTACTGCTGGACTCCGGAGAAGGCGGGATGCAGGGTCTCGGCCACGGTCGGGCTCTGAGCTGCGGGCAGACGGAAGGGCTAAGTGGGGCGGCAGAAGCCTGCCATCCATCACCTCCGACCTTAAGCTCCGGAAGCGGAGCAAGGAACACCGCCCCAGCTTCACCTCTACGTAAACATTTTGCAAGGATGACTCCCGTGTTACAGGTGGGGAAACTGAGGCTCAGAGAGGTGAAGTAACTGGCACAGGGCCATTCATTCAGATAGGAAATGGCAGAAGCCTTACTGGAATTCAGGTTTCTTGGACTTTAGAGAGAGGTCAAAACATCACTCCCATCTCTGTCTCCCGACCTGGTCCCCTCCCTTTTTCCGTTTATTCTCTAGATTCTCCAGGACTCCAGGATTCTGCTCCAGACCCTCACCCACCCTCATGCATTCACCTCTCTCACTCGGGGAGGGGAGAAGTTGTCCAGGCCACCAGAACTAGTGAGTCTGGGGAAAAAATCAGCCAAAAGATTCTGCTCGTATAGAGAGAGGTAGCCAGAGGATGGAAAGGTGTGTGGGGGGGGGGGGCGCGAGACTGTAAACGGGTCACATGATCGAACTGCTCTGTAGAGCTAGAACAGATCTGCATCTTGATTGTGCTGGTGATTACAAGAATCTATACCTGTGATAAAATGGCATACAACCACACACACATACACGGTGCATGTAAAAAGCAGGGGAAATCTGAATAAGCGCTCCTACTCTAGTTGAGTTCATCGTTCGGTACCGATGTCAGTTTCCCGGTTTTCACAATGGTTATGTAAGAGGTTAGCATCAGGGGAAGCTGGGCGAGGGGTACACGGAACTTCTCTGTATTATTTTGGCAACTCCCCGTGAGCCTCCAATCATTTCAAAATAAAAATAAAAGTAAATTCTCCTCGATGGTGGAAACACAGATGACTTACTTCACATCAGTGAGGTGTTGGAAGATGTTTGCCTTGAAATCATAGTATAGGGTAGAGAAAGACAGTACCTCTGCTTCATGAGGGCAAGGCCCAGCCCACATCAGTGTGCAGTCAATACTGAGTGAGCGAATGAATGACTGAATACGGGTACTGGTATCTTCCCAAATAGTAATTAAAATAATTACGGCCGATGGTGCCATTCTTGGTACTAGGGGACGTGTTAAGCATTTTACATACTGACTTCATAGTCAATGCAGCCTCATGAGATGAGTGATGTTATTCGCCCTGTTTCTCGGATGAGCAAACTAAAGCTCAGAGACTTAAAGAAGCCACCAGTGCCACCGAAGCCAAATATGGACCCAGAAACATCTGGGTGCAGAGTTTCTACGTTTACCCTCCTTCTCTGTGCCCACTGCTCGCATTTGTTCAGCGGAGACGCCCTTCGTTCTGCCCCTCTGTTCCCTGGGCACAAAGGCACAGGAAATCATGCTTGTCCCAGAGACACCATCCCTGCCCCCTGCCACTGTCCTTAGCCCCGGGGGACCACCCGAATTACCTGGGTAGGGCACGAGGCCATTGGCATATACAGTTTCTAGGGCGGGGTGCCCGCCAGGGAAGGGCACGACACCTGCAAAGCCGTTGGTGATGGGAGCCACGAGGCCGGGCACGGCGGCAGTGCTGAGCAGTGGGGGCGAGTGCAGCCCTGCAGAGAAGAGCGGAGGGGAGCCTAGCGGCAAGGGGAGCCTGTTCCCGGCCCCAGCCCTGCCCACCTACCCTTGGGCCCCTGGCGGGCTCTCACCAGAGGCAGGGGCGATGGGTGTGGCAGGCAGCCCATTAAGGCTGACGGCGCCGATCTGCTGGATGTGGCAGGGTGAGAAGGCCACGCCGGGGCTCAGGTAGCTGCCCGAGGTGGACAGGACCGTTGTCTGCTGCTGCATGAGCTGGGGGTGGAGAGGGAGTCAGCATGCAGTCAGTGTGGCACATGAGATCATAGCTCATGGGGGCAGGCCTGGTCCTCCAGTGACTAGGTGTGGGTCAGGCTGGATATTTTGGCTCAGGCCAGGGTCAGGGCTCAGTCAGGAATTGGAGTTTAGCTTGGGATCAAGGCTCAGTATAGAATCAGGGTTCGGCCTTGGGATCAGGGCTCAGCCAGGAATCAGGACTCAGCCTTGGGGTCAAGACTCCGTCTCGGATCTGGGCTCAGCCTGGAATTAGGGCTCGGTCTGAGTCCATTTAGGAATTAAAGCTCACCCAGGGACCAGGGCTCAGTCAGGAATTTGATCTTGGCCTGGGATCAGGGATCAGCCAACACCGAATTCAGCCAAGATTGGGACTCAGTGTGGGGTCATCCTGGATTTAGAGGCTCGCTCTGGGTTTGGTCTTGGTTCAGGGTTGAGGCTCGGCCTGGATTTGGGGGCTGAGCATGGGGTCATGTCAGTTTGGAGTTAGGGTTTAGCTTGGGCTCAGGACTCTGTTTATGGCTGGAGGCTCAGTTATGGTCAGGATAGGACCCTGAGTCAGAGAGGTTGGGGAAGAGACAGAAAGATGGGCAGAGAGGCAGATCCCCTTAACAGAGACTACATGAAGAAAGAGACTGAGCCAGCCCCCCAGAGTGGTCTCGAGAGCCCCACGGGAGACAGAAGCATGTCTGCTGGGGTCACTCACAGCCTGGGCGTAGGCACTATAAGGGCTGAAGGGCAGGGTGAGGGATGGCGTCAGGATGCCCAGCTGGCCCACCATCTGCTGCATGCGCCGTAGTGTTCGCTCCTTGTCCGTGTCGGCAAACTTGACCACCAGGCTGGAGGAGGCACCCTGCAGGGGCAGCCACAAGCAGGAAGGGAAAAAAAGGAGGGGGGTATCCAGGACTGGGGTCCCCAGAACTACACCAGCGCAGGTCCTTGGATGAGGGGTGGAGACAGCAGCAGCTGTCCGCCACCCCTAGCTGCAGACCTCAGGCGCTAAAGCGAGACAGCCTGGAGATCAGAGTCCCGGATCTCGCACTTGACCGTGCAGCCATCCCTGCACACAGGTGGGGCATCCGGGCCCCGGGGGCTGCGTCTGGGGTGCAAGGGAGGACCTATCAGCCACACTCTCAAACACAGGAGGAGAATCCAACTCCTAAAGAACAATGGAGGCCCCAGGTGAAGAACCCTATAAGTGTCACCCACACCTGAGAACAGGTGAGAATCCAGCCACCAGAGAGGCTGACATGCCCCCTTTGATGGAGAGCTCACTCCCTGCCAGCTTCATCACTGGATGGCTGTGAGCAGGAGGAGCCTGACCTGGGGCTGAGCTGAGTCCTGCTCTTCCAGGGACTAAACTTGACACCTGCTCTTCTGGGACCGCCCTGTGCTTTACATCGCTTTCAAGAACAACTGAGAGAAGAGTTGGTCCTCTAAGGCTCAACTTCCAGAGCAGTTTGCACATTTATGTACAGGGATGGTGGTTCCAGGAGCCCCTTCCCGGGGGGCAGGGCCACTCCCAATGCCTGGCTGGTCCTCCCCAGCCTCACGCAGCTGCTGACCCACAAGGTCCTGGCTCCAGTCCTACCCCTGCCCACCCCCTACTCCAGCCCCAAAAGGACATTTCCAACAGACCCGGCCCCTTCCCACTCCTGTTGAAACCCTCTGTGGCTCCCTTCCACCCTAGGAGGAACCCCTGAACCTTGGCCTTGAACCACAGGCCCCTCCAGCCATCCTCCCCTGTTCCTCTGCAGCCGCCGTTCCCCTCCCCACCTTTGACCTTGTCACTCTCCATGTCTCCCTGTCCCCTGCTGGCCTCGGCAAATCCCACCCACCCTCAGGTCTCACTTATCCTGAGAGACTCTCCTGTACACTTACACACATTCACACATTTGCACTCACCGCGCAGGCTCACTCACTTGCACACATGCTTTCATACATTCTCATGCACAAAAATCACACACATACACACATAAGCACATACAGTTACTATGCACACATAATCACATACCCGTACTCGCACGCGCTCATCCACACACATACACACTTATCCTCACACACACGGACACAGATGTGCGCACCTGTTCACCACAGCACCCAGGCATGTATACATTACATATGCACCGGCTCCCATGCACACTTAACCATGCACACTCACGTACACACCTCGTGAGCACACGGGTGCTCGCGTAACCCTCACCTACTAATAATCGCACACTCACACCGGCATGTGCACACCCACCTGCGCTCTCACGCACACGTGCACACACATGCAGCCACACACTTGCACGCTCGCACATTCACTCACACACATCCGCCCCCCAGCAGGGATCTGCCCTCTGCCTCCACCTGTGCCCTCTCTGAAGAAGGGCTGAGCGCCACCAAGTGGCTGGAACGGCAGGGACAGACCCCTCTTCCGTTTCCCACGCCACCCCCCGACCCCCCCACCCCCGCCATGGCCTGTGCAGCCCCTGCTCACCGGCATGGTCTGGCTGCCGTGCAGGGCGTGGATGGCCGCTTGAGCCTCCGTGTGGGAGGAGAACTTCACGAAGGCACAGCCTGCTCCAGGAGAAAGAGAACAGGTGAGAGGCCACGGGGTCTTTCTGGGCAGGAGAAGCCACAGGAGAGGGGGCTGGGAGCCCTGGGCAGCCGGTCAGCATCAGACACAGGTGGCCAGAAAGTCAGACAGTCAGACAGTCGGCCAGCCATTCCATCAGGAAGCTAGCCAGCCAGATAGCACACAATCAAGGGCAGGGGACAGGCTTAGAGAACACCCACCAGCCACCAACACCACAAGATCCAGAGTTGTAGTCGGATGTGCAGAAGTAAAATGAGAAACGGTCAGGCAGAGACACAGAGAGATACAGTCCTGTGGACGTACTCAGGCAGAGATACACTCAGACCCGGACAGATACGCCCAGGTGACCAGACCTGGAGAAATGGGGATAAAGTCTCCAGACAAGGGCAGACCCAGTGGGCCAGTCACACACAGAATCAGGTGGGCAGCCAGCCAGAGACCACCACACGCATGAAGACCCAGACAGAAAGAGTCACCTGGACACCCAGGCAGAAAGAGTCAGACCAAGAGGCGCAGGAGGAGTGATATTCAACCCTAGCCACATACAGTCACGTGGGCAGACAGGCAAACAAGTCTCGGGAGGTCAGTAAACAATCATTCCTAGAAAGTACAGCCATTCGGGAGAGCTGGAGTAGGTAGGATCAGGCCGTAAGACAGCCCACAGGACACGGGCAAAACCAGGCGGAATAGTCCCGCGGATGGTCAGGTAGAGGCAGGCAATCCCAGGCGGACATGGGCACAGAGGCAGGATTTGTGAGGCCCCACATCCTTCGCCCGCGCCCGCCCCCTTGTCCCAGGCCCCGCCCCTGAAGTGCCCCGCCCCAGCCCCAGGACGCGGCCCCGCCCCCTT
>NW_006429782.1:1903281-1924372 GCF_000325575.1 Pteropus alecto | reverse complement strand
CTCCAGGACGCGGCCCCGCCCCCTTGGGCCCGGCCCCGCCCCCAGAGCCAGCCGCGACCCTGACCTTTGCTGCTGCCATCTGGCCCCCGGAGCACCGTGCACTCGTCGATGACCCCAAAGGGCTGGAACAGCCGCAGCACGTCCTCCTCCGACTGCTGCTTGTTCAGCATCCCCACAAACAGCTTCCGGTCCCCTGTGGGCGGAGACACCACCTCAGCCGAGTCCAGGCCTGCGGGCCTCCAGGAATTCCTCAGCTGGGCCCATTCTGCGCCTGCGAGGGAGGTGACACCCACGCGCTTTCCCTGCCCTGGGTCTCTCCACCCTCCCACGTCCCTGCAAGGTCCCATGTTCACGCCTTTCCTCACGCAGTGACCCCCCGCTCCACCACCATGTCTGGAATGTCCTCCCTTTGATCCTCCGGGGCCTCTACTCCACTGCTCCCACCCACCCGGCAAAGCCAGCTTCTCCCTGCTGGGCCTCAGAGAGCCCACGCACAGTACCAGGGTTAGGAACTGCCTGGCCTCGCCTAGGTCCCCTGTCTGTCAGCCATCTAGATTTTCCAGGATGGGGTGAGAGCTGATGGCCTCTGCATCCTCACGGTGCCTGGAAGAGTCCCCCGCCCAACCTCGCTGTTCAGTAAGTAAGGGCGCCTGGGAAGCCCGCACTCCCTGTCCGGTGGGGGGTTGGGGTGGGTGCCTAGTCGATGCCCAAGTCTAAGGCCAGGAGTCAGTCCTGGCTAACCTCGCCTACGTAAGGCACCAGGGCCCTACCCCCTCGATAACCACACTGCTCCCCTGTAATCAGGACCATGGCAGCTTCCTCTCTGGGTGATGGTGAGCCGGGTTACTATGGAGACCCTTTCTCCGGCAGCTGTCACTCATAGGGGTGGGAGGGAAGGAGAGACACAGCCGGGAGAGACTGAGAGTCAAGGAGAGAGAGACAAGGAGAGGCTGAGAGAGAAAGAGACAGACAGAGAGAGACTCAGAGGCGCAGAGAGACAGGAGAGAAAAAGGAGAGAGAAACAGCAATCCGGAGGGAGAGGGAGGAAGAGATGGAGAAACGCAGACCCCACCTCTGAATTGCTGACCACAATGGCAGCCAGGTTAGAGAGTGTGAAAACGGGCTCCCAGCCCGATGGCCTTTACTAGGCTCCTACCCATGTACGAGGGGCCTCACTGCCCTGCCCTCCACACCACCCCCAGGGCTGGCTGCTCTCCCTCGGCCCTCAATCCACCTGCGATGGGGAGGGGGGCATGAAAATCCCCAAGAATGACGATCCTTGGGTCCCATTGAGCACAGCCAAGCACCCCTCCCCCCGATAGGCAAGCCCCCAGCACCCAGTGCAGTCCCACGCAGACTGCCAGGCCCCCAGCCCGCATGCCCACATGCCCAGTCCGTTAGAGTCAAGCTCAGGAGCTCAAACGCAAACACCCGCGCAGGGGCTGGGCACGCAGCACGCACGCACGCAACGCGCACGCATGCCCACCGCCCCAGCCGCACAAACACGCATGCACGCGGCACATACTTGCACACACGTGCACGCAGGCATGACCAGGTGTGCGTGGTCACATATATACACCTGGATGCACTTGTCCAGGTGTGGACACGTGCACACGCCGGAAATCAATCCGCAGCCCTTTCAGGACCCCATCCCCTCTGCGTCTGGAGACCCCACTTCTGCACCCTGAGAGCAGTGAGGCATTTCGAGCTCCAGGGGAAGCAGCTGGCCCTGGCCTGGGACTCTGTGGCTGGGAAGAGAGGACACCACCGCCCTGCTCTCCCGTCCCCTCCCCTGGGGCGTCCGAGCAGGCAGGTGACTGCTGCAGGCTTTCGCGCAGGGGTGTCCCTCCTTCCCCCGTTCTCAGCCCACCCCCAGCCCAGCGGCCACGGAGAGATGACAACTACCTCCGCGGCTTTCGCTGTCCGCAGGCTTCACCTGGATTGGCCGCGCCATCTGTGGAGAGAAGGGGGAGGGAAAGGTCAAGGTCGGCAGGGGGGGCTGTGTGGGCGGAGGCTTCCCCTCCCCCAAGCTCTGCCACGCAACTTTGCCCACGTCCCCAGCCTCAGTACCCTCCCCGCAGCAGCCGCTAACGCCCCACTAGAACCAAACAACACACGGTCCCACCTACGGGGCTTCGCTCATGCTGCCTGGAAAACGCTCACTTAGCCTTGGAAACCCAGTAACGATAATCGTCCTCCAGGAAGCCTCCTTGCCTCCCCAGGTGTGAGGGACCGTTTGCAAAGATGGCCTAACTCCTCCAGTCCCTTTTTGTGATGTGACTTCAAGGTTCTTCTCATCAAGAACTGGAGTCTGTTTTCCTTTTGCATCCAGTCTCGGCCATGCAACTTGCTCCGACCAATAGACTGTGGCGGCCGTGCAGTTGTAGGGGTTCCAAACTCGGCGCCGGGAGACCTTGCAGCTTGCATGCTTGCAACCCTGAGATCGCCAGGTGCACGAGCCCGGGAGAGCTACCGGCGGACAGCAGACCTCACGCGTAGAGGGTCCCCTCTGCTACACAGCGAGGTCATCCCCGCCCAGCTAGTCCCATTTGAACCCCAGCCGACTGCAGCTGCATGAATGACTCCAGGAGAGACCCGCAGGAACCCCTCAGATGAGCCCAGCCCGGGGTTACCAACCCATAGAATCATGAACGTATAAGACAGTTGGGATGATTTGTCACTCAGCAGTAGCTGACCAATACACCAAGCTGCTACTTTCGGTCAGCAGCCCGAACCTTGGGTGGGAGGACTGTCATATCCAAGTGGACCAGCCTGCAAGCTGGACTCATTGTTCTGGAAACTTCTGTCTCCCAGCCCGGTATTGAAAATGATGTCGAATGGAAGAAATCCTCACTAGCCCCTTCCCCCAAACTCCCCCAGCCACAAGTATGAGCTCAAGTGACATGTGAGAACGGACCTGAGGGAGGTGGGATGCGGTGGCCTTTGCTTCTCCGCTGGCCCCAGGACAGGATCTTCCTCCCGACCCGGCATCTCTGGTAAACTCCTATCATCCTTCAAAACCCACCTCGAAATCCCCACACAGGGAGCCCCTCCAGCCCTCTGGGCTCGCTCCTCCCTCCGCCTCAGGGCAGGAAGCGTCTACGGCTCACTCTTCTCCCTCCGGACCGGACCGGGGACCACAGCGTCACTCCACACAGGGCGAGGACACTGGAAGGTCCGAGGAGTTTGCCGGACCGAGTTGACCAGAAGGAGGTGGCCAGTGCCCACCAGCGCAGGGCACAAAGGCATCTGGTCGCTCCCAACAGGCCCAGGTGGCGAGCGCAGGCCCCAGTTCGGACAGTCTTGGAGCAGATCCCCACCCGTCTAGAGACGGTGCTTGACAAATGCCAGCATTCCCGTCATGGTGCTGGCCAGCTCGAGAAAGGGGCCGATTTCACCCCATCATACGTCAAAATCAGAGCCCAGGGAGAAGTCTCTTATTACATCTGACAAGGTCATGGTGGGCAAGTCGAGGCACTAAGATCCTACATGTCACATGTAAGGGTCTTTCCACCCAATCCTATGATTAGAGACCCCTCCCCGACTTTGAAAACCCCAAGTCTCCTCCCCTCTGAACCTCCCCTTCTCTCAGCCCCTGTCCCAGCTCTGAGCCTCTCTCCGAGTCTCCTCGCTCGCTCTGCAAGGCCTTCCCCTCTCTGTCTTCCCCGTCCCCTCTGAGCCCCCCATTCTGAGTCATTTCCTCCTCCCTGTGTCCCCACCCCTCCTTGAGCCCCTCCCACCTGGTACCCTTCTCCTTTCTGAGTGTTCCAGGCACATATGGGCCACCCCAATTTGAACTCAACCTTGGGAGCCCAAGAACCAGACAGGCCTCTGTCCCCCCATCCAGCATCCCCAGTTCCCACACGGTAACTTCCTGCCACCCAGCCACACACTTGAGGGACCCCGAACCACCTGAGCAAGGCAGAACCATGTCTCCCCTTTCCCGCTACACACACACACAGACACACACACTTATGCACACCAGGCCCTCTCCACCTGGGTACCACACCCCAATAGCTGGAGGCAGGAGGGGAGCTATTTTAATCAGATGGGACCAGATTCTGGGCTGGGGGTGGACTCTGGTGGTGAAGGGGGGGTGGAGGGAGAGGGGGCACCTGAGCTTCAGCCTCCTGCTCCCCACACCCACCCCACCCCACCTCCACAGGCCCTCACCTCCTCCCCCACTCCCAGCACCTTGGGCAGATGAGGATGGGGTTGCCATGGCAACGCTGATTCACCACACGGAAGCTGGCAATTGTTGTTGCCATGGAAACCGCCTCTTAGGGGCGAGCCCAGCTCCTGCCTTGCACAAAAGAGATATTTAAATATAATCTTCTAGAGATGGATGAGCAGAGGGAGCGAATGAGGAAAGGGGGGTCACAGGGAGGGAATGTACCCCCATCACTGCACCCTCAACCCCCACCCCATTCTCGTGGCCTGAGTCCCTGCTCCCCATGTCCACTGGCCACTGTGCAGCCTGGGACCTTCCACCTCTTACTGGGAGGCCCTTCCCCCTCCGGGTCAGCCTGGCGGGGGGAGGGGCTGTCAGTCTGGCCCCAGAAGCCAGGTGGGCAGCCCCCTCCTCCCCACCTACACCCCCCCACTCGAAACCTGAAGCTGGGAGGCCCGGCTGCCCGCACCCTGCAGCCCCACACCCAGCCTTACCCAGCGGCCTGGAGACGTGCACCAGGCTGGCATCCACGTGCCGCCGCCCGGCTGGCCGGTCCCAGGCGCACAGCCACACAACACGAGAGCTGGGGCCCAGCGCCTTGCTCCCTACGCCCCACATCCAGGCAATCCACCAGCCAGCGTCCAGGCTCCACCCATGCTGCCCACCAGAGCCCAGCCCGGAGGAGGCGTGCCAGCGGGGGGGGAATGGGTCTCCCCACACCCCACCCCTCCCGTCGCCCCTGCCCTCCCATCTGGCTCTGCCCACCTCTTTCCATCTGTCCCACCGAGGTCTCTGCTGAGTGCCCTCCCTCTCTCCTCCACCTTCCCTGGCTCCCCATCACTGCATCCCTTCCCTGCCCCGTGCCTTCCTCTACTCATTCACTCGACGACATTCCCAGTGTGCCCCGTGCTGCGTAGTTGTGCAACCCCAGGGATGACCCATCCCACTGGTCTGGGGGAGAGGGAGATAGAGGCAGATAGACACTCCCACACTCATGGGGCCAGGGTTGGGGCAAGTGGCACAGTCGAGGGCTGGGGAGCCTGGAGTGAAGAAGGGTGAGGAGCCAAAGGCTGTCCTGGGGCTGCACTGAAGACGTGAAGTCTGTTGGTGGGTTTTGAAGTGTGAAGAGGAGTTTGAAGGGGAGACAAGTTTTCATGTATATCCACTGACTCATTTAGCCTCCCGGCAACTTCATGAGAGGGAGACATCCCCATTTTACAGATGGGCAAATCAGAAAGGGGGAGGAGAAGGTCGGAAGCAGAGGCCCCATCTGGTTTTCCTCGGGGTCGTCTGAAGACCCAGCCAGCCCTCCAAGCGTCCTGTGGGCTGGGGCTCTGGGGGTGGCACACGTGAAGTGGCTGGGATCCAGTCCTTGCTCTGCCCCACTGCTTTTGCTGGGTGACTTCAACCAAGCCATATACCACTGGGAAAAGAGTCCCTCACGTCCGACCTGAGTGTGTTACAGATGGGGATGCTGAGGCTGCAGGGGGAGTCTCCGGTCAGGCTGGGCCCCAAAGTGTGTCCCAGACTTGCAAAGTCATGCCTTTAGAAGATGCGGTGACCCCAGGGGAGGCCCCAGCTGGGTTGTCTCCGAGGGGTGTAGAGAAGAAGGAAGCAAGGTAGGCCCCCACCTGGGCTGCCCAGGCCACCCTTCCAACCCCATTCTCCCAACTTGGCCCAGACCGGGCCCCTCTCTTGGTCCAAATGCCGCCGTGGCTCCCCATTGCCCTGGGGTGGTGGGAGTCGGCGCCTCATCTGGGCATTCGGGCGCCTCTGCTGCTCCGCCCTTGGCATTCCTCCCACGCCCCAGGACGCTGCTGTGCGCTCACTGGGCTGGACCGGGCTGGACTGTGCCCCCCCCGCACCCCATTGTCACCTTGTTGGGGCTCCTGCTGTGCGCTCACTGGGCTGGACCGGGCTGGACCGGGCCCCCCCGCACCCCACTGTCACCTTGTTGGGGCCCCCTCAAAAGCCACCTGCTCCCGAAGCCTTTCTCTCTGTCACTTTGCCCAGGCCTTGCTTTGATCACAGCACGTGCCCCCAACACGCACACGTGCGCACACACCATGCGCACACGTGCTCGCTCACACACACACGTGTGCACACACCATGCGCACATGTGCTCGCTCACACACACAATCTTCTTTTGGGGCAGCTTCTGGGGGCAGGGGCTGAGCGGCTCTGTGCTCCACTCCCGGAGAAGGCCCAGCACAGGGTCCACAAAGGAGGCATGACCTACAGTGTTCGCGGAGAGCGAAACTCAGACTCTGTTCCCGTGGGCACAGAGCGAGCTGGACATAAGCCAGGCAGTGCCCAGCAGCGGGGACAACCGAGAGCTTGAGCCAGGCTGTGTTTACACTGCTCCATCCACGGGGGCCTCAGGCCTGGACAGACAGCACAACTGGCCGTGAGTCCCACGGCTTGACTAGCCTGAGACGGTCCCCTCGTTCATTCTGCATAGAACCGCCAAGTTCCCGTGTGTGCTCGGCCCCTGGCACACGTCACCTGGCAGAATCTTCAGAACATTTCTGCGGTCCCATTCCACATACGAGGGAACTGAGGCCGAGGAAGGCCAACTCATTAGACATTCGGCACCTTGGGGCCCCTCACTCATCCACAGGTTTGGCTTGACGCCGAGCCAAGTTATGGGGCATCAGTGGGTCCCACAAGGGGGCCACCTCGGAGTCCTCTGTGTGCACAGAAGGGGTTTTTAGGAAAGGCCTGTGGTGGTGGGGGGCTCACAGCCAAACATACAAATGTCTCCCTTTCTGGGGTGCTCAGATGACCAGCGGGGGGCCTTCAGATCTGGGGCCTCCCTCACCCCCCAAGACCTTCACGAAGAACGAGATGGTGTTGCCTCAGATGGTCCAGCCCCAAGAGATGGGAGCTGGCCATGCTGGCCCCGACTGTCCCCGTGGGGTCCACTGCATCCCAAGGACCCTGTCCTGGGGTTTGACCGCCCAGCAGAGGGGTTCGGGGTGCTGCCTCCTTGAGCCGCCCAGGGTCCTGCCTGCATTCCAGGCTCTATTCTGGGATTCTGTTATTCAATTTCGGATCCTATTCCAGAATGCTGAGATTTGATTAAACTGCGTCCCCCACGGACACCGCTGGCACGCTCTAGGAGGAAACCGGAGAGGGGGGTCATCATCACTTCAGAAAGCAGTATTAGGGGAGGGGTCGGCTGTGCCATGGGGCAGGGGGGCGAGCACAGGGCCAGCGAGCGACCCGGGGCCCCTCCCCTGCTGGTTTATCAAGAGATAAAAGGCCAGAAGTGTCCACTCCATACTGCATCCTCCAACACACACGGGTTCCTGGGGGGCGTGTGTGCAGGGGACAGGAGAGGTGGTGGCTGTCTTGGTCTCCAGAGTGCCCCAGCTCTGGCTCCTCAGCGTGTGGGCACGTGAGCCAGCAGGGTGGCCTTCCCAGCACGGGGCAAACCTCGTGTGGCCGTCGCTTTATCTTCCGGCGGAATCGCCTTGTCAAGGCTCAGACGTCCGTGCTCAGATGCAGCTGACAGGCGAGGGGACCTTCTGCCACAGCAGCCCCACCCTCCCGTGCAATCTGTGAGCGAGTCTCCAGCTGTGGTTCTGCAAGGTTGGTCCCACGTCTGCGGGTGTCCTTGGGGGAGGGAGGACAACCCCTTCGCAAATGAGAAGCCACAGGTACACGTGCTCGGCGACCGGGACTCCCGGCTATGTGCCCAACAGGAGCCAAGACACAGACAAGGATCTCTGTCTGCGGCAGCAAAAACCAGAAACAACCCAAGCGCCCACCAGCAGGAGGATGGGCGAATTGCGTATTCGTGCCGTGGAATACTATACGGCAATAAAAAAGCACCAACCACGGATGCATGCGACGCTGACTCTCGTTAGCATCATACTGAATGGAAAAAAGGCAGACGGAAACGCCTACACGTAGTATGATTCCACGCAGGTTGGGTTAAAGCAAAAGCAGGCAAGAGCCGTCTCACATTTTAGGGCTGTATTTCTAAGTGCGAGGACCATGCAGAAAAGCAGGGGTTGGGTACCATCAAAGTCAGGGTAGTGCCTCCTCCCGCAGGAGGAGAGGGGCTGGGGCTCGGAGTCTTGGGGTGCCAACTGTGTATAGTGGTAATGGGGTGCTTGCTTTATAATTTGTGTTACGTGCATTTTTCTCTAAGTGTGTAGTGTTTTGCAAACTTTAAGAAATATTTTTGGAAAGCCAGGCTCTACTCCCGGAGGACGATGCCCAGGCTTGAGGGTGGTCCTCAGGGGTCCCTGCATCCCCAGGGTCCGGCGCTGAGCCGCCTCTTTCTTGTTCATCAAACACTGGCCCCCACCTCCAGGAAGGCAGAGGCCAGCTTGCAGGAAAGCGAACCAGACAAGCCAGAGGTTCAAGGCCTTTGGAGTGGGGTGGATACTGCTGCGGTCCTCATCCTGCTGGGTGACCACACACGAGTCCCCTCTCTCTTACCCACAGTCTCCCTCTCTGTCGAACAGGGCTAGCAGCAGCCCCAGCCCCGCTCCCAGTGGACATGACAGCTAGATGAGGGGCCCCGGCAGGGCCGGACAATAGTGACGTTCACACGCTAGGCCCATGTGGAGGCTGGGGAAACTGAGGCCCAGAGAGGAGAGGGTACCGCCTGAGACTCTTCACCTGCCAACTGCCAGCTGGGATCAAAGAGAGACCTCGAGCCCTGCAGTCTAGACTTATGATGACGCCAGACCATGTTCCTGCATCTAGAACATCCTAGGTCTCTGCTCTCCAACACAGTAGCTGGCCCCAGTCTAGAAAATTCTAGATCTGTGCTGTATCACATGGTAGCCGGCTCCTGGTCTAGAACATTCTAGATCTGAGCTGTCCAGTGGTAGCCATTAGCCACACATAGCCATTTAAATTTAAAATTACATTTATTAAAACTGAATAACGACAACGACAAAAACTGAATAACATTCAACGTTCAGTTCCTGAGTCATACGTGCCACATTTCAAAGGCTCGACAGCCACAGGGACCTAATGGCCACCACGGTGGACAGCACTGACGCCCATCATCGTGGAAAGTTCTACCGGACGGTGCCGGCCTAGAACGGGGATTGGTGAACCAAGGCCCTACTCTGGCCCCCATCGGTGTTTGTAAGCAGTTTCCTTGGCACGCAGACACGCCCATCATTTACGTGTTGTCTGAGGCATTCGTGTCTCTGTGACAGAGGCTGCGTGGCCAGCAGGGCCCAAAATATGCCTTCTCCGATTCTTCACATTAAAAGTTTGCCGACCCTGGGCTTAGCACATCTCACGACTACACTGTCCGACGTGACAGCCGCCTGCCACTACTGAGCCCCTGAAATGTGGCTCGTGGGGGCAGGCAATGAGATTTTCGATTCTGTTCAATTGTAAGTAATATAAACCTAAATCTAAAAACATACCCAGCTCCATCCTTGGAAAACCTTTAGGTATGTTTACTACTTGGGTACGTGAATGTACTTCCTCAGCTGTCGATTTCATAAACTTGAGATGGGCTGGGAGCAAACCGGATGCTCACCAGGTATCAGAACACGTAGGATAAAAAAAAAAAAAAAAGAACGTGAACTGTCTCATTAATAATTTTTATACCAGCTATACTGACCGCCTGTGGAAACAATAAGATATTGGAGATGCTGGATTCAAACAAAATATGGTGTCAAAATTTATTTCACCTGTTTCTTTTTCCTTTTTAAATGTGGCTCCTAGAAATTTTAAATGCATCCCGTTTCCCTCAGCTCCTTCGTCCCCTGACTGGGGTTTATCTGCCTGGGCATCATTGATTTGGGGCGGATAATTCTTTGTTGTGGGGCCGCCATGTGCCCTGTAGGGTGCTGAGCAGCATCCCCAGCCTCTACCCACTTGACACCAGTGGCATCTTCCAGTCTCGACAACGACAAGGTCCCCAGACATCATCCAGGGTACCCTGGGAGCAGAATCGCCCTGGGTCGAAAATTCCTCCTACCCTAGAGGCTCTCGTGGGTTCTCAGCAGCAGGCCGGCCACATTCTTGCCTCCAGCCCAGGTACACTCAGTCCCCGTGCCACCTCCTTCTCTGTCTCCATCTGCCAGAGTCCTCTCCGTGTCGCAAGACTCAGCTCAAACGCTCCCTCCTCCAAGAAGCCGTCCTGTCTGCCCTCCACTGAGTCATCCATTGGGGTCACTTGGACCTCCTCAGCGATGCTGCCCCTAGTCACCCTTACATATGGCCATTCATTGTGTGGTCACCCCCTGTAGTGGGTTGAATGATGCCCCCCCTCAAAAAAATATGTCCAAGTCCTAACCTCCAGAACCCGTGAATGGGACATTATTTGAAAAGGGTCTATACCGATGGAATTAAGTAACGGCACTGGAGCTGAGGTCATCCCGGATTTAGGATGAGCCCTAGATCTAATGACAGGTGTCCTAAGAGAAAGGCAGAGGGCATCAGAGGGATGCAGATACGGAGGAGAAGGCCGTGTGACAGTGGGGGCAGCGGTTATCGCAGTGATGTGTGTACAAGCCAAGGAACTTCTGGTGGCCACGGGAGGCTGGGAGAGAGACATGGCAGGGGTTCTCCTGGAGGGAGCGAGGCTCTGCTGTCACCTTGCTTTCAGATTTCTGGCCTCTGGAAGCGTGAGGTAATATGTTTCCGTTGCTTTAAGCCACCCGGCTGGCCGAGCTTTGTTGCAGCGGCCCCAGGACTCCAGAGGTTGGTCTACGGGGGCTTTTGAACATGGAAATCAAAGCAGGTCACCCCTCCGCCTGCCACCCTCCGACGGCCACGGCACGGCCACCTCTGGAATAAAATCCAAACTCCTCCCGCAGCCCCGCCCCTCTCCTGTGCCCGCCTTCCCCCCACCGCTCTCTCCCACAGGCTGCTCAAACGCACGAGCGGGGCCGAGCCTCAGGGCCTTTGCACTGGCCGTGTCCTCCGCCAGGGATGCCCTTCCTGCAGAGAGTCCTGTAGAGAGTTCACAGCTCCCTCCCTCACCTCCATCAAGTCACCTCCCCAGAGGCGCCTTCCCTGACCTCCTGGTCTATCTCGAACCCCTCCATGTCCCTCCAACACACCAGGCTTCCCACTGTCAGCTGTGCTGTGCCCCTGTCCCCAGCACTGATGGCTGCAGATGCCACCCAAGCCGCCCCTGAACGCCTTTGATGCTGAAGGGTCTCTGAGAATTCCAGAGGGACAGCCAGCCCCGCCCCAGAGCCAGCAACCTCATTGTGGTTCCTTCGATTTCCATCTAGATGTGCTGCCCGGAGGCCAGGCTCTTGTGGCTCGGGGGACCCCCCATCCTTCACTGGGGGCAAAGACCTCCTGCCCACACAAAGAGGACGAGACTGAGAAGAGGGACTCAGCAGGGACAGAGCCTGGGCTGGCCTCCTCTGTGGTGCCCAAGCAGCCCCTGCATCAAGAGGCTGTGGCTTTGTTTGCCTCGCTGTTCCTCCAACACACCAGGCACAGTGCTGCCTCAGGGCCTTTGCATGTGCTGTGCCCGCTGCCTGCTAAGGCTTCGCCACCTTCGGGTTTCAGGCCAATGACACTCACACCTGTGCGACCACACACAACCGCTCCGGTGTGATGCATGGGGCCGACATGCAGCAGGCACTCGACAAATGCTCACTCTGGTGATCATTTATGCCCCTTTTTCTGAGTCCAAAGGCACATGGGCTTCGCGGCTCATCCCAAGAAGGGCTCCGGCCTTCCTCAGGCTGCGAGCAGCCCCTCCCCTATCCTGACAGCACCCAGAACTCACCCCGGCACCCAGGATCCACCCCAGCACCCAGGACTCACCCCGGGCAAGGTCTTCTGCTCGTGCAGGGCGGTCTGAGCTTTGATGGCGGAGTCCCTGGCACAGTAGGTGAGAAAGGCACAGCCTGGAGGGGAGAGAGTCGGGGTGTTAAGGAGAAAGGATGCCGTGCACCCACGTTGATAGCAGCATGACTCACGATGGCCAAGAGGCGAAAGCATCCCAAGCGTCCTTGGTGGATGAGGGATAAGCACCGTGTGCTCCACCCAGACAGTGGAATATTACTCGGTCTTTAAAAGGACATTCTGACACAGGCTACAACATCGATGGACCCTGGGGACGCTATGCTCAGTGAAAGAAGCCAGATACAAAAGGACAAATGCCGTGTGATCCCACTCACAGGAGGTCCCCAGAGGAGTCGGACTCACAGAGACAGAAAGTACATGGTGGAGCCAGGAGCTGGGGGAGGGGAGGGGCGTGAGTACGTAATGGGGACAGAGGGTCAGTTTGGGACGATGAGAAAGTCCTGGAGGTGGCCCGTGGGGACGGTGGCTCAGCGATGTGCGCGTGCTCAATGCCACTGAGCTGTGCCCTTAAAGATGGTTCAGGTGGCAAATCCGATGTTATGTGTATATTACTACAATAAAAATTGGGAAGGAGGAAAAATGCTTAAGATGGTACATTTTATGTTATGTACATTTTACTATAATTAAAACAATAAAAAAGAGGAGCCTGAAGTCACCTTTTTCTTGGGGGTGGGGGACAGTGGCACTGGTTCAGCGGATTCCCCCGCCCCCAGTCCCGGAAAGGTGAAACTGGGGAGCAGAGAGAGGTCACCTGGCTGTGAATTAAGTCCGTGGCGGATGCTAGATGAAGAGCCCCTGAGAAGGGCGGGTTGGGCGACGCGGAGTCGGGAGAGTGGACAGAGCTGCTGCCCGGGGAGGGGCGTGGGATGAGGGGCAGTGGGCTGGGCCGCTGACCCCAGCTGCGGCTCGGATGGGGCGCTGCTGGTCTTTGCCCCGGCTTCCCGCATCAGAGAGGACGATCCTAGCGCAGAGGGTGGGCCAAACCCAGGGGCGGGGCCAAGCGGAGTGGGCGGGGCCACGGGGGCGGAGTCTGGAGGGCGGGTGGGACAGACCGCCGCCTGGGGCTGGGGCGGGGTTGCCAGGTGTGGGAGCCGCAGAGATAGGAGACGCTGAGGAGACAAGACACAGAAGCAAGGAGGGAGCCTCCCCAGAGGAAGGCCAAGGAGGTCAAAGGTATTTTGAAAGATGCTTGCTGGAGGCGGGGAAGGGGGGGTGGCGGGCAGATGTCAGGTCCCCTGGGGCGAACACAGGAGTCTAGGCTCAGCGCTGGGCTTTGCCTCTCGCACCTCTGTGGACCTCATTTTCACTTCCTGTGAAATGACACTGTCGTTGGCTGCGCCGATGCTGTTGAACCCTATGTCCTCACTCACGGTCCCTGTCCCTCTGCCTCCCCCACCCCGGAACCCCTGTACAGAGCTCTGGGAGCCCCTTTCCGCCCCAGGCAGGAGCTAATTAAAGCTTCGATCTACTGGGCTGCTACTCCCACCAGCTGGGCCAGGTGATGGGGAGGGGTCCCCTGGAACCCTGGAGAGAGGGGCACCAGGCAGACCTGAGGATGGTTTCTAGCATTTCGAAAAACAATCCTATAATGTAAAATGGTGCAGCCGCTGTGGAGAAGAGTTTGGCGGTTCCTCAAAAAAATTAAATGTAGAATTACCTTATGATCCAGTAATTCCACTTCCCGGGACATACCCAAAAGAATCGAAAGCAGGGACTCAAAAGAGATATTTGCACACCCATGTTCACAGCAGCGTCATTCACAACAGCCAAAAAGGTAGAATGTCCATCAACAGATGAACAGATAAACAAGATGTGGTATATACATACCATGGAATATTATTCAGCCATAGAAAGGAGGGAAATTCTGACACCTGCTAAAACGTGGATGAACTTTGAAGATAGTATGCTGAGTGAAAGAAGTCAGACACAGGACAAACACTGTGTGATCCCACTCACAGGAGGTCCCCAGAGGAGTCAGATTCACAGAGACAGGAAGTAGATGGTAGAGCCAGGGGCTGGGGGAGAGGAGGGGAGTGAGTGTGTAATGGGGACAGAGTGTCAGTTTGGGATGATGAGAAAGTTCTGGAGATGGACGGTGGGGACGGTGGCACAGCAATGTGCGTGTGCTTAATGCCGCTGAGCTGTGCGCTTAAAAATGGTCAATTTTTGTTATGTATATTTCATCACAATAAAAATGATAATTGGGATAAATTACAAACCTCCCCCCCCCAAAAAAAAAAGAATGCGGAACATGTAAATGTACAATGTAACAAATTATTATAAAGTCACGTCACCATTTCACAAATGCAGAAATAAAACATGGCAGTCACGGGAAGCCCCGATATTCCTCTCCGCCTTGACAATCTCTCTTGTCCTGCAGAGGTGACCGCTACCCCAGCTCTCGTGATAACCAGGACACCGCTTTCATTATGGTTTCCTATCCTGCCTGCCCCACTAATCGATGTAGCTGAGTGTGTCCCGGTGTCGAACTTATGTAAATAGAATCACGGTGTGTGTCCACTTTCGTGTCTGGCTTCTTCCACTCAACAACAGGTGGTTGTGTGTATCAGGGGTCAATTCCTTTTTGTTTCTGTGTAATATCCTATCCTGTACATTCACTGCAAGAGGTCCCCCATTCTCCAGTGGATGGGCATTGAGGCCGTTCACCGTCTGGGGTGCCATGAGCAAAGCCGCTATGGAACATCTTGCACACGTGTTTTGATACACATAGGGTCTGAGAATCCTAGTAATGCTTCGTTCTCACCGACTCGGCTTTTCCAGGCTTTGAAATGTTAGTCATTATGGCAGGTGTGTCACTGCCTTTCATTGAGATCTTAACTTACACTCTTCGAGTTATTAATGAATGCTTTGTAGAAGTTCTTTATATACTGTACATGCTTACCCGTTTATGGTTATGTATAACGCAAACATCTCCCAATCCACGACCTGTCTTCCTACTACTTTTCTGTGTGTGTGTTTCCACTTTCTGAATTTAATCCCCTAAGGTCTTCGGGGAAAGGAGAAATGCTAAAGACAACTAGCCCTAGGACCTGAGAAGTGAGGCATGGCTGGCAAGAAATCTTGGGCTGCAGGAAGATGTAAAATCGGGCAGAACCCTTCCTCCTCGGGTCCTTTCGTGCCTGTGGAGCTCCGCCTGCATGACGTGGAGCGTGCTGGCCTCGGGAGGGTAGGGAGGGGCCCCCAGCACCCTTCCGGGCATCAGCCTCTGAGTCTGGAAGTTTTGCTGCAGAGGCACGAAGGGACAACCACGCCCCCGAGCCGCTGTCCCTGGTGCTGAAACTCTTCCCCGTTCTCTTTGCCACATCTCACTTAGTTTTTCTTTTCCAGTTGCTGAAAATGTGTGATGTTTACCCGTCTGAATAAAGAGAGCCTTGGCTCTCAGTTCCCGATAGGGGTGAACTGTTTTTCCCCTCCCTCCAATTCCTACGTCCCCGCAGGACCTCAGAAAGTGACCTTATTCAGAAATAGAGTCACTGCAGATGTAATTAGGTAAGACGAGGTCACACTGAATTAGAGTGGGCCCTAATAAAACAGAACTGGCATCCTCATAAGAGGAGATACACGCACACAGGGGGAACGCCACGTGAACACGAAGGCAGAAATCTGGGTGATGTGTTGACGAGCCAAGAAACGGTAAAAAATGGCCAGCAGCACCAAAAGCTGGGAGAAAGGCCTGGAACAGATTCACCCTCACAGCCTCAGAAGGAGCCGACTCAAGCAACATCTTGGTCTCGGACTTCCAGCCTCCAGAACTAGGCCCTCCGAGGGGAACCCCGGCCCACTCAGTGCCCACTCAGTGCCCACACTGGGTGAGCCTCTCACCCTGATTCCAGTCCTGGCCACACCCACCCCATACACCAGCCCCGTCGACGCTGGGTGTCTAGCAGCCCAGCCCTGGCAGGGTGGGCAGAGAGGGCAGTCCCACCTGTGTAAACCAACACACAGAACCCTCAGCACTTGACAACCCTATGGTCCCCTTCACCCCACCCCCATTCTCAAAGCCCAGACCAACGCTGATCCTGCGGGGGTGGGAGAGGGGTGTCAGGGCCTAAAGATTTCTCGAGACTCAAGGGCAGAGCCAGGACCAGTGGGGGATCCTTGGGGAGCAAGAGATTTCCTTCAAAGTCCCCTGATAGCTAAATCTGCCTCATCTGGCCTCTCTCAGCAGGGAGAGTGCTCCCCACCCTGAGGTTAGCAAGCAGCAGCTCCACGGAGAGAAAATTCATTTGCCAGGGAATTCTTAGGGTCCCTCCTCACGCCAAGACCCTCTGCTCTCTGCTTCGAGATCGGAGCTTTTCGGATTTTGTGACTCGAAGCTGTAATAACGATAATAACAGCTGATGTCCACTGAGCACCAGGCTTCCTATGGAAGAACATCACCCATGTCAACCGTCTGAGTCCTCAGACTAGCCCAAGACAATGACACTATTGTTTCTATTATTATCCCCATCTTAACAGGTGGGGAAACTGAGACCCCAGCCATGGAGCCATCTGCCCTATGTCACAGAGCGACAGGACCCAAAGGCCCCAAATTTCAGAAAATTCCAGAGCACTGGGGACTACTTAAGTTGCTGAAGCTTGTTACACTGATCGAATGGCCTTAATAATAATAATAATAATAATAATAATAATAATAATAATAATAATAATTAATAAAAAGTTTAAAAACGAAAAGAAAACCCTCATGCACTCTTGGGACTGCAAATTGGTGCAGCCATTACAGAAAATAGTTTGGAAGTTCCTCAAAAAATCAAAAGTAGAACTACCTTATGACCCAGCAATTGCACTTCTGGGTATTTATCCAAAGAAAACCAAAGCACCGATTTGAAAAGATGACCCGCAATTGCGTTCACTGTAGCATTATTTACAACAGCCGAGATATGGAAGCAACCGAAGTGCCCATCAATAGGAGATTGGATAAAGAAATGGTGGTACATCTATACAATGGAATACTACGCGGCCATAAAAAATGAAATCTTACCATTTGCAACGACACGGATGGACCTAGAGGGTATTCTGCTCAGTGAAATAAGTCACACAGAGAAAGACAAATACCATAGGATTTCGCTTATCTGTGGAATCTAAGGGACGCAAACGAACACACAAAATGAAAACAGACTCATAGATACAGAGACCAAACTGGTGATTGCCAGGCGGGACGAGGCGGGGGGAGGTTGGGGGGCTGAGTGAAAAACGTGAAGGGATTAAAAAGTACAAATTGGTAGTTACAAAATAGCCACAGGGACGTGAAGCGCAGCATGGAGAATAAACTCAATAATATTGTAATAACTATGTCTAGTGCCAGGTGGGGACCAGACTAATTGGAGGGGATCATTTCATAAATTATATAAACGTCTAACCACTGTGTCGTGCACCTGAAACTAATATAAAATAATATCGAATGTCAACTCTAACTGAAAAATTTTAAAAATGAAAAGGAAAAAATTGGGTTTTCCTTCTTACTCTTTATAGCCCTTATTTGAATGCGTAAATCTGGGATTTTTGTCACTTCTCAGGGAGTCTGGTGGGTCTGGGGATTGACCTCGATGGACGCTGCCCACGTCCTTGGCTATACCCTGACTCTGGTCACCCACACATCCGGCTTCTCGCTGGTGGCCTGTGGATACGCCATTCCCTTGGGCCATACACTGTCACCCTCATCTTTATCTGGCTCACTTCTCCTCAGCCCTCAGGTCCCAGCTGAGTCTCCTCCTCTGGGGAGCCTTCCCACACCCAGCGATATTGAACGAAGCACCTCGTGGACTTTTCTTGTGCCCGCGTGTCCCCATCACAGCTCTGCTCGCTCACGCAGTAACCACCTAGCCGTATGTTATTCACCTTCACAGTACTGTGAGCCCCCCGAGGGTGGGGACAGGCTATGTCCCAGTCACCCACATGTCCCCAGTCCCAGCACTGAGCCCAGCACACAGTGTGTGCTCAGGAAGAATTTGGCCACTGCTCACGGCCTCCATCCTGGTCCAGCTCCGTCACCTCCACCCGGCTCAGAGCAGGCGGCTCTGCCCTGGTCCCCCAGCTTCCACCCTGGCCTCCCAGTCTGTCCTCCCCATGGCAGCCACCAGAGGGCACCTGTGAACACCTGAGTCAGGTTATGTCCCCTCTCTGCCCACGCCCTCCAGGGCTCCCATCTCCCTCTGGGTAGAAGCCCAAGTCCTCCCTCGGCCCACAAGGCCCTGCACGATCTGCCCCCTCCTTCCCTGCCCTCCTCCCACCCTCTCTCCTCCTCCCTCACTCTGCTCCAGCCACAGGGCCCTCCTCACTCTTCCTCTAATGAACCAAGCACGGTCCTGCCCCAGGGCCTTTGCACGGGCTGTTCTGAAATGTCTTTCCCTTAGATCTAGACATGGTTCACTCTCACATCTTTCAGATATTGGCTCAAATGTCACTTTTTTAGTGATATCTTCTTTGAGCACTCTGTTTCAAATTACAGCCCTCAACCATCCCCCACCCTGTTCTATTTTTATCCAGTGCCCTTATCACCATCTCGCATGCCATATATTCTATTTGTTTATTTCCGTCTCCCCTGCTGAAATGTGGCTTCTACAAGGACAGGAGTTTTTACGTATTTTGTTCAGTGCTATATCTCCAGGACCTAAATAGTGTCAGGCACACCATAGGTGCTCAATAAATGCTTGTTGACGGAATGAATTTATTTTGTTTCCAAACCGATCTGCTAATATCGAGACCACCTCCTTGCAGGCAATGATCACATTTAATTCGTTTTTATCCGTGCCCTCCCCCTCACCGCCCCACCCCACGTGCCTAGCAGGGGCTGTCAATATTTTCTGAGCACCTATTATGCACCAGCCATGCTGGGGAAACAGGCACAAGAAGCACACCCTTGTTCATCTTCTCTTGACCCCAATATCTCCTCTTCCCAACCAGCCAGGACCCCAATCATGATCGATCGACTGATCGTGTGAGTCCCCCATCCCTTCGATCCCAGGCCCCTGCACACCAGTACCCCACATCCTTGGTCTTTAACTTCAGCTCTGTAATCCAGTGGCTAAAGTCGGGGATCTAACACCACCCAGTGCCTTACTGCTGTGTGATCCCGGCCACCCACTGACCCTCTCTGAGCTCTCATTTCTCATCCATAAAATAGGAGTCATAACGCTGTCCATCAAGGATTAGAGGAGATACTCGCCTCTGCTGTGAGACCACTCTCCACCACCCGCCTGGCCCCAGCCGCCCTCCCCACCTCCCGCTCCATCCTCACGTCCCGAGGGTATCCCCCTCTTTGCTGCGAACGATGAGGCTGATGGGCTCCCTCTCCTTTTAACTGTCCTCCCTCCATACTTGTCAACTCATTAGTCCCCATCCAAGAAGGCACGTTCTCGGGCCCGAGGCTCACACTCCTGGACCCCGCCATTGGGCGCACCAGCTCCGGGCTGACCTCCTACCTACCCCTCGGCTGCTGCTCCGCAGCCCCCTTCCTGCCTCCTCATCTGTCTCAGCCTTCCATGTTCGGCCTCTCAGGGCTCTTCTAGACCCTCGCCAACCCCCTGCCCACAGCCATCTTCACTCCTCCCGGTCGCTATTGCTGCACCAGAGATTCCTTCATCCTTGACCCACCCATCGCCCACTCATCCACCTGTCCATGCACCTGTCTATCCATCTTCCTATCTATCCATCCATCCACCCCCCCCCCCATCGCCCACTCATCCACCTGGCCATGCACCTGTCTATCCATCTTCCTATCTATCCATCCATCCACCCCCCCCCCCATCGCCCACTCATCCACCTGGCCATGCACCTGTCTATCCATCTTCCTATCTATCCATCCATCCACCCCCCCCCCCATCGCCCACTCATCCACCTGGCCATGCACCTGTCTATCCATCTTCCTATCTATCCATCCATCCACCCCCCCCCCCATCGCCCACTCATCCACCTGGCCATGCACCTGTCTATCCATCTTCCTATCTATCCATCCATCCACCCCCCCCCCCATCGCCCACTCATCCACCTGGCCATGCACCTGTCTATCCATCTTCCTATCTATCCATCCATCCACCCCCCCCCCCATCGCCCACTCATCCACCTGGCCATGCACCTGTCTATCCATCTTCCTATCTATCCATCCATCCACCCCCCCCCCCATCGCCCACTCATCCACCTGGCCATGCACCTGTCTATCCATCTTCCTATCTATCCATCCATCCACCCCCCCCCCCATCGCCCACTCATCCACCTGGCCATGCACCTGTCTATCCATCTTCCTATCTATCCATCCATCCACCCCCCCCCCCATCGCCCACTCATCCACCTGGCCATGCACCTGTCTATCCATCTTCCTATCTATCCATCCATCCACCCCCCCCCCCATCGCCCACTCATCCACCTGGCCATGCACCTGTCTATCCATCTTCCTATCTATCCATCCATCCACCCCCCCCCCCATCGCCCACTCATCCACCTGGCCATGCACCTGTCTATCCATCTTCCTATCTATCCATCCATCCACCCCCCCCCCCATCGCCCACTCATCCACCTGGCCATGCACCTGTCTATCCATCTCCCTATCCATCCATCCATCCCTCATCCATCATCCATCCATCATCCCTCCATCCATCATCCATCCACCCGTCCACCCACCCACCTATCTATTCACCCATCTACCTGTCCACTCAGGTAACTACCCACTCATCCATCTGTCTATCCATCCGTCCACCCATCCATCCATTCACACATCCACCTATCCATCCATCCATCCATCCACCATCCATCCATCCATTCACCCTACAGCAGGGTCTCCCCGCTCGGTACTGCTGGCGCTGGGGCTGCGTCACTCTGCAGTGGCCCATCCTGAGCACTGTGGGGTGTTGAGCAGTATCCCTGGTCCACCAGATCATTGCCAAGAGCACCCCCAGTTGTGACAATCATTGATGTTCCCAGACCATTGCCCAGGGTCCCTTGGGAGCAGGGTCGCCCTGGGTGACACCCACTTTGCAAGAACCCTCCCACTTCCTCACCCACCTCCTGCCAAGAACTGATAATTTGACATCTTAAATATGTCTCCAGCAACCTCCTCCTCTCTACACCCATGGCCCAGACCAGCTCAGG
>NW_006429782.1:1895416-1903164 GCF_000325575.1 Pteropus alecto | reverse complement strand
ACCTGGACCTTTGGCCTCCCATCCTGCCCCCGTTCTTCCTCCACACAGCCACCAAGCGAATACCCCTCCACCCAGTTCTGATCTGCCTATGCCCCTCCCTAGCTCTAAATCCTCCCATGGCTCCCTAGTGCCCTCAGGTCGAAGCCAAGGCTGTCAGCCTTTACAGCCCTTCCCAACCTCACCACTGCTATCTTCCGATACCCTCTCTCAATGTTTCCCTCCACTGCCCTTTACTTCGGTCCTCTTAATTCCCCAGACGCAGGCCCCCTTCAGGCCTCCAGGTACTTGACTCTGGAATCCCAATTCCTCCCAAATATCCAGCCATGTTCTAGGACCCTCTGTGCCTTAGTTTCCCCATCTAGAAAATGGAAGACCCAGAGTCCACATTCTCCAGATTCTGGAAAATGATCTCCCTAAGGGACCCCGTTCTTCTGCTGCCCATGGCCCTCCAGGGCTCCCACTTCCCTGAGGCCCACGCAGCTCTGCACAACCTGCCCGCCCCCTCCCTGCCCTCCCTTCCTACCCCTCCCCCTCACTCTGCTCTAGCCACACGGGCCTCCTCACTGTTCTTGCGACATGTCAGACTCATTCTGACCTCAGGGGCTTTGCACATGCTGTGTCCTCCTCCCGGAACGCTTTTCCCTTGGCTTCGAAATAACAGCTTTCTCATTTGTCATTCAGGTCTCATCCTAAATGTCACCACCTCAGAGAGGCCATCTTTGACCACCCAAGGTAAGCTGTCACGTCCCAGCAGACATCTGGTTTTATTCCCTTCAGATCAACTCACTCCTCTCTAAATTTTATTTATGTGCTTAGTAATGGTCAGTACCTCCTGCCCACTGGACTGATTGGTGTCCCCAGAGCCAAGCTCAGTGCCTGGCCCATCAAAGAAACCTGATAAGCAGTTGTTGACTGACTTCCTGACTATGTAGTGGCACCAACAATATACAAGACATTTCTCAGAGTAATTACGTTAATGACATGATACTCCTCTGTAAGACAGCTATCAACATTCTTTTTTTCCCACAAACAAGGAAGCTAATGCTCAGAAAAGGTGAGGTGGCTTGTCCAGGATGATGCAGAAAGAAAAAGCAGAGCCAGGAATGGAAACAAAGTCTGTCAGCCTGCAAAGCTGATGGTCATTCCCATTCACCAAGTAAGGAGGAAGGTGGCGAATGTTGGGGAGGCATCCATCCTCCTTTCTTTGGTCCACACATCTACCCATCCATCCATCCATCCATCCATCCATCCATCCACCCATCCACTCATCTACTCCTCCATCCATGCATCCACCCCTCCACTCATCTATTCCTCCATCCATCCATCCACCCATCCATCCATCCATCCATCCATCCATCCATCCATCCATCCATCCATCCCTCCATCCATCCATCCCCCCATCCATCCATTCATCCACCCATCCGTCCGTCCATCCATCCATCCATCCATCCCTCCATCCATCCATCCCCCCATCCATCCATTCATCCACCCATCCGTCCGTCCATCCATCCATCCATCCATCCCTCCATCCATCCATCCCCCCATCCATCCATTCATCCACCCATCCGTCCGTCCATCCATCCATCCATCCATCCCTCCATCCATCCATCCCCCCATCCATCCATTCATCCACCCATCCGTCCGTCCATCCATCCATCCATCCATCCCTCCATCCATCCATCCCCCCATCCACTCATCTATTCCTCCCTCCATCCATCTACCCACCCACTCACCTACCACCCATCTTTCCATCCATCCATTTATTCATCCATCCATCAGGCCGCCCACCCATGCACCCATCAATCCATTAATTCTTCCACCCATCTACCCACTCTTTCATCCACCAGTCCACTCATGCATCCACCGAGTCGTTGTCATCCATGCATCCATTCATGCCTGTATTCATCTACACACGTATCCATCTACCTATCTTTGTTAGCCGGCCCGCCCTGCCACATCTCACCTCTTCCTTACTCTTCACCTCTCATTCCCTCATGCCATCCATCCACATGCTCCACTTCATCACGGCAAACAAAGCAGTCTCTGCCCTCCCTGAGCTTACATCTCAGTAAGAGAACCATGACCCCAGACCAACGAGACTATTGCTAGTCAGTGACTTCCAAACCTAGCAATCTCTCCCTCTAGCCTCGGCCACCTTCAGTCCACGGACAGCCAGCCTCCCTGGATGGCTTTCACCTTGAGCTTACGCCTCCACAACCACATCTCTTTCTCTGCCTCCTCTATCATTCTTCCAAAGCGGGTCGAGGCTTGCGCTGGGAGGTGTGATGCCTAGCTATACTGCTGTGTGACTTGGGGCTGGGTGCTGGCTCTCTCTGAGCCCCGATTCATCATCTGACTCATGTGGTAGAGGGGAACCTGGTTCTTTAAGAACCACTGCACCCCGAACGCATGTCTGCTCCGTTGCAATCCTTCTCCCCACAAAGTGCCTCACCCCAAGGGGTAGCTTTCATTTTATCCATCCAGGTGTGTAGGAAGTGGGCGTACCCTCAATCAAGGTGGGAGGCTGGAAAGAGGCTGATGTCGGCAATGGCAGGTAACAGGACATGAAGCCTCCTTTCCACGCGGGTCTGAGATCCTCCCCTGCTCTCAATTCTTCCATGGCTCCCGAGTGCCCTCAGGAGAGTCCAAGCTCAGGGTCCAGCCCACGCCGCTCTCTGGCTTCATCTCCCATGTGTCACCTAACTCCTTCTCTAGTCCAGCTGTGCCCTTCACACCTCCAAGACTTTGCAAACCCAGCTCCTTCCGCCCAGATCCACAAGGACAGAGATATCCACCTAGCTGACTCACTTCCGTGTTTCACGCCCATCACGGGGCCCGGAACGCAGCACGTGCTTCTCTGACTGAAATAAACGAAACGCTTTCTCTATCTGGCAAGCTCCTGGTTGTCCTTCAGAGCCCTGGTCCTCACGCCCCACCTCCACGCAGCCTGAGTCCCCAGGCAGAGTCCCCGACTCCCCACTCAGCTCCCTGCACCCCACCTCCCTCCCTCAGACCCGACCCCGACCGCTACGGCTGTAGGTGCCAGTGTCCAGCTGTCTCTCTGCCAGAGGCCCCTCGGACCTCTCTTGCCCAGTATAGGGCAAGACCCCAAAAGGGTTCTAGGAAATGTCGAATGAACGAATGAATGCGATTCTCTTGAGTGTTCCTAGCGGCCAGGTTAGCATCTGCCAATATCAGGGTGAAAGAGCCTGTTTCAGAGATCGCTCCTGGGGCTACCCCCAATGACAGCACCTCTCAGAAGAGCCCTGCCAGATAAGCCCCACATCGGGAGGGGACCCTGGGGCTCCCAAGACCCTCTGCTCCCTCCCCACCAGGGCCATGCTCCGTCCTGTCTCCACCTGAAGCTTCCACAGTTGGCGTTCCTCTGGGCCTTTGCACGTGCTGTTCTTTTTGCCGACAACAGATGCTTCTCACCCTCCAGGTCTCTGCTTAGTCACATAATATGCCCAGCTCCCACCGGCCAAGCACAAACTCTGTGCCAACACCTTTAACTGCCATTCCCATCCTCACCTTCCCCAACCCCTCTGGGACGGGAGGTCCCAATGGCCTCCTGATTCTGTTCATGACAGCCCTGAGGCTTGGAGAGACGAAGATGCCCGCCCAAGTCCACGGCGCCGGTAAGATACAGAGAAACCGGACTCATCTCAACACCAAGCTCTTAACTGCTCCCCCCACACACACACCGCCTCCTCCAGGAAGCCCTCTCGGCCTCCACACCTGCAGGGGCAGAGCTCCCTCTGGGCTGTTCCTGCCGATCTGTGTTTCTCCCATCATGGCCTTGACATCGACGCCTCACAAACTCCTGGCTCCTCACTGTGTCCCCCCGACCAGGCTGGTTCTAGGCTTAGGAGGGGGCTGGGTGGGGGTATCTATCTGTTTTGTCCAACATTGTCTCTCGGGTCTAGAACGAGGCCTGGTACACAGCAAGCGCTCGATTAATTGGTCACATGGGGAGATGGACTCATGTCCTGTTTTCCCCCCCACACATCCCTGTTTGCATGGAATCCCAGCTCTGCACAAATGCAGGCGCACAGTAGGTGCTCAGTCACTGTCCTCTGCCTGAAGGAGGGCAGAAATGATGTCACCGGCGCTGGGAAGGCCTCGGGGGCCTTCTAAAAGCCTGTGGGATGGACGAAGAACACGTGGCTGGGGAAACTGAGCGGCCCATGCCTGGCTCGAAGCCACAGAGCCAGTCCGCGGCTTGCACACGCCCCAGCCACCGTCCCTCCGCTGCCCCCGCTGCCTCCCTCCCTCGGGAGAGTGCCTCTTCCCTCGTCCCCGCCAGGCAGCGCCTGCCAGCAGCCCAGCCCACAGTCTCCCTGGGGCTGGCACGTCACACTCGGAATCTCACGCCTCAGAGCTCAGCGTGCTCCAGCCTCCCCTCCCGCCACCGAGCCGAGCAGCTCCCATGGAATTTTTTCCCAACTGCACTGGCCCCCCTCGCAACCTCCACTTTAAGACAAATATTGTCATTAACATGCAAATGCTATGTGATTACCATAAACGGGTCCGTGCAGCGGCCAGCGAGCCCTGTCGCACGGTGGGCATTAATATTCAGCCCCGATCGGCAGAGAGGGGCACCTCAAGGCCCCCTCAGAGAGAGGGTCCTGGAGGGGGCTTGTCCCTCAGCAGAGGACTGGAGGTGGATGATGACTGGACACCAGCCACTGGGAGCCCTGATCCCAGCCCCCACTTCCTGGCCGGAGCCCCTGGCTAAAGTGGTGGCACCTGGGGAGGTCTCCTTCCTCTGGAGGAGGCACAAATCTGGGGGGAGGGGGGAGTGGCCGTGTGGCCTCCCTGTTCCCTCTTCTCCATCCTCTCCCTGCCTCCCACCTTCTCTCTGCTCCTCCCTGTGTATGTGGTGGGGGGGGGCCTCCCTCTGTCTCTCCCTCTGTCTCTGTCTCCATCTCTCTTAAAAACAAAAGAGCCCGCACCCATGGGCCGGCTCTCTTTCTGAGGACCCCTCCCCTCTCGCTCTTCACCCCAACCCAGGCCCAGCCCCCAGTGCCCAGGGGCTTGGCTGGACCCCCCTGCCTTTCTCCCGGTCCCAGCAAGATCCCCATTGCACGGGCCCTGAGGAGTTGGGGTGCCCCTGCCGCTCCCTTGCCTGTGGCTGTCACATGTCACAGCCCCTTCCCCCACAGCACCCTTGGTGACCCTGTCTGTCTCTCTCGGCTTGAGGGAGCCCTTTATCACACACGTGTACCCCGCTTCCCCTGGCCTGGGAGGGAGACAGGCGAGGGACAGTGGGGAGGGCAGCGCAGGCTGGCCCTTGGGACCCCATAGTTGTCCCTCTGGGCCTCAGTTTCCCTTTCATATGAAATACACTGATGCTACAAGCCCCCCTCGGTGGCAATTCCTTCGGTGGGGGATCAAATGGTCCCCCGAACATGAAAAGTAAGGGTGATATGGTCACGAGAATAATGACGATGCTGGGGATACAGGGACCACATGGGTGTTTTCTCTGTGCCCTACTCTGGCCCCTTCAGGGGCCCTGGTGCCCAGCCTCATGGGGTGTCCCAGCACCCAGGGGACCAGAAGGCTCTGGGGGGGTTTCCACTCCATCCTCTAGAGCCCACACCCCCACCGCCACTGCCTTCTACCAGTGCCACTGGCTGCACCCTGTTTAGTCGGCTCCCCAGAAACTATACCAAATAAGTGTTGGCGAGAGGTACCCAGATGGTCCCCCCAACTTCCCATTCATCATGCACCTTCCTTGGCCGGAGGCCCAGAGGTGAGCAGCTACTGGCCAGGGGTCACACGACTGAGCCCCAAATGCAGGCCTCCGTCCCAGCTGCTGGCCCTCAAGACACCCCCACCTCCAGCTTGCCTCCCACAGGTGAGGTCCTTCCGCGCCCAGCACATGTGAGCCCGGGGGCGGGGGACCCTATTTTGGGCCTGAGGTATTGAGGGTTTGGGGCTGGACATTGGGGCAAGGTCGCCCCTCGTCACCCGCAGGCCTTGCTTCCAGGGCCCCTGTGAAGGGGAGGAGGAGGACAGGGTGCCACAGACACCCTGCTTCCGAATTCTCAGCCTCCAAGGAAAGAAGGAAAAGACCCTGAGATACCCCCCAACCCCAGCGTTCTCCAGCCAGAAAACAATAACCCCACATTCATGGGGCCTCGCTCTGCTGACAGCGAGAAACTGAGGTTCTGGCTCCAGCGAACTCAGCGGCAGCACCCCCATCCTCTCTCCCTCCTGCACGGGGTCGGGGGCTTCCAGGGGAGATTAAAGATGAGAAAGGGGGTACCTCTGCAACCTGCCTGTTTCCTGGACCCAGAGCTCACCAGCAGCCTTTCAGTTCAACATGTGGGGGGCCATGTGGACACCTCCCACTCTGAATCCCATCAGCATCTTTCTAGAAATGAACCCTTCGGATATACCAGGGGTTCAGGTCACGTGGCCAGAGCCCTCCATACAGCCGTGAACCCCTGAGTGGGTCTTGGGGGGTGAGAGTGAGCCCTCTGCCCTCCTAGGCCACATGGAGGAGCTAGATTTTCCAGGCCCAATTTGTTGTTGTTGGTTTTTTGTTTTTTGGGTTTTTTTTGGCGATGGTTGGATTTGAAAAACGGTGGAGGATGGGAGGGGCATCTTTCCTCCCCAGGGCAGGTAGAGGGTCCCACTGAAGTGACAGGCCTTGGCTCCACCATCCTACCAGAGCCTCCCTGTGGATGTTCCCACCCATCGTCTAACCATTCATTCATTCACACACTTGCTCGTTCGTTCATTCATTCATTCATTCATTCATTCATTCAACGAGCATTTATTCATGATTACCATGCCTGCAACACTGTGGAGAAGGTGAGGATAAATGAATCCGAAATAGGTCATAGGCCCTGGTCCACCTGCAAGGCCTCTTCAGGGTCTTGCCACGGGTGTCAAGCACAAAGCCTTCACTGTCCCCACCCCCAGTCCCCAACACCCCGACAAGAGAGCTGTGAAAGCCACCCCAATTCAGACCGGGCCCACGAACTGAGCCCAGGGCTGGGGCCACAGTCCCTGGGCACCTGCTCCCAGCGTGCCATCAGAGAGAGAATCAGGTGGGAGGGAGGCGGGCAGGCCTCCCCACCCCACCTGCCTCCCCCGCTGGGCTTGCAGGCCGCCCACGCCTCCGCTGTCCACCCCAAGATCTGGGCTCCGCCAGATGGACGGCTCAGGCTCGTCATCATTGGCCTCAGACCTCAACACATTGCTAACAGGCTCGGCCAGTTTTAAGTTGAGCCAAAGGTGGAGGCAGGGCGGGGGAGGGCAGAGAAATGGAGGGCGGATGCTGGTCCAAACAGAGAGGGTAGGCAGGGGGGAGGGCGGACGGGTAGCATCGGAGCCACCCGAGGCTGGCACTCCCCCCAGCCTGGCTCGGCTCCCTGCACCCCCCCCACCCCCTCCTGCTTCCTTTGTAGTTACCGATTAGCCTGGGGTCCTGGGTATCCGTGTGTCCCCCGAGGCCAGCCGGACCTGCCCCACTGGCCTGGCTTTGTGAAAATGACCAAAGCAATGGAGTCCAGAGACGAAAAGTTAGGCCGAATGGATTGGGGGGGCAGGGAGGGGGGCAGTGTTCAGGCAGCTCCCCCAGCAGAGGGGCAGGAAGGAGTGGGTGAGGGAGGGAGAAAGGGGTGGGGGTCTGGGGGAATAGGAGGGAGGGGAGAGAGACAGAGAGAAGGATGCTGGGGGTGGGGGGAGAACGGGAGGTGAAGGGAGATGGGAGAGTAGAGAAAAGGAAAGAGAGA
>NW_006429782.1:1875869-1894619 GCF_000325575.1 Pteropus alecto | reverse complement strand
GCCCCGGTGCCCAGTCCAGGCGGGGAAACCCGAGGCCAGCGGACCCGCAATCCCGCCTGCTGGGTGGGTGACGGCGAGCCCTCGGGCAGGACCGACCTGCCTTCCCGGCTGCACTGGCTCCTTCCACTGATAACAGGAAAATCTAAAAGTAGCACCCGGTTCTATAAGGGGCGCTTCGTAGACATTCGCTATGCTGCCCTGGGCACTTCTAAGTATACAACTCATCAAAAATAATAGTATTATTGACAGGGGGGCTGGGTGAAAACGGTGAAGGCATGAAGGAGTACAAATTAGTAGTTACGAAACAGACCCGGGGTGCGGGGGCCGGGGGCGGGGATCGCCGCGTGGACTGTATACATGTCCAACTTATTATTTTTTTTTATGTCTACAGCGCCTGGTCTTCCTAGTTGGTCTCCCACCCAAGTAACAACCAGGCCGGACCCTGCTTAGCTTCTGAGATCAGACGGGATCCGGCTCGTTCAGGGTGGCATGGCCGTAGACTCCAACTTTTTTATATTTAAGAAATAAATGGAAGAAAGTTCCATTTCATACAATAAAAAAAGAAAGAATAGTAAAAACAACAGCAACGAGAGATGAGACTTTGATGATACTATGTGCCAGGCGCTGCGCTGTTCGCTTTTAAGTTCATAACTTTCCGAACAGAAATAGCAATCATTGTGTTACGTAAGCAGCAACCAGAAGTAACGCTTTTTGTAACACTTGCTGTGTGCACACCTGTTCAGAATATTTCAAAGGATATTAAGGCATTTTGGCCACTCTATGGGCATCATGTCGCCCCTGCTTAAACTCTCCAAAAAAAGTCCTGAAATTAAAGCGGGATCCTCTGTCCTACATGACCTGCCTGTCCCCCGTCCCCTCCCCGCCCTCACCTTCCCCCGTCTTTCCCTCACTCACTCTGCTCCAGCCGCGGGGCCTCCTCACTGTTCCTCCAAAATACCAGACACCATCCTGCCCCAGGGCCTTTGCACAGGCCGTGCCCTCAGCCTGGAATGCCCTTTCCCCAAGTGGCACATGGCTCGCTCTTCGATTCCCCATCACTTTCTCTGTCCGCCTTTATCTGGAATCATTCGGCCACCGTTACCTCCTTTATCAGGTGCCTTTTTCCCCTCCATAGTATTCATTTTAATTTAATTAATATGCTGTATACTTAGTTATTTACTGATAAAGCACATGGCTCTTTCCAGGCACCAGGCTGTGTGCTAAGTGCTTCATACGAACGAACTCATTCAATCCACACGACCAACCCCTGGGGTGGTTACAAATAGATAAACAAGGCACCTGCAGACTAGGATAAATGCACGGAAGGGAACAGAGCTGGGAGAGTCGGGAGCAGAGCTGGGTGAGTCAGGGTAAAGCTTAGGGATGGAAATTCAGGGAAAGCTGCTTGCAGGGAGTGACCTTGGAGCCGAGATGAGAACAGGGCAGCAAGGGCAAAGGCCTGGAGGCAGGAAGCGTCCTGACAGGCTGGAGGGCCAGCGAGGGGATGGGCAGGGAGAGTGCCACACCGAGGGACGGGGGAGGGGCGGGGTCTACCAAGCCTGACTTGATTTGATTTTTTAACTTATTTTCTTTATTTTAAAACAAAGACAGGATCACCAACAATGCCGTGCTGAGCCAAAGAAAAACTCAGTAATACGGATTCTACTTAAAACGTTGGCACTTCATTCACCATGCATTTTTCTGGCATTAATTTGAATTTTTAGAAAAATTTTGCATTAAAATATTCTTTACCTTGACTGAGTTTTCTGGCGTCCCCTTTAAACGCTGCTCCCAGGGAGAGCTCGCCCTGGTCCCTGCCTGCTCCTCACAGGCCACTACTCTTACCACTGAGAGCTCTGTACTGTTCCTGTACCCAATTTACAGAGGGGCAAACTGAGCGAGGCCAGGTGATCTGGGATGTGAGCCCAGCGGGCCTGGCATCCTGGCATCCCGCACTTAGACAGCCAGGCCTCAGTCTCCTTCCCGGCCAAGCGAGACTAATGGATGACTACAGTGAAGCCCTTGGAATGGATTTGGTGAGTTGATGGGGGAGGCTGAGCATAACGCCTGCGACGTCCTAGTGCTCCATAAATGGCTACTGTCATGACTGCTACAGGCAGCCACCTGCCCAGCCCCAGACAGGAGCAGGGTATCCGGCCTAGGCGAGGAGCAGAGCCAGGATGAGGGGTTGCATCCTCCCAACAGCGCTCCGCCCCAGTCTCAGTGGTCCCCGGTTCTCAGCTAGCAGCCCCAAAGGAGGCGGGTGGGGCTGGGGCTGGGGCTGGGGCTGGGCCTGGGCCCGAGACAGGCTTTGTCTCCATGGAGACCCGATCAGGATGCTCCAGGCCTTGTGGGCTTTTGATGTGCTAGAGAGTCATTAAAAAGAATAAAAATAACCACCCCCCAGCCCTCCTGTGGGCCCAAGATGAAATTTCTCAGCCTCTTTCTTCCCCTAAAAACAAGTTAGGGGGAAGGAGCAGGGAGGAGCCCAGTCTGCCTTGGGTGTGACCTCTGGGAAACTAAATCCAGCATTGCACCTCCTGAATGACACTAATCTCTGGAGCGCGTTCCCTAAGCCGGCCGACTCAACTCAGCCGTGTCGGGAAATGGGCCAGGGCACACGGGCATCACTGCAGGAGGCCACGTTTGGGTTGTCACTGAAGAAGCAGAGAGGGTGGCAGCAGAGCCAGGGGGCGGAGCTGGGGCCTGGGAGGCTTCCCAGAAGTCAAAAGTCGCTTGGCTCTCTGGACCCATGTCCTCACTTACCTGCCCCAGGGGCCTCTGCACTTGCTCAGTGTCCTCCCAGAATAGGGTTTCTCAAAATACCTACACGAGCTTAAATAAATGTATCTCATCTTAAAGGAAAACTGGACACTTGGGGGGTCATGCTCTCTGTGGGGGGGCCATCCTGGGCACTGTGGGAGGTGGAGCAGCATCCCTGGCCTCGCCCCCTTAGTGCCGGGAGCACCCCAGTCGTGACAACCACAGATGTCCCCGGACATGGCGCAGTGTCCCTTGAGGGGGCAGAACCACCCCAGGTAAGAAGCACAGATGTGGACAGGTGAGGGGCTGACCTTGGCGGAAGGGCGGGGTTGGGGTCAGGAGCGGGGCCCGCCATGCTCTTCCCAGATGTCACTCTGCATTTCCCACAAGCCTTCAGGCAATGGGCAGCAAAGGTGTGGGGAGGTGTCCACTGTGTTCCTGTCCCGACTTTTCACAACAAGACTCTTATTTCTGGGGTTATGGGTGTGAAAAGGGCTGAACCCCTCGGCGAGGAAGGAGAAATGGATGTTGGTACCTTCTGGGTGTCCGATGGCTGACCCCTCTGCCAACGTCCTGGCTTCCTGCTTGAGGGGGAGGTGACGGACAGGGTCAGCGGGTGGGACAGGGGCCCACAGGGGCCCAGCCTGGGGCTGCCCTGTGCCAGGGCCTCTGCCCTCTGGCGGTCTGAGGGGTGGCCGGCCTCATCCCCACTGCCCGCTGGCCCTGCTCCTCAGAGTCCCCCACACTCTGGCTGCCCAGGCTGCCTACAGCTCTTCAAGCACATTCCCAGGGGCTGAAGCACCCCGACCCCAGCAGGGCCGAGGGATGTGTCCCCTGGGAGCACACACTGAAGTCTGCACGTGTCCCAGATGCCTCCTGCACTCACACCTCTACGGACACAAAGCAGCCAGCTCTGGTCGCCACCCCCTCATCCCCCACGCCCCTCCTCCCATGGGGAGGAGCTGCCTGGTGCAGGAACCCCAGCCTCCACCCGGGTCCTCCCAGGGGCCCGGCCCCCCATTTGGCTTCAGGGATGAGAAAGGGTTCTTCACCAAGCCCGCTCCTCGCTGCTCCCTCTGTCACCAAGTCCCACGCCCTGGACAGGGTGGGGGTGACGTCCGAGGCACAACCTGGCTGTCCCCGCCCCTCCCTCATCCCTCCTTGGATGTGGCCCCACCCGTCCAGCCACAGCCTGACCGGGAGTGGGGACACCTGTCCCACAGGGCTGACAAATTCTATCCCGGGGAACAAGAGGAGTCGATGCCTCACCCTCTGTGGGCCACATTGAACTTGGGAGTGTTCAGTGGGTTTTTTTTCAAAGTTAGGATGAGAAAGGGGGAAACACAGTCTCATTTCCAAATGAGCCAGGCCCTGTGTCACCGTAACTTGGGATCGAAGCTGCCTGGGCTCAGACGCTGTAGGATTCCACGTATGCAACACGTCCAGAAAGAGCCAGTCCACAGAGACAGGGAGTGGGGCAGTGGATGCCAGGGGCTGGGGAAGGGTGTGTGTGACTGCTAATGAGGACAGGGCCTCTTTCTGGAGTGATGGAATGTTCTAGAACAAGACAGGGGTGCTCGGTTGCACAACTCTGTGACTGCACTAAGAATCACTGAGTGGCACACAGCTAAAGGGTCGATTTTACGGTATGTGACTATACCGCAACAAAGCTGGTTTTTTTTTTTTTTTAAAACAAAAAACTCTAAGTGCCAACTCTGCCTCTTTTTTGCCACAAGACCTCAGAGCTCACCTGTCCGAATTTCCCTTTTGTCCTCTGTAAGTCGTAAGTAGAAGCGGCAATGTGATCCCGATGTACAAGGAGGGACGGAATAAGAAGTGTCCCCACGTGGCGGCCACTGGAGTGATCACGGCTTCGGGCAGGCGTCACCGGTAGGCGCGGAAACTTGAGGGTGACGTCTGAGGAGCAATAGGGGACTGGCGCCGTCTCAAAGTATCGGTCTCCAACTGGCACATCAGTCACCAAGGGGACAGGAGTGACCCCCCAGTGGAGAGGGCCAAGGACATCCCACTACTCACTTCGTTCAGTGACATGCCCGCCCCCGTTTCCAAAATGCATAAGCTGAACCCAATCCCGCAGAAACGCCATTTACAGGGTACGCAGAGGGTTTAGAGAGCTCTGGGACTGTTCCTAGAACATCTCTGCAAATATGAAACAACATCACAATAAACAGGGAACAGAAAGGAGGTGATGTTTGTGGAGTGTGGGCCACGCACCCCATTTCCCCGCTGAAGCCGCGCAGGTAAGCTGCCCCACGGCCTGCCCAGCTACGGGCTGGCACCGGTGTGGCCCCGGGTGCAAGCATCGCTGTCGCTTTCCCCATCCTTGGTCCTGAGTCTTCAGGCCCGGGCAGTGCCAGGAGCGGACTGAGGATGCCCTGTGACGTGGGCCGATGGCGAAGGCAGGCCAGGCCTTCGGAACCATGTTCGTCATGCACCCCACCCAGCGGCCCGGCTCAACCTGCTCTGGACCTTTTGTAGGTCAAACAGGTGGTTAAGGTCATCAGTGACTCTCAGAACCGAGACTGAAATGTTGAAAGAAGCCACCCACGTGTGTCCATTGCAAAAGGGACCCGTGTTGCTGGCTGGTCTTGGCCAAAGCTTTTCACTACGAAAGAGAAGAAAATAGCACGATTTTCCCGAAACGCACTGGGCGGTGAACATTTCGGGTTCGGCGGCCGCACGGTCGCTCCTGCGACCGCTTGGCTGTGCCCACGCAGTGTGCAAGCCGCCACCGGCGACGCGCGACCCAGTGGGCGTGGCCGTGCGCCCAGCAAACGTCAGTGGGCGTGGCCTGCGCCAGCAAACTTCAGTGGGCGTGGCCTGCGCCCATCAAACTTCAGTGGGCGTGGCCGTGCGCCCATCAAACTTCAGTGACGACAGGCAGCGTGCCAGACTAGGCCACGGGTGGCAGTTTCCTGTCCTCTGGTTAAACATCCCCTCCCGGTGGCCACAAGGCATCTACGAAGGTTCGTGGCGATGGAAAGTTGGGCGACAACTGTGTCCCTCGGCAGGGGACTGGGTAGATGACACGGCGTGTCTCCTGAGGACAGAGTACTAGACGGCCGTGTGAAGGACGGCGAACGAGCGTGCAGAACGGAAACGAGTTAACGCAAGACGAGGACGGCAGGCTACCTACGCAAGACGCGCACGCGGCGCCGAAGAAAACGCCGCCCGCCGCCAGCGCACTCGTGAACGTCCACGCGAAAATGAATGGAAAGGGCGCAGACGGCGGACGATGCCTCTGGGCCGGAGGGGGACACACGAGGCGGTTCCAGGGAGCGTTGGCTAGTGTTTTATTGCCAGGAAGAGGTCAAAGCCGCTGGATGGGACCCCTCTGGGCTGCCGGTGGCAGATGCACCAGCCTCCTTGGAAGACGCCTTTACCCAAAGCTTCGTTGCCACCCAGGCTGATGGGGACCTAAGGTGGTGCTCGCGGCACCGAGGGAGCCCACGGAACGAACCGTGACGTGTCTGGCACGGGCGGCCTGGTCGCATTTCATCTTCGCAAGTGTCCTCACGGAGCGTGACCTTGCCAAATGCGAGTAAGGTCCACAGCCTCCTCTCCGGGGGCTGCCCCCGCCCCACGGTCCCCCCCCCCACGGCTCCCCATCGCACTGAGGGTGAAATGCAAACAGCTCGCAAGGCCGGTCTAGGGGCTGACACCTCCCCCACCCCGCCCTCCAGGCCTGGTCCTGCCCCGGGGCCTTCGCATGGGCTGTGCCCTCTGCCTGGGCCACTGTCCTCAATTTCCAGGGCTTAATCTCTCATTCCAACTTTCTGACTTTCCGCAACACCTGCACCCCAAAGGGAGCCAACACTGCCTCTCAAGCTACTTTTACTTACTACCTGTCCCCCCCAGCGGACGTCAAGCCCCAGGGCAGCTGGGACAGGGTCCCTGTTCTCGGCACACAATGGGAGGGCCAAATATCGGTGAACTTAACAGTCGCATGAGACTCATCTGCAGTGACAAGATCAGCGGCAGCCTGGGGACAAGGAGGGCGCTGGGAGAGGGGAGGATGCTGCTCATGACCTGGACGGGGCGATGGCTCCCGGGCCTGCCTCTCACTGTGTCCCGTGACACCTACAGACAGCTGTGCAAAGAGAAACACTGAGAACTGTCATGACTCCTATGACCCAAACGAGATTGCACGTACACAAACCCAGGGACACCGGGAAACAGGAGGAAAACACGGGGGCATGGTGCTGGCGAGCTGGGGTCGGTGGTGGCTTTCGTTCTCCTGGTTACGGTCAAGGAACTTTTTGTGTAAAGGAAAGGAAGTATCGGCCTGTTAGTTAATGAGGAGGTGGGCTGGCCCTTCCTCTAAACCCTGGGGAGTTTTACTGAGGCCAAAGCCACATTGTGGCCTTAGTGGGCGGAGGGCAAGGGAGAGGGACAAAGGGAAGAGGAGGCAGCCGTGACCTGAGGACAGGGGACCCACCAAGGAAACCCCAGCAGTCCCCTCTCGGTTCAGCCACGGCTCAAATCGCCTTCGTGGCTGCCCCTCGGTGCCCTGGGAACCCAGCGCCTGTTGGGGAGGTCGGCTCACCTTGGTCTGCTCCACCAGGTGCCGCCCTCATCCCCCCAAATCCCGCCCTGTCCTCCTCCAGGCAGCCACCAGAGGGTGCCCGTGAGCACCGGCGTCACCTGGGCCCCTCCGCCCACAGCCCCATGGGCTCCCACTTCCCGCCAGGCCAAAGACCCCACAGCTCACCTCCTCCAACCGCCCCTGAAGCCCCGTCTAAACAGCACCTCCCAGCAGCACGCGTCCCCAAGACCCCGTTTTGTCTGGGGTCCCTCGTCCCCCTCCCCGCCCCCCAACGAGGTAAGCTCCTGAAGGCAGTTTTTGTTGACAGTTGCATCTTGCAGTTCCCAGGCCTGGAGTGGGGGGCTGGGCCCCCCACAGGCAGGGACAAGTTGCACTGAGCATCCGGTTGTCGCCCCAGCTGACCTCTTTGGAGCCTGGCTTAGGGTTGAGGGTGGGCCTGGCCAGTGGGGGAGCCTCCCACAGCCTGCTGCCCACCCCGTAGGGGTCGAATGGTGTCCCCTGGCAACCTCAGAATGAAACGTTGCTTGGAAAGAGGGTCTTTGCAGATGTTGTCCGTTGAGATGGTTGAAATGGAGTGGGACGGGCCCCAGACCCGATGACCGGCCCGATTGGAGTGACACACAGCAGATGGAGACAGAGACGGGAGCGTGAACCGCACACCGAGGAGCGCGGGGACAGACCCGCCCACACCCCAGGAGCCCGGGCAGAACACGGAGGGCGACTGTTCAATATGGCTTTATTTTCTGGTTGTCCACCTGTGTCCTACACCCGACCGGAGCTCCGAACCATCCTGCGAAGTGGCCCTGGGGTGGGGGGGCTCGCTCAGCAACCCCAGACACTGCCCCCTCCACCACCACGCTTGAGGGTGAGCCCACCCAGGCCCCCCACCCCTGCGGCATGAATCCCAAGAAGTGGCCGGGCACTTGGTAAAATCCCTAGGGGAGATGGGCCACCAGCAGAGCGAAGGGGGCATGAGGCAGAAAAGAACCTGCGGCCCCCACACCGCCCCCAGCGCACCCCCAGGCCTGGCCACCAGCTGGGGCCTGAGAGGCTGGAGGACAGGAGAGCCAGCCCTGCCCAGGAGAAAGACAGGTTTGGCAAAGGGGGTGGGGTGGGCCAGAGGTGGGGACACGACCCCCAGAGAAGCCCTGTCCCTCCAGTTAGCTGGCTCCGGGAGGGGACAGCAGCAGGCTGGGCAGGGGTGGGAAGGCCAGTCCCCAAGCCCCTTCGGGCTGCTCAGACCTCCCTGGTGGTAGAGATGCTCCCTTAGCACTTAACTGATCGTATTGCTCATGAATTGGCACACTCAGGCCTCCCTGAGGTCCCCTGGCGCTGGCGGCCCCGTTCCCGCCCCCAAGCTCGTGGCCCGTGAGGCGCCTGGTTTGTGGGGTGAGGGCTTGGTCCAAGCTCCCACTGAACCCACACCTGTCCTCCGGGTCCCCCAGTCGTGTCCCCAGGAAACACTCTCCCTCGATCCCCAACTGGACGTCGCTCCCCCAGGACACGCCCTCCTGTTCACAGATGAGGAAACGGCCCAGGAGCCACGAAGCAGCGAGTCAGCAGAGCGGGGGCCTCTGCCCCCCAGGGCCCCCCCGAGGACCGCCTCCCCGGGGGCCCGCGGCTGGGCCCCAAGAGGGAAGACAGCCTAGCGGAGGTGCTCGCGGTCCCCGGGGTGCAGCGCGAGGCGGTGGGGGGGGGCTGCTGTCTCCAGGGCACCAGACGGGGTTCAGGGGAGACGTACCCCTCAGCCCTGGCCTAGGTGGTGGCCACAGGCTTCCAAGGGAGGAGCTGTAACCCAGGGACCCAGAGGCCATACCTGCCCCCCTCAGACAAGCAGGAGAGCACCCGAGTCACCGGGGAAGGGGACACGCGGAGGACAGCACAGGCGCCAGCCTACAGTCTGCGGCCGGTCACGGGCGGGAGAGGGCATGAGGCTGTGCTGGGAGCTCCGTCACCGCTCGGCACCCTGACGGCTGCAGGACCGGCCTCCTGGCCAGGGCGCATCCGCGGCGTGTCCCCAAGTCCGTGGCCAGGCCCCAGAATGCCACCAGCTGCTCCTCTGAGGGAGTTCGAAGGACAAAACAAAGAATCCCCCAAGTCCTCAAGAGCAACACAGAAAAGCTCTGTAATTCGGGGTGCGGCTGTGGGGAGCCCCTCCGGCCGCAGTGGGGGGCGGGGGGGCTGCGTCACTGCGTCTTGGCCTTCAGCAGCAGTCTCTGAACGGTTCTGTACAGGAGGTCGAAGTGCTGGGGGCACCAGGAGGGCGCCAGTGAGGTCACGTGAGGTCGGGAATAAACCCCACCGTGAAAGGCCCCAGGGCCGCCTGTGCGGTCACCTGCTTCTGGGCAGGACGTGCCCGGCCAGGCCGCCCTCCCGCCCGAGCCCTGCCCGCTCACCTGCACGGCCGTGTAGGCCATTCCGAGGTAGGCGCCGATGCAGACGGCCAGGAGCAGGTCAAAAATGGCTGGCTTGACCCTGGAGGGAGGGGAAGGGAGGGGTCAGGGGCCCGGGGAGGGCATGGGCCACGGGGTCAGCCAGCACGGAGGTGATGCCAGCCTCACCACTCCCTGGCTGTCCCGTGGACTACAGTCCCCTGGGAAGTGACCCAGGGGGACACAGGCCCCTGGCCCAGTGCAGCTCACCTGTAGGCGTTCATCACCTGCTTCAGCTGGTCATAGAAGACAAACTCGGGGTCCCTGGGGAGAGTGCGCATTCTCAGTGGGCTCAGCCCGGCGGCCGGCCACGTCTGGCCCTGCGCCAGACCAGCCAGAGGTCCCACCAGCCCAGGAACACAGCAGGAAGCGCCCCGTGTGCATGTCTGCTCAAGGCAGCCAGTGTCCCTCTCCATTACTCTGTCCATTACCCTGAAGTGACATCTTGTCTGTTGTTGTGGGTATTAAAATGTATTCTAAAAATGAGACATGGTTACCAGGAATTTTCCTGGTCCAGGAAGCATTTCTATAGAGGAAGGGTGACCCCGGCCTGGGAATCGGAGACCCCGGCCCCATGGCTGTGGGTCCACTCTGAGCCTGTGTCTTCTGTCCAAGCACTGTCTCCTGGGGCACCAGGAGTTGGGAAGAAGGCAGAGGCCAGCGAGGGCGCCGAGCAGTCTGGGGACGTCTCCTGCCTGTGGCCACCCACAGCGCCTTCCTACCACAGGCCCTGAGGCGCCTGTTCAGCTCAAGTGGGGAGCTCAATCTTGAGCAGAAAAAAGGCAAAACCCGGGGGGCTGGTGGTGGGAAGGAGCACCCCGCAAGTGGACAGCGACCCAGGGACAAGCAGCCTGACTCCCGGAGCACAGAAGCATCAGAGGGTGGGTCGGGGACAGGGCTGCCAGCTCTGAAACGGGATGTCAGCTCTGTGTGGGTCTCAAACAAGGAACAGGCTGTTAGCACAGACACACCCCAAGCACTGCGTGAGGTAAACTAGAAACAAGACAACGTGATGCGTATCCAGAACTCAAACTGAACTGAGCGCTCCGTATTTTCTAGTTATCACCCTATTTTTCGTTCCACATCTCATGAATCTGCTTGATCTGGCCCGGGGTATGTGCACGTGTGCGCGTGCGCGTGCGCGTGACTCTGGAAAGCCCGCTCGGTGTGCGCGTGGGTGGGGCAGGGCGGGGGGCAGGGGTGGCGCCCGCACTCACCGCTTGTCAGCCTTGATGTGATGCTGCTTCACCTCCTTCAGGTAGCGGCCCAGGTAGTGCTCCAGCGTGCTGAGGAGGGTGCCGTCCTTGTGCACCAGCTGGGCGGCGCGTGGCTGCGTGGTGAGCCAGTCCATCACCGAGTCCAGCTGCTCCTGCTGGATCTGCTGCGAGGGATGTGCTTGTGGCCACGCGGCCCCGGCCATCCGCGCCCTGCGCCCCGCCCGCCAGGCCCAGGCTTACCATCTGCTCTGTGAAGACCGGCATGTCCGCGGGGGTCCCCTGCAGGGAGAGGGAGGGCAGGCCTGAGCCTCGGTCCACGGGGAGGAGGGCGGCATGGCCCGGGGCAGGAGCGGCCGCGGGGCCTCACCTTCTCGGTCAGGTTGTAGATGACCCGCGTCAGGGCCTCCGCGATGAGCCTCGTGTTGCGCGTCAGGGTTTTGGAGTCGACCCGGGACCTTCGGGGGCACATGTGAGAGAAATCTACATCCACCTGGAATCGGCATCGTTTACAATCGCCAGAAAACACCAGACCACAAGGGCGACCGCACGGCTGATGGTGACAGACAGGAAAAGCCATAGCCTCCTCGGGCAGGGTGGGTGCCGGCTGGCCCGCACCCCGGGGGGTCGCCTGCAGGGCCCGGGAGGCAGGCTGGCTCCCCGCATCCGCCTGGAATGACTGGACGCCCCAGGCCTCAGTTTCCTCCCCTGGAACGGGGATTGGGGGACACGGCCTCCACGGAGGGCAGAGTCGCTGTAACACCCAGCAGTGAGGTGAAGTGTGCCCCAAAATTCACACCCGCCCAAACCTGACAACGTGACCCAATTTAAAAACAGGGTCTTTACAGACGGGATCAGTTGGGTCACACTGCAGGAGGTGGCCCTAAATCCGATGGCCGGTGAACTTATTAGAAGGAAATGTGGACACAGATGGTCACGTGACAACAGAGATAGAGACCAGGGTGATGTGGCCCTAAGCGAGGGACACCAAGGGCTGCCAGCAACCCCGGCCAGAGGAACTCTGGGGGAACGATGTCACTGACCCCAGTGGCTGTGAGGTGCTGGGGCCTCGTGGGGGAGGCAGGGGACTCACTCTCCCGGCCCTGGCGTCCTTCCCTTCAGTTCTCCTTTGCTCTCAGCTCCCTCTGACCTGCAGCGCCCTGGCTCACGTCCCTCGACTTCAGTGCCACCTCCTCCAAAAAGCCCTCCAGGAAGCCTCCCCAGTGCCCCAGGACCAGCCGACGTCCCCGCTATGCCTGTTCTCTCTGGGCCTCGCCTGTCACCAGGCTGGGCTGGGCCCCCTCCAAGACCACCGCATCTCCCCAGCAGACGCGTGTCCAGTAGCTACACCACCGCCCAGGGCTAGCGAAAGAGGGCACAGCAGACGATCCCAGGCTCAGGGTTCAACAGCCGAAGCCACCATAAAACTGTGGCCCACTGAGGGCTGCCATGCCAGCAGGGCAGACGAATGGGACGTGAGCTCCCAAAACAGCGTGAGCCAGCGGCGCCAGCACCACAGAGACAGTGAGTGAGGAGGGTGAGCAGGGCAGGCTCCCGAAAGGCACAAGGGGCCCGGGAAGGGGACAGGCCACCATGCCAGGGCCCAGGGGCAGAGCCGCAGGGGGTGCTGAGGTGCTCGGGGCATGCACAGAGCCCAGAGGATACCAGACCACTGGCTGAGGCGCCCGTGTCCCCAGCACCCCTGCTGAGCAGCCCAGGTGAGCCACCGTCCGCTGCCAGGCCCGTGCTGGCCCCTGCCCACCACCTGTGTGGTGGGGTCACTCCCCGCCGGCGCCCTCGCTCTGGAAGAGACGACTTAGAATGTGCCTCGTCCACGGGGCCCGGCGGGCAGCGGGGGAGTATGGGGAGGCCTCGGGGCTGTGCTCACCGCACGTCCATGATGCTGCTGCGCTGGCCGTCGCGGTGGCTCTCCAGGTGGGACAGGGTGAAGGCGGGCAGCCGGCGGATGGCAAAGCGCTCGTGCTCCCAGGCCAGGATGTCCTCCGCCAGGTTGACCTTCTTGTGCACCATGGAGAAGCGCAGCTCCGGGAACTGGTGTGCGGCCACCTGCGGGGCGAGGTGGTCGTGGGGTCGCCCAGTGCCCAGCCTCCTGGGCCGGCCGCACCCCACCGGCCTGTGGAGGGACACGAGCTCCTCCCCACACCGCCCACATCTGGAAAATGGGGAGAAACCACTGGCCCCCAGAAACCCAACTGAGGTCCCTTCAAGGCCCCAGGTGTGCAGAGCACCCAGTCTGATTCCCAAGTGACAATGACCACTCGCTAACGAGGGGCAATGGGGCAGACGTCTCGGCCTGGCTCATGTCCCTGGCCTGGCCCGTGATGCGCTGTCACCCCTCAGAGCCTCAGGGGGCCTGTCTGTGAAGTGAGCAAGTGTCTGGCACTGTCCAGAAGGCTCCCTCACCCCCAGGGCACCCACCATCTCCAGCTCCCGCAGGAAGGCGTGTTGCAGCGTCCCCTCCCTGGGCGGCTTAGACACGTGCAAGTGTAGGCTGTCACCCCGGCCCACGGTGTCCAAGCAGAGGACGAAAGCTACGTTGTCCTGGAGCAGGCTGGAATCTGTGGGCAGCAAGAGCTGACGGGGGAGGGCGAAACCCCGGGCCCCCACCCCTCTGCGGTCCCTGACCCCATGTCCCAGGCCGCTGGGGGCCACTAACCTGTGTGGTCCAGGTTGTCTTCCAACCAGCGCTTGGTCCCCTGGTAATTAAACTTGCCCCCTCCAGAGGCAAAGAACAGGAGGTTATACCTGGGGGGGAGGGGGGGCCAAGCAGAGCCATCAGCCATGGCCAGAGTATTCAAATTCCCAATGAGGAGGACATGGTCCCCTGGGGACAGAACCCTGACCAGCCGCTACGGCAGTGACTCCCTCTCCCCCCACTGCTTATGACAGAACCGGGCCATCTCTGTGGGGCCGCCCGGGCCCTGTGGGGATTGGATAGCACCCCTAGACTCAATGCCAGAAGCCCCCTAGTCAGGACACCCACAGATGTCCCCTGCCATGGCCCAGTGTCCCCTGGGGGCAGGGTCAACCCTGGGTGAGGACCACTGATCTAGAGGCTTCTCTGAGCTCTGAACACAGGAGACGACCTGGCTCCACCCGGCCAGGAAGGAGCCCCAGGGGGACAAAAAGGAACATGGCTTCGGCAGCTTTCCTGAAGCCGCGGCTGCGGCCGGCACAGCGGGCCCCACCCACCCTGCCAGGGGCAAAGCCATCCTTCCAAGAGACAGAAAGAGAGGACCACGTGAGGATGGAGGCGGACAGTGGAGTGACGCGGCCACACGCCGAGGGATTCCGAGGACTGCAGGCAGCCCCCAGAGCTGGGGGAGGCGGGAAGGACCACGCCCCAGAACCTCCAGGGGGACACTGAACGGGGAGCACAAGTGTCGCTGTTTCAGCCACCCGGGGTGTGGAGCCTGGTGACAAAGGCTCTAAGGGACCGTCACCCTGGCCAAGCCCCCTCTGGCCCGGGCAGCATGGTGTGTGGATGAGCCACCCAGGAACGATCTGCCCAGCACCCACAGTGCCGACACGGGCGGGGGAACCCTGGTTTAATGAGCTCTTCTTTGAGAGTTTCTATTACCTGCAGCTGAAAGCATCCCCACCCCTCTGGGGACTAAGGGCAGCGGGGCCTCCTGGGTGGGATTCCGGGGGGTGGGTGTGGGCAGGGCCTGGCGCACGGAAGCCCTGGATACACAGACACTGTCAGTCTTGGGGTTGGCACTGCCCCAAGGCCACCAGACAAACAGAACCATTGCAGGTGTCAGGCTGCAGCGCCCCCCATGTCACTTACGCTGCGTGCGTGCGCTTGTAGGTGTACAGCCTGGAGAAGAGCCGGGCCAGCTCCAGCAGCACGGAGATGCCGCTCCCATTGGAGTCTGCGCCGTGTGACAGCCACTGCGGGCGGGCGAGACAGGGCTGGCCGTCACCTCCATGGCCACGCACGGCACCACGCTACCCAGAGCAGCAGTGGTCCACTCTGCCTGTCGTCACCTCCATGGCCACGCACGGCACCACGCTACCCTCTCAGAGCAGCAGTGGTCCACTCTGCCTGTTCCCGACCTTGGCCACAGTCCACTCAGAGCACCGCGGGATCGCCAGCCCCTCTGCTCAGGACCCCAGACTGACAGCACCCCAACTTGCACAGGACCGAGACCCTGGAAATTCGAGGCCCTGCTGGGTCTCAGGCTCGCTACGACAGCCCCGTACCCAGCAGGTACCTGGCCTCTGTCCAGCCTCAGCACGTGTACCAGGACCCTCACGCCCCCTCCCTGTGGGGGGGTTGGGCAGGTTCCCTCCAGCCAGACCACCGGCCTTTGCGCTATGAAGGCCCGTCCCCCACCCGGGTTCCCTGGCTGACGACAGTACTCTCTAAGAGGCGACAACTGGTTCTGGGGGAGGGAAAATCATCTTGGACTCCGTAACGGCCTGGGCCCTCCCAAGGTCAGTCTATAGCCGACACGCACTGAGTGTACCGACGGCATCAGAGTTCATGGGGACAGGGCCACGTGGTGCTCAGTTGAGAACTGGGCAGCAAAGGCCCAGGTCCGTGACATGTCCAGAACAGGCACGACCAGAGACAGGAAGTGGGTTCAAAGTGTGGGGGGATGAGGGTGACTGCTAATGGGGACAGGGTTCTTTTTGGAGTGGTGGAATGTTCTGGAATTAATAGCTCTCTCAAAGCGACTCTCCTGGCGAGAGGCACACCCCGACTCCGACATGTGCCCTGGCTTTGCCAGGCGGGGGCCACAGCCTGAGGGCAGGGCTGAGCGGGCCCAGACCACCACCCACAGAGGCCAGCTGGCTAGGCTGGCCCCCCACAGCAGCTGAGTGGAGCTCCAGGGGCTCCCGCCAACTCCCGCCAGCCGCCAGCCCTAAACGCTCTGCCAACAGGTGGGTCATGCTGAGCCCCGCTGTCCCCCGGGGTCTGGGGCCTCGGACGAGCTGGGCAGAGGTGCCCACGTGACCGGCCCCCAGTGAGACCCCAGGCGTTGGGTCTCTGTGAGGCCCCTGGGGACCGCACCTCACAGTGTGTCACGTCTCGTCTGAGGGGGAATGACCGTGACCCCAAAGGAGAGGACTCTAGGAGCTATGCCTGGGCCCCCAGCCCACCCCCCATCCTTGCCCTCGGCATGTCTCACCCCGTCCTGTCTCCGCACCGACCACGGCCGTAGGGGCCACCGCTGCTGAGTCCTGGGGTCCTCCCCACAAATTATCAACTGGGTATCTTGGAGACCCCAACACATACCCTGGGCAAGTTCCTGGCCCGGCCACCTATTTGCCATGGGACCTTGGGCACGAGACCCACCCCAGCTTAGCCTCAGCTTCACGATGACACCCACCCCACAGGGTCCTCATGGGAACCTGAGATAACACCCTAAGGGCCTCAAGAGTGGATGCTGCTGCTGAGCGTGGCCGCTGTCCAGCAGACGCTTCTGCCTCTGAGCTGGGCCAGAACACGTGGGAGGAAGGGTGACCCTCGCCCCCACCAGGGCAAGTGCATACATACAGGGGCCACTCCGAAGGCGTCGTAGTGGGCCACGATGACGATGGTAGGAAGGTCCTCTCCACCCAGCCCCGTCAGCCGCCCCTGTGGAGAGACGGGCTGTGAAATGCCGGCTAGCTGGGGTCCTGGACACCAGCGACGGCGAGGCTGCCCCCCTCAGCACGAGAGAGGGGTGGGAGGGGTTCTTTTAGGTTTGCCGGCTCCAGTCTCTATTGAGATTAGTCGATTGAGGACAATGTTTGAACAAATGGGCGTGGCCATGTGCCAATAAAACTATTTACAGATACGGCCGAGGGCTGGACTTGGCCGAGGGCCGGAGCTGGCCGGCCACCGCCCCGGCTCTGAGAGTCTGCCGCTTGTCTCCAGCGGGCCTCTGCCCCGGAACCAAGCCCGCCAAGCCGCTGTCTCGGAGGGCAGAGCTCTGCTGACGGGAGGGACGGTGTCGCCGGGCATGGAGTCCATGAGCCCATGGGCCTGGGTCCCAGCACTGGCAGGGGAGAGTGGGAGCAGAGCCAAGCCCCCCGCTTCCTCCCTGCTGCCTGCTCCCCTGGCGAATAACAGGATTGTGGAAGGCTCACGGCAGCAGACACTTCCAGAGCCAAAGGGCGAGGCAGTGGCTGGCAGGCTGCAGCGGACCCCAAACAGTGAAGGGCCCCGAAGACCCTCGGTGGCTCCATCTGCTGTGACCCCAGGACACTGGACCAACGGCAACTGACCCTGACCCCTGGGAGCCTGACAAGGGCCTGGCCGGTGAGGGTGGGGGTCCTCTGCCCGAATTCCCACGCTCCCTTATGCAGTTCTGAGAAACATGTCCATCTGGTCACTGCAGCGCATGCTCAGAGGCCGCAGCGGCTTCCCTTTGCCCTGGTCCTGATTTGGCCTGCACCCCCCAGCCCAGATCTCAGCAGGGCGGCCCGCTCGCCCGGAGCCTTGGTCCGCTCCTCACCGCCCCTTCGCTCAGCTGCAGGCCTCAGCCTGGACGTCCCTGGGCGTCCCTCTGAAAGTGCGGCAGGAACCGCAAGGGACGGTCAGCATCTGGCTCGCCGCTGCCTTCTGCACACAGCAGGGGCTCACTGTGCACAGGCAGAAAAGCAGGGACTCTCGCCGTGGGTGTGCACGGCCTGAGGCTGCCTCACTCAGTCCTGGAGGGGGAAAGGCTGGCTAACAGTGTGGCTGCACCCCAAATTCGACCTGAGCCCGCATGCTAACACGCGGTGGGGCAGGGGACGTTGAGCAGCCTTGCACTGTTGGCTGCGAACCCCTGCATGTCAAGGTAGGCTCCAACGATGACAGAGCGGTCTCAGGACCACGCCCCCGGGGTCCTGCACAGCAGCTAGGGATGACACTCACCTCCACACTGGTGATGAGCCAGTCGCTCACGGCTTTGCTCTGGACCCCGCTGGTGACCATCTGGAAGCCATTGGCAGTGGCTGTGTGGAGAAGCACTGGGGACGAGGGCAGGGAGGGTCAGCCTGGGCTGGCATCCTCGTCACCTCAGCACCCCAGACCTTAGGGGTTCAGTCTACGCAATGTATGTGCAGAACTGACTGCATGGACGAGAACACAGGGTGACGGCCAGACCCAGGAAAGAGTCTGGGTGAAGTCACTGCGGCCCCGCATGGGCCGGGGACAGTGCGGGAGGCACCCCGCTGCAGAGCCAGAGGCACAGGCCTGCCCTCCGACCCAGCCTCCCAGGACCGGCTCAGCATTCACACGACGGCCACCCCAGAGGTGACCTAGAAACAAGCGTCCTGCCGTCGGAAGACCCACGATCCACCGGCCCAGAGGCCAAGACGGTGTCGGTGCCCAAAAGTGAGTGACCCCAGCTCGGTGTGAGCGGACAGACTGCTGCAGACACCACTGTTTCATCTGGGGCCAGGGATTAAAAACGCTTGTGAGTTCACCCTGTCTCGAACCCGCTTCTGTCTTTACGCATTTAGAAATGCAATCGTCACGGGTACGTGAGATGTTATCACCGGAGGGAGCCGGGAGGAGAAGGCCCGTCAAGAACTGTTATGTTTCTGCAACTTCTAAGTCTTGACGTGTTCCAAAATAAACAAGTCACTTCTAAGAAAGATAGTTATGATCAACATTTGTGATCTCATATCCTGTTTTTTCCACTTATCAATATAAAATAAGCATTTTCCCATGCTGCTCAAAATTCTGTCCTGATGCTATTTTTCATGACTGCATAATATTCCACTAAGTAGATTCCTCTACTCCAACTGGAAATTTAGGTCTCCAAAAATT
>NW_006429782.1:1874089-1875841 GCF_000325575.1 Pteropus alecto | reverse complement strand
TAGCTGTTGTCAAGACTGAGCTGGACCTGAGGATGACAAACGTTTTTCTACCCTGCAGGCCAGACAGCCTGCCACAGCCACCCAACTGTGCTGCCGCGTGAAGCTGTCACAGACACCAGGTAAAAGCGGCAGGACACCAACAAACCTTCACCAGCACGAGCAGGCAGCTGAAGGCTGTCGTCTGCCAACCCGCAACCTAGCGCCCCATGCAGCTAACCATCGGGCAGGAGGATCACATCTCTCTCTGCAGCTTAGATACGTATCACTGTCCCCACGGAGCCGGGCCCAGTCCACCAGCGCGGACAAGCCTGCCAGCCTCGTCCTCTGAGCATTTTCCTCCTCTTACATCTGCCTTTTCCATAGGCGGGAATAGTGTTGAATGGCTCCTCTCAGCGGCAGCTCTCTGATCCATTTTCCTATCTCACCCTTGACAATGACCCGCTCCTGCTCCCAGCTCACCGCAGCGTCCGCAGTCCGCGGGGTGGAAGAACCCAGGTTTCCTCCTCTCCCCGAGAACGCTGCTGCCCCACCGGATGCGAACAGCGAGTAGAACGGACCGAGAAAACCAGAGATGCCCACACGTCCCATAAAGAGCCAGAGGCTGGGGGCAGGAAACACCTCCCCTCAAATAAGTGGTTCTCAAGCTTTTGTTCACATGGAAATCGGTGTGTGTGTGTGGGCGGCGGGGGGAGTGGGCTGTAAAATGCAGAGCCCTGTGACACAGCAGGTCGGGGCAGGGCCTGGTAACCTGCACCGTTAAGTACCGGTGACGTGTTAAGGGTCCCCAGAACGGCGCAGTGTGACCCTGGCCCACAACACGGCAGGCTCCCGGGTGCCCGCCCTGTTCCCGCGGCCCCCGCCCACCTTCAGCGGCAGAGGCAGAGCCCCGGGAGGCGGAGGCGGCCTGCGTCTGCTCATAGATGGACAGCAGTGCCTCGTCCTCCACGGCAAAGTACACGGGGACGATGGTCTCCATGGCCAGCATCTCGGGCTCGATCTCCATGAATTGCTGTGGAAGAGACACGCACTTAGGTGGCTCCATGGCCATACTTGGAGAGCAGGCAGGACATGGCCCGGAAGCATGCCTCCTCTGAAGCCACTAACGAGGCTAGGAGTCCACTGAAAAGGACAGGGCGGGAGGAGACGGGGGAGTGGGAAGAGGACGGAGGAACCGGTGAGGTGTGGCGATGCTCGGGGGCCCCTGGATGATACCTGGCAGGGAGGAAGGGGACTGAGAGAAGGCGGTGGAGCTGGCCGAGCTGAGCCAGTCACTGTGGGCCAGTCCCGCCCCCACTGGCCATCCCGACCTCGGCTGTAAGTGGGCAATGGGGCTGATGTCCCAAGCTGACGGTGGACACCCACATGAACAGAGGGCATGAACTGCCCAGCACCGGGCCTGCTTTCGGCAAGAGTGGGCTCCCCCCACCCCACTCCCGGCTGCCCCGCATCCCCTTCTCATCTATAAAAGCATCTTCACTGCGGGATCTTGGGGACTGAGCAGCATCTGTGGCCCTCCCCACTCGATGCCAGCAGCGCCCCCAGTGTGACAACCACAGATGTCCCCAGACATCAGCCTGTGTTCACTGGGGGCAGAGTCGCTCCAGGGGACAGGGACCAGTAATGAAAGAGAACGGGTGCCACTCCCACTTCCCAAAGGGCAAGGGCTCAGGGAAGTGAAATGACCCGCCGAAGGCCACCCGGCTGGCCCGGCCCGAGCGGAGGGGGCGCGGGGGCTCACCCGGACGGCGTCCT
>NW_006429782.1:1859846-1873788 GCF_000325575.1 Pteropus alecto | reverse complement strand
CTCTCCCAGCTGGAGCAGCTGCAGACCCGCCCGCCCTCGGCCCTGTGCCCTCCCCGGTCCCTCCCACAGGGTCCCCCACCGCCACGGCTCTAATGTCACCTCCCTGGGGCTCAGCGCCACCAGAATGCTTACAGATATCGACTGCCCCCATTGCGGTTCCAGGGTGTAAACCCACCATGGCCGCCAGGCCCTGCCTGCTGGGCTCCTGATGAACACCAGCGAGGAGGGCGAAAGAACCAACGCCAAGCCCCAGTGACCCGCAGAGAGCTCCCGACATGCCAGGGTCTCCACCTCAGCACAGTGGACGCTGGGGTCAGGTCACTCTCTGGCAGGTGGTCCTGGGCACTGTGGGCAGCTGAGCAGCATCCCTGGTCCCCAGGCCCTCGATGCCAGGAGCAGCCCCTGTCGTGACAACCACAGATGTCCCTAGACACCACCTAGCGTCTTCTGGAGGAACAGTCACCCCAGGTGGGAACCGCCGCTGACACTCGAGTGCCATTCCCAGCTCTTCTAAGGGCTCAGGAAAGATCTGGAGACTCGGAGGGAACCAGAGGCTGAGTCCCAGCCTGGATCCCGGCCACTCTCCAGCTTACCCCCAGCTGACAGGCAGTGGCCGGTGGAAACCGGGACGGTGCGGAGATCTTTGCTAAGGCCAGCAAGGCTCCCTCGGGCACCGGCTCCTGCACACTGCTGGGGAAAGCTGAAGGAGGGGCTGTTGGTGCCATAGGCAGGGCCACGAGGAGGGGAGGGCACTACAGGCTCTGCGGCTCCCCACGGGACAGGGTGGCGGGCCCTTGGCAGCTGTCTGTCCCCATGGGCTGGTGGGTAATGGGGCTCAGGCACCCCCTCACCCCCCATCAGCACTCTACTGGAAAGCTGCTGGAAATCCCAGCTCTTACATCAAATCACCCCAATGGCAGAGGCAGAAGAAGTCCAGAAAGTGCACACGCTGCAGGCCGACCCAGGCCGCAACAACAGACAAACCCTAACCGCATGGGGCCGATGGGGCCAGATGGGGCCCCGGGGGCCCCCAGTTTGAGACCCAGGCAACGAGTGCTCAAAATTAGGGGAGAGAAGCGATCTGGCTTCCCCAGGGAGCCAGCCCTTGCGCCTCCTGGGGCTGGAAGCTCAGGAGGGGCGCATCCGAGTCCTCACACGCCCACCTGTGCAGGCTACGCTCAGCCACTGAGCCTCGGGTGGGGCCCAGAGCCGCTGCTCTCCAGGATCCCTCTCTGGGAAAGTGGGCAGGGGGAAAAGGCCTGCTGCCAACGGAGCGGGGGCCGGCGGGACACAGAAGGGACAGCGTCTCAGGCGGGACGAGGAGGCTGTCCCTGGAGCAGGGGGGCTGCGACCGAGGAGTCGAGACAGGCCACGAGCCCTGGGCCAGGGTGCCCTGCCTCCGCCCCAGTCCTCGGGGACGTTTCTCTGCTTCAGCAGGCCTCCGTGAGAGCCCCACAGGGGCCCGCGGCAAAGACCTTCGGGTGCCCTTGCAGGCCCTGGAATGCCAGGAAGGCCCCTCCCCCACGCTCCACCTGTCCCGGGCCCTCAGCCTCCCAGGGATGGCGGAATGTCACCTTGGAGTAGGGACAGGGAAGGCAGCCTACCTACTGTGTGCATCTTCCCAGGGGGCCTGGCGCTCCTGTGGGGCAGGAATCAGGACCCCGCGTTCCAGAGGAAGGAAGCGGGGCCAGAGGGGGAAGGAGGGGGTCAGAGCAGAGTCAGGCGGACGCCAGCATCCCGACTCCCCCCCACGCCCCGAATCTGAGTGCCCAAGGCGTGAAGATAAGCGGGCACAGCCCCCGTCAGGCCTGGGGGCCGGCACTGGACACGAGTCGCTCGTTGCCACAATGGAACCAGACCTGAGCAGGGGCTGCGAGCCTTTCTATCAAGGGCCGAGGATCGATCCCCTTGCCTGGCCGGCCACACCGGCTCCGTCCTGACTCCACAGTTCCGCTGTCAGACAACGTCAACCACGGGGCATGGCTGGCTGCCAATAAAACTTTATTTACAACAACGGATGAAGGGCCAGTCCCAGATGAAGGAGCCTTAGCAAGTCTAACGCCCCCAGGTCCCAGGGCCCTGCTGAGCCCAGGGGATCGACTGCCATGGGCATGAGGGGGCTGCGACCCACGGGCACACAGCAAGCACTGCTGAGGCAGCAGTCACCTCAGGAGGGCCAGAGTCCACCTGGCAGGGGGCGCGTCTCCTTCGGCCGATTGCTACTGCGGCACAGAGAGCACACGCCTTTCCTCCTGGGGCAGCTGCCCAGTCCTATTTCTCAACAGGAGCGAACAGGAAGTTAGGAAACGAGAGCCAGGGCCAGGCTGTACCAGAGATGGGGAGCCCATGGCCGGGCTCTGGGACAGGGTGTGGAAGACACCGGGCAGGCCACGGGCAGGAGGAGCCCCGCCCCCACAGCACCTGCCACCCTCCGGCTTCTCCTGGGGCAGTGAGGACTCGCCCCACATCCGCACAGGGACGCCTCCTGGTGTGACCAGCACGGGGATGCGGGGGTGCGGGGGTGCGGACGTGCGAGCCAGGCCTCTGCCTCCCAGCCCTGCGCATGGGGTACACTTGGCTAAGATGGGTGGGCGCCCCAGCAGGCTCTCTCGGCCTCGAGAGATGCCCCATGTGGGGCAGATGGTGTCTGGGCTGCTCACTAGGCCCAAGGATGATGGGAGGCTGGGGAGGAGGGCACGTGGGTGGAGCTCCAAGTCAGAAAAAAGAATGAGGAGTCCCAGAACAGGGGCAAAAGGCTCGGAGAGGAGGAAGAGAAGCCGAGGGAGAGGAGGGAGGAGGGAGAAGGCCGGAGGGAACGCAGGTGCCCCAAGGACCCGCAAGGGAGGAGAGGGCGGCTTGGGAACCAGGAAGGCCACGCCACCCGGCACCTCAGATTCAGTGGCATTTCCTGGGCGGGTCTGGGCGGAGACAGGAGGCCGCAACAGGTGCAGGCAGGGCAGTGCTGAGCAGGCCAGGGGACACGCGGGGTTGTCCGGGCGCCCAAGGGGCCAGACAGAGAAGCTGGGTGTGCTGGAGGGGCAGGGCAGGCGGCCCTTAGTGAGGCTCCGAGTGAGGGTAGGGACAGAATGATGGGGCCGAGTGGAAGGAACCGAGACCCAGGATCTGGAGAAACTGGTTCTATCGAGTCCTAACATCTAGGCCTTCTGGCTTGTGGATTCCTCTGGAAAACCAACAAAAACTCTAGGCCAGGACGCAGCCTCAATCACACATGGCGACCCGAGTTTATTAAAATTAAATAACACCAAAAATTCTCTTCCTCCATTGCATGAGCCGCACCTCCAGTGCCCCGTGTCCAGCTGTGGCCGGTGGCTCTTGTATCAGACGGCAGAAATACAGAACTTGTTCATGGTCAGAGAAAATCCCACTAGTCAGCGACGAGAAAGACCGTTCTCCCAGGAGAATGCCAAACAGCACACAAAAACGTGCCCACACATCGCCCAGTGACCCCTGGGCTGACAACCGCTGCTCTGAACAGAAATGACGTAACCTTGTCATGAGACGGGATCTGAGGAGACACCTGGCCACGTCTCCGGAGGCTGGGGCAATCCTAGGGCCTGGCAGGGGCTGGGGGTCAAGGGGGCTCAGGCTGGGACTAAGCTGCTCCAACAAGAGAGGCCAGTCTGCGAGAACTGAGGGGACCTTTCAGAGACAAGGGGGCCAGAAGAACTGCATGGGGCTCCTTTATGAGGAAGTCAGGCCTTGACTCGAGGGGACCTAAGGCATCAGGCTGGAAGAGAAGCCAGAAGGTTCTGGAACACCAGATACAGCTACATAGTTGGGAGAAGAGGAGGGAATTTAGGGTGTCTTGAGCACTGGAATCAGAACACCCCCCAGGCAGGTGAGGAAGTGGGGGTGGGGGACAAAAAGCTGCAGACGGTCCAAACCTGGGGGTCAGAGACAACCCAGAAATCCTGGGGAAAGGGAACAAGTGGGGTTCCAAGAAGCTGGGGGTGAGAAAGGTGCGCTGAGTGGGGTATGCACCAAAGGTGGGGCTAAGACTTGAGGTCCAAGGGACCCTCGGAATCCTAAAGGCACAGGGACTAAACTGGGGGAGTGAGAGTGGAAAGCTGGCAAGGAATCCTGAGGGCTCTGGCTCACCAACTGGGACCAGGGAGAGCGGAACGCCTGGGGACAGACGGCAGGACACCGGGCCAGGCCCGGGTTTGCCAGCCCTGAAAAGGGCAGAATGTGGAGGATGCCCAAAGACCACCGTGCCGGGCCTGGCAGGGGTAGGGGGCCTGGTTGGACCACGCTGGGCAGCTCCGCCTGGCAAACCCCTAGCACGGAGCTCCCCTCCAAACCAAGCAGCCAGAGCTGGAGCTCTGGGCACAGGGTATGACCCAGTGGGGACCAGCACCAGGGCGGTGTCCGGGGCACGGAGCCTGAGCAGCACGACTCTGGCCCAGCGGGGACTCGGAGAGGGGAACCAGGGATCCAGGAGCGGGGCGAGCTTGGCCTGAGGGTCGGAGCTACGGGTTCCGGGGCAAGAAGGCCTTGTCAGGGAAGGGAGGGCGCCGGGATCCTGGGACACTGGGCGGAGAGCTGGGGGCCTAGCGGGGGTGCCGGTTCAGACTTGCCTGAAGCCCGAGAGGTCGGGCGCCTGGACTCCAACAGGACAGGCCGGAGGGGCGGGTCCTAGGGCCCGTCCTGCCCAGAGACCCGGCTGGGGAAGGGGGGATCTCGGTGCGGGGGGGCTGAGCCCGGGTGCTGTCAGTCACTCAGGTTGGTCTTCTCTCTGCTCTGACATCCTCAGTGCTGACTTCACACTCAGGCTAGTTCTCCTGTGGTTCCCAGACAGCTTCCAGTGGCGATTGGAACCCCTGCAGGTCGTACTGCTGCATGCGGTAGACGGTGAACTCGTGCGCCGCGTCGGCGGCGGGCAGCGGCGGCGCCACCAGCAGCAGCACGGCGGGCAGGAAGACGATGAAGCCGAGCGGCAGGCACGACGCCTTCAGCATGTTCTCCAGCACCTCGCCTGCTTCCTCCAGCATCTTGGCCGACGGCAGAGCCGCACGGGGCGGCGGCGGGGACGGGACAGCGGTGGCGGTGGCGGTTCCCGCGGACTCACCTCAGCATGGGTAGCCGGTGGGGTCCTCCGGGCGCCGCGCCGGGCAGCCCGTGTTCGCTGCAGGGTCCTGCGGGCACTGCCGCGGACAGCCCCCCGTCTGCCGCGCTGCCTCCTGGGACATGTAGTTCTCAGGGCGCGCAGAGCCACCTGGGAGTTGTAGGCCTGCTCTTTCACTCCCCCGCGGAAGCCGTGGCGGGCTGTTTGGTTAGAACTGCTGAAGTTTCACATAAGCTCCAAGTCAGAAAACATGGCGACTCAAAACAGAACTATTTGCAGTGGAACTTATTTAAACCCTATCTTTGTCGTGGAAGGAGGGGGGAGGCGCCTGCGAGGCCAGGACGTGACCTCTGCGACCAAGGAAAAAGTCGCGAATGGAGGAAGCGAGGAGACCCGCTTGGTGCGCTAAGCCTCCTGGGAGCTGTAGTCCCACTGAACAAGCAAATGGGATTGTGGGAGTCGTAGTCTTCCTGGCAGAAGGCTGAGAAAAATCACTTAACACGCCAAAGGAACGTAAATGTTAAGCTCCGCGAGGGCGAAGACTTTGGTCTGCTTTGTGCATTGATGTATCCCCAGCACCTAACACAAGGCCCGGCGCCGAGTGGGTGGGCTGTACAATTTTTGGATGAATGAATGAAAGAAGAAATCATGATAGGCGGTTTCTAAAGGGGGGACGCAGTGGAGTATGGGATTTGGAGTCTGGAGCCTGGAGTTCGTGGAGGGGGTCGGTGACATGGTTCTGCTTATTCTTTTTGAGGGCATACTCAGTAAAAGATTATTTGTTGTTCATCCGAAATTCACATTCAACTGGGTATCCCAAAGTTGTATTTTCTAATCTGGCCACCCTAATAAGCCCCTGTCTCAGGACCAGGGATCTTAAGGAGTAACTCACACCCCCTCTTACCGATGGCGAGACTGAGGCTACCGGGCACAGAACACAGCAGCTGGGGCCTCCAGCGAGTTGACATGCCAGGCTCTTCTTGCTGGTTAACAACATTGAGTTCAAGTCCCGGCCCCTCCACTCCCCAGTTCTGTGACCTTGGCCTAGGCACTTCGCCTCTCTGAGCCTCAGTTTCCTGAGCTGTCAAATACTGTAAATAATCAAACGCTCTCCTCTCCACCCAGGGTTGTGTAAGAATTCAACCAGTTGATCTGCATAAACTGACTCAGAAAGAGGAAGGCACACATGAAGCACTCAGTAAGCGTTGATATTATGAGAACACACCCACTTGTGCAGTCTCAGGGTGTAGCATCGCTCTGCGCCACCTTTCTGCATGGCTAGCTCCTTACCGAGATGATGTCGGGCATTTCTTACCATGGTGTTTGTCACCCCCACCAGAGTGGGACCTTTATGAGGGCAGAAACCAGGTTGTTTATAGCTGGAACCTCAGTGCCCGGAATAGAGCCTGACATACAGTGGTTAAGTGAATGAATGAATAAATGAGTGAATGAACCAATTAAAGAAAGCATCAATGCACCAGCCCACCCATCCTAGCTACGTGCCCTCCTTCTGGCCATTCCCCAGGCCTCTCCAGGGAGGTCCTATGCCCAAGGAGTCAGGTGTGCCCTGGCAGGGCAGTGAAAGAGACGAGAACTGATTTTGGGCCTTGTGCTCATCATCACCAAACATTTATTATCTACTTCCGTCCGTCGCGTCCCCCCACCCCCCACTCTCCCAGAGCTGCCCATACCACCTCCTCTCCTGAGCCTTTTTCTGTCTGTAAAATGGAGAGGTTCAACTAATCTTGCTCTGTGGAAATGAAACCACGGGCAGCCCAAAGAATGAAATGCAACATGTGTTCTGAGTTTTCCGAGGAGGAAAGGAACCGGTATTCACTCATTCATTCATTCATTCATTCAAGAGGCAGTAACAAGCAGGGATCAAAAAGCCACCTGCCTGGGTTTGAATCCCAGCTCTGCTGCTTCTCAGTTGCGTGTAACTTACCTAACTTGGAGTAAGTTACCTAACCTCTCTGGGCCTCAGTTTCTCCATCTGGGCAATGGAGTCAATGGAGAGGTTTTGTAAGGATTGAATGAGATCATACAAAGGTGGTTGCAACACCACCAGGCACAGAGTGATATATATATGTCTTTGTTGTTATTCTTATCACTCATTTAAAAGCGTACCCATAATACTTTGAGGGCCTTTCTATACCTCACCTTATCAACCTCCCAGGAGGGCAGGGGCTATCAGTGTCCTCATTTGACGGATAAGGAAGCTGAGGCCCATGGTGTGCAGCAGAGCTGGGGAACAGCGATGGGTTACAGACTTCTAAGCCATCTAACAAGCAGAAGTCAGGGTTCCTAGGGACAATTCCACCATTGTCAGGGACGAGGGCTGGGTTGGGGGCGCGGGAAGGGAAGAGGTCCCCGAGGCTCAGAGGAGGGCATGCTGCTGGGTCCAGTGCTCCCAGAGCTCCAGGTCACTGAGTACCTACTGTGTGCTGGGCCCTGTGCTGGGTTCCGGGGACACAGGGGTGACCCAGCAGTGACCCAGACGCTGCAACAATCTCCACTGTCAGAGCCTGCAGTACAGGGGAGGAGATGGATGGGTGACCAGGGGTGACTGGAGCTGCAATGTGACACACAGGCAGCTGTGGGAGTCTAGAGGAGGTCTAAGAGGAGGAGAAATTAGGGGAGACTTCTTGGAATAGGCGAAGCTAAAGCTGAGACCCAAAGGATGGGCAGGGCAGATGGGGCGACCAAGCCAGCTCAACACAGGCCCAGAACGCAGGCTGCCCACTCACCCTAAATTCTACCAAGCCCCCACCCTGCCCACTGCCATCCCAGATAAACATAGCCGGAACGGGCATCGGGAAAAGGTAAGCAGTATTCCAGCTTATGGCACACCCAGACACGTGCCAGGAACTCTATCCAGCCGTGTCCAACAACTTCTCGCGACGGCGAAAGCGTTCTGCGCCTACACAGTCCAAAACAGCAGCCACGAGCCACATGTCACTATTGAGCACTTGAAATGTCGTAGCGTGACTGTTATGGGTTGAATTTATATGTCGAAGTCCTAACCCCGAGGACCTCAGAGGTCACCTTGTTTTGAAAATAGGCCCGTTGTACATGTAATTAGTTAAGGTGAGGTCATACAGGAGTGGGGTGGACCTAATATGACTGGCGTCCTTATAAAAAGTGACAGTCGTGACACAGACAGGCACACAGGAAGGACACCACTCGAACACGAAGGTAGAAATGGGGTGATGCATCTAGAAGCCAGGGGACTCCAAGGATCGCTGGCCACACCAGCATCTAGGAACAGATTCTCTCTCGTGGCCCCAGAAGGAAGCGGCCCTGGTGACCTCGATCTCAGACTTCCAGCCTCCAGAACGGGGAGCGGATAAACGTCTGTGATTCTTCGAGACGGCAGCTCCAGCCAAGCAATACACGGGAAACTGAATTTTACGATTTCATTTCACTTTAATGCTAAATAGCCGCACGGGGCTAGTGCCTGCTCTACCGGACAGTGCGGTAAACGGTTTCCAGTCACCGCATCCCCCATCACGCGGAAGAAAAAACAGAGGTAGGGCGCAGCCCAGCGAGCTCTGCAAGATGGATCCCAGAAGACCCGCGGGCGCTGGCTCGGTCCCGGGAGGATGGCGGGAGAGAATGTTTTACAAGCCAAGGTGGCCACGTACCGAAGGTGTCCGTCACGGCTTCCGTGAGTCCCGTGGGCTATTACAATGCAATTCCAAGTTCAGTTTTTCGGTCCCACTGGCCACTTATCGAGTGCTCGGTAGCCACGTGGGGCTGTCATAGTGGCCGGCACAGATGTCAGACCTTCCACCAACGCCAGACGTTCAGTGGGACGTACTGGATGCCACGCACCAAGGCAAACGCTGTGGGTTCTGACTGTTACCGGCACATTTTACAGGTGGAGAAGGGTGAGGCAGTCGTGGGTGAGGGTCCCAAGGCCAGGACGGCCACACTGCTGCCCTTCCGGTGGCCCCAGACTGGGTTCCCAGAGATGCAGAGCCCGGACGTGGAGGAAAGAGGCCGCCAGGGTTTCGAGATGAGCGGCTGGCGGCGAAAGGGGAAGTGAGCGAGAAGGGGCGGGTGTCAACTGTCGCTGTCCGCCCCCTGCCTGGCAGCCCCGGAATGCTCACGCACTGGGGCAGAGTGGTCCAGTAACTCACGGCTGTGTATACACGCAGAGCCTCAGACAGGCCTGCCACACACGGAGACGCCTGTGCACACGCAGACACGCTCACGGGCACAACGAGTTCTGCCCCCACCTCCATTTCTCTGTCTCTCTCTCTCTCTCTCTCTCTCACACACACACACACATGCACACGCACACGCCACCTGTCCTCACGGACACGCCTCCTCGCATGCTCCCAGCAAACCCACAACCCCGGTGCCATCGCCCCTTTGCACACGCATGAATGAGGGGGAGGCTGAGACATCTCGTACCACCGCTGAACTTCCATGTTGCCAGGGCATCGCCCCCACAGCCTGCCCCCCGCCACCTGGGAGCCCCGCTGAGGCCCAGGGAGGGGCCGGGACTTCCCAGAATCACAGGAGCCAAGGCGTACAGGGCAAGCCCACCTGTCCCCATGCCAGGGCGCTCTCTGTTCCTCTGAGGAGATCCTGACACACCCGCTTGGCGTCGGCAGACCTGGGGGCTGCGGGGAGGACCACAGGGCCTCAGGCTACCTGGCCGGCTGCCCTGCTCCCACCTGTCCATCCGGCCCGCCTGCCGCCCCCTGCACGCTGCTAGGCACATGGCCCGCCCCTCCTGGGCCTCCTCCAGGCCGGGGGAAGGGCCTGCGTGGACACGCACCGGCGGCTGGACCAGCCTCTCTGGCCGTGGCTCAGACGCTCCTCACACTGGAGATGCTGGTCAGGGGCTCCCGCATCCGAAAGCTGAGTGACCGAGAGCCCCGAAAGCTGTCCCTGGGCCTCAGCGAGCTGTCCGTGGTGGAGGCTCCGGAGTGGGCTTCAGCAGCCCGGGCCAGACAGTCCCCGGGCCCTCGCAGGCCCAGCCTGAGGCAGCCGCAGCAGAGGAAGCCCAGCACGGCCCGGCACACCTCCCGGCTGCGGAAGGAGTAGATGAGCGGGTTGATGGCCGAGTTCAGCACGGCCAGCGCCAGGATCCAGTCCATGCCCCGCAGGTACTCCTGTGCCCAGACGTTGGAGCCGAAGATGTCAGCCAGCAGCAGGCCGAAGAGCGGACCCCAGCACACCACGAAGGCCACCAGGATCATGAGCACCGTGTTGAGCAGCCGGCGGGCCTTTCGACGGACCGGGTGCCGCGAGGCCTTCTGCCCGTTGGCCCGCACCACCCGGAAGATGGCCCCGTAGAGAACCGTGATGGTGGCCAGGATGCAGGCGAAGATGACCACGCAGAAGAGGATGTAGGCCTTGGAGTAGAGCGGCAGCAGGCTGGAGCAGCTCTGGAAGGCGCACACGCAGTTCCAGCCGAGCAGGGGCAACAGGCCCAGCAGGGCGGCCAGCAGCCAGCAGAGCCCGATGAAGCCCAGCACGCGGCCCCTCTTCGTGTTCCCGCTCTCAGCCACCGGCCGCACCATGGTGGCGAAGCGCTCGCCGGCGGTAAAGAGCAGGCTAAAGGTGGAGGCGGCCAGGGACATGAAGAGCACACCTTCCCGCAGAAACCAAGAGGCCGGCGCCAGGTGGAAGGTCTGGGGCCCCGACAACAGGACATTGACCAGGTAGGCCAAGCCGGTGAGCAGGTCGCTCAGCGTGATGTTGACCAGGCAGTAGTAGACCCAACGCCTGGACCGCATGCGGGTCACGATGGCCGCCAGCACCAGAAGGTTCTCCAGCACCACCAGGGAGCTCACGGCCACAAAGAGCCCCCGCAGCACCCCCAGGCCCCCGTCCTCGGGCCCGGCCCGGCCCAGCAGCCGGCCTGAGTGATTGTAGTGCAGGACAATGAGCTGGCTGTGCCCACTGGCGGCCAGCTGCTGGCAGGCCTCGGGGGCCTCCGCCGGGGACCCCGTGGTGTTCATGGCAGTCCCCGGGGGCAAACTGAAGCCGGGGTGGCTGGCCCCAGGCAGGGTGGAGCTGCAGCCTTGCCCGGTCTTGGTTTCCTGTTACATGAAATTTCCTGTTATGTTCAAGGTACCCTAGGGTGGGGGTGAGGCCCAGCCTGGGAGGGGCGGCCCAACGGTCGGCTCCTGCCCCGCCCGGGAGGGCGCTGCGGCCACGTGGGCACTAGACCCCCGCCTCTGCCCGCTTCTGTTCCTCGAAAGCCCAGCGGGGCGGGGACCCCATGGGGAGAGGAACGCTCCCCCCAACAGCACCCGCCACGCCTCCTGGCTGGGCAGTCCCCTCCAGGACCAGGCTGCTCCATCACTGTATCCTCAACTGCTCTGACTGTGCTTGGCACCCAGTAGGTGCTTAATAATCGTGTGTCGAGTGACTGCACACGCAGGTGCATGAGCATGGCCAGCTACCTTGTTGAAGGCGCAGATGCAGCCCATTTTATCCCCACGACAGGGCCGGGACGCACCTGCATCATGCCTGTCACAGAAGGGGACCCCGAGGCCCGGAGAGGCAGCACCGCTGACCCGGGTCGCACAGTGGGCAGTGAACACCCACCTCGGGCACGCTTGGCTCTCCAGGGCCAGGACCCTCCCGACCAGTTTCCGGTCGTCTCTCCTGCCCCCTGAGCCGGCACTACTCGGAGCAGAGCTGGGGACCCCCCCCCACAGGGCAGCCCCTCACCTCTGGGGGGAGGAGCTCGCAGGAAAAGTGGGGGTTCACCCCACCCAACGTCCATCCTGACCTGGCTCAGGCTGACTCAGTGAGATGGCTGAGGACAGAGGTGTGGGCGCCAGATGGGGTGGGAAGTGTGGGGCGTGCACACAGTAGAGTCCCCCCTGGGGTCTCAGGGTTGGGCAGGCGCCTTCGCCAGGCCTGCATGGGGCACAAGTGTCCCCACGGGCGGTAGGGTGGGCAGGAGGAGGGTGGGCAGCCCAGGTGCCTGTGCTTGCTGACCAGCTCCTCCCTCTGCTCACTGCTCAGCTCGGGGGGCAGGCGGGTTCCAGGGGAGCTCAGATCGAGGCACTGCCGAGGGAGGCGGTAGCATCTCCTCACTGGAGGTGACCAAGCAGAAACGGATCTGAAGAGGAGGTTGTGGGGGGAGGGGCCGTGCAGGCAGCTGCCCAGGCAGCTGGGGTTTAAGGCCCCGGCTGGGGTGGGAAATGCCACCAAGTGGTTCCCAGGTACCACCCTGCACAGTCGACCCTCGGTCCAGGCCTCACAGCAGACCATCTGATTCGGACACACTCACAGAAGTGCGCTGTGAGTTCTGAGGCTCCATCTGTACCCTGGACTGAGCCCCAGTCCCAGGCTGAGCCCCGATCCTACACTGAGCTTTCATCCTAGGCTGAACCCTGACCCTGGCCGAGCCTATGACCATATGCTGGCTGTGACCCTGCCCCATGACCCTGCTGAGACCTGGCCCTGGACTGAGCCCTGATCCCAAGCCGAGCCCCAACTCTAGTTGAGCCCCAAGCCTTACTAAACTCCGACCTCAGGTCCAGAGTGCAAAGTCAGGGCTGCAGTGGAACGCTATGAGCAAGCAGAGTTTGACTAACGAGGCAGAGCTGTCCAGCGGCGACCTCCCCATGAAGAGCCTGCTGCCTGGGAGCAAGGCCGTCCATGTATGACACCTGCCCGTGTGATCACGATCATCCCTGGGCTGCAGAAGAACGAGCCCCCTCTAGAATCCGGCCTGGAAACACAGCTCCAACAATACACGCGGATACACGCAGAAGGTGATTCACTGCTGTCTGTAAATGCAAGATATTAGAAGCGCCCCAAACATCTGTACACGGAGAGGCTGATAGGTTAGGCTGTACCCAGAGTGTGGCACTACGCACCCGTGAATGGAATGGAGTGAGTTCCAGGTCATATTGGGAAAAAAGACAAAAGAGCACAGGTTGGGGGGTACCATGCAATAAAGAACGGGGGACAAAATAGATACACATCTGCTCATGTTTGCAAAAGGAACACGGGCAAGATAAACCAAGAACTGATGACGTTGGTTACCTACGGTGGGGGGAGGGGAGGGGGCTAGGTGCGATCGAAATTGAAAAGGGGCGATGACACCCTCTGAGTGTCCCTCTTTGCATAGTCTTTAAACTCTATCAATGCTTCCTATGGTCAATAAGATTAAATCAACAAGGACGGAGAATAAGAGCTTGAAGAACAGAAATAGAAGACGAATGAACCTAACCGCATCTCAAAGGAAAAACATAACTGCACGGAAATAGAAAAGCACCAGCTCGTGCAACTTCTGGATATACTACTCGCTCTAAAGACCAAAAGAAGTGCAAAGAGATTTTGAACTTGGTCTGGTAGACGCACTTTTAGGAGTGGTATGGGGGCGGCCATCCGGAAATACCGTGTGCATGATGATCGATACTGAGCACAGTACTGATGTTTCCATATTGCTATTAAGAGCCAGGTCTTCACTGGGGGAGAAAGATGTAAACACGGAATGGGAGGACGTGGAAGAACCCCACGGGAATAGAATCGAATCGAAAGTGTCAGCGCGGATTCGTGATTTTAACAAAAATCTATTTCCTGACTCTGTCCACTGAGACTCTCCGACAGCAATGAGCACGTCAAACACCCAGATCTTGGCTTTTGAATAGCATCCTCTTCCAAAGAAGGTGGGGGGAGTGGGGCAGGAAGAGTGCAAGATGAGTCTGGACTGCGTTGGTGGGTCAGGAGGTAAGCTAAGTGCTCCAGGAAGGAGGGGGGACTTGTGTCAGAGATGTAGGAACCAGCCCGAGGGGCGCTGGGCCAACCTGGAGTCCTGTGAGCATCAGCAACTGAATGAGCTCAAATTCATAGAGACAGGAAGTGTGGGGGCCT
>NW_006429782.1:1840108-1859783 GCF_000325575.1 Pteropus alecto | reverse complement strand
TGGATGGCGGGACAGCTGCACCAGAGCGTGAATGAATGGTACACTTAAAACGGTTAAGATGGTCAATTTTGTTATGTGTATTTTACCACAATAAAACAAAAATTAGGAAAAAAGAGACCTTTCCATATGACCCAACAAGAGTTAGAAAAATCACCCTTTTGTAACCACGCTAGGCGAGAATCCACAATAAATGCTAAGATCCTTGGGCGGAAGTCTGTTTGAGAGCGGGATACTTACACAATCTCAAAGTATCTTCCTACAGATTACATATTAGCTGCAAAGAGAAAAACGTGTTATTCGAGAACCCCGACGAACGTCGTCTTCACCAAGTGACCAAGTCAGCATCCCCGGGGATGCAATAAATGAACACGGAGGGCCTCCTGATACACACCCTGAGGACACGTCGCTTCTGCTTCTGTGACGTTCCCGCCAAAGTGTCCGGCCTGCGTCAGGTCATGAGCCGCCAGCAGGCAAACGCACTCTGGGGACGTCCCACAGAATGACAGGCCTGTACTCCTCCAAAGGGTCAAGGCTGTGAAAGACAATGGCTCAGGCTGCCCTGGGGGAAAGGAGACCCAGGACACGTGAAACCAAATGCGGCGAGTGGTCCCCCACTGGGTTCTGGAATGGAGGACAAGTAGCTTCAAAAGGCAATATTGGGACAACTGAGGACATTTTCCCATGGGCTGTATATTAGATATTATCGTAACAGTGCAAGATTCACCCTCTGCTTCCATAACAAAAGTATTTCCTATTTTCATAGGAGATACATGGGTTTGGGTGTAAAGGAGCACAGTATCTCCAACTTACTCTAAAATTATTTAGAAATATTAAGGAAAAGAATGTGCGTATTGTCTAAAGAATATATGATATTCTTTTAGATTACGTTTATAGAGAAATACAAAGCAAAAGGTTAACCACGGGCAGAACTAGCGCACAGGTCAGCCAATTTTTTCTGCAAAGGGCCAGATAATTTTGGCTCTGAGGGCTGTTGCAACTCTGCCCCGCTTTCCCCAAGAAAGCTGCCAGAGACTATAGTTATAGGTAAATGAACAGGTGTGGCTGTGCCAATAAAACTTTATTTACTTTATTTACGAAACAGGCATAGGTAATTTGCTGACCCCCGATGGAGATGAAGGACAGATGGGAGCTCATCGAAATACTTTTGAAATTTCTGTAGATTTGAAATATTTTCAAAATAAAAAAAAAAAAAGTGAGTGAAATAAATATGGATTTTTCACTTTGCGGTCAGAGTGTGTCTCTAAATATCATTTCCCGTTAAAAAGGAAACGAGGCTCTTTGGAGAAATGGCCGAACGCAGAGCTGGGCCCGGAAAGCACAGGATGAGCCGAAAGCATCTCGCTTGTGCCTGAGCTCCACACTCAAGACCACCGGGGTCACGTCGAGGGGACCGAGGAGCCAACTCAAAGAGGGACGCCTGGGCGCCAGGCCCTATCGGGAGCCGGAAGAGGCAAGGGATGTCCTGCCCCAGTGCCCCCAGAGGGAGTATGGCCTCCAAAATTGGGAGACTTTGTTTCTGTTCTTTCGGGCTGCCCAGTCTGTGACACTTCATTATAGCAGCCCCGGGAAACTAATACAATCCCTGGCCAGCACGCCTCTAAAATGCCAAGGTCATCAAAACCAGGGGAGTCAGAGAAACCACCAGAGCCAAGCCAAGGGGAGCCCGGGATGTGATGGCTGGACACCACCACCTCCTGCCCAGAGTGCGTGCCTTCCCAAACAGCTCTCCGTGCCGTGCCCTGCCCAGGTCGGGGGACAAGAACTTTGTTCCTTCCTTTTCCGTGTTTCCACCCCACCTGGGACAGGCGACCGGAGAAGGGACTGGGGGGGGGCGCGGATAAATGGGACACCCTTGAAAAATCATCATTCTCTAGAATGTCATTTCTTTAATGTCTACTCCGCAGGTGAGGGAATAAATACAGTAGGTTTTAAGATGCAGGGCGCCCAGCCCCCAGCGTGGGAAGGAGGGGGATGCTTGTGAGCCTCAGTTTCCTTCCGCTGCAAACCAGGACAGGACGCACTTTGAGCCACGAGGCTCTGAAAGCGACGCCGTTTTCCAGGGTTCTTTTCCCAAGAGAGCTACTCAGACCTCAGGCTGGGAGATGCCGTGTCCTTCCGCCAGGGGGCGCCAGAGTCCCGCGCCTCGGCCCAGAAGACCAGTCCCCCGTCCCTGGGGTGTGCGTCACCCCCACGGGCCTCCACACTCCTGCCCAGAAGCGGACGTACCCCGAGGTGGGGGGCCCTGAGAGAGCCCCACCCACCTTTTCCTCCACCCTGGCATCGCAAATGGCCATCGTGCTCCCTTTCCAAGGTAAAACTGACTCAAGGGAGGGAACCCCAGGGGCTGTCCTGGCAAGGGGCAGAGAAGGGAGCGGCAGCGACTGGCCTTCCATTCCCGACTCACTCGTGGCCCTTCCTCCACCCGGGCCTAGAGCGACAAGGGACACCCGGGCTCGCTGGGCGCCGGCCCTGCCCGCAGGTCCCGCCTGCCACACGCGGGTCCGAGCCCCGGCGTGGCGCGGCCTGGGTCACAGCAGGTTGATCTCGTCCAGGTAGCGAGCCAGGACCGAGTCCCGCACGTCCTTGAAGACCTTGCGGATGTTCTGCGTGTCCGTGGCGCACGTGTAGTGGCTGAAGAGGCGCCGGGAGCGCGGACCCTTCTTGCCGCCGTCGGCGCCGTCCACGCAGCCGGCGAACATGCCGCTGTACATGTCCAGGATGAACCGCTTGGCTGCCTCCGCGTCCTGCTTCGGGCCTGGGAGTTGAGGGGAGGGGGGTGGCACTCAGGGCACGAGGCTCCCAGGGCAGGCGGGCCAAGGGGAGGCTCCGCGGACCCTCGTAGTGGGCAACTGAGGGCTTCAGGTACCCCGGGAACCACCTGCCCGAATCCAGCAGGCGGACGCCACCTTTTGTCTTTCCAGCCGGTCACATGACTCGGGCCCAGCCAATGGAAGCATCAGGCGGGAAGCATCACATGACCCGGGGTGGACCAATGAGCCTCGGCTCTGGGACTCTGGGCGGAACTGTGTCGGAGAGAGACCTCCCCCTCTCTTGGCGGAGCTTGGAGCTCGGGGGAAGGGAGCCTGAATCTGCAGAGACAGGCTGGTGCAGATGGGGAAACCGAGGCCAAGAATAGGAAGGTCTGGCCACGGGGACGAGGCACATGGGCCGCTGTGCTCAAAGCACAGCGCAAGTTAAGGGCCCAACGCTTGGCCCTGCTACTTGCTGGCCGGGTGACATTGTTAGTCCACATAACCTCTGTGAGCCTGTTTCCCCATTTATCAAATAGGGATCGGAATAGCCCCCCGCCCCCCACGGCTGTGAGGGTTCCATCATAGTGAGGGTGCCATGCTCAACAATCAGCAGCCTTCATGAGTGTGCGTCTGCGCTGTTCCTTCAGAGAGGCAGGTTAGCGGGGTGGTTAAGGCCTGCCGGCTCAGATTCCAACGGCCTGGGTTGGAATCCTGCCTCTGCCACGCCCTGGCTGTGTGACTTTCGGCAAGCGACTGCCTCTCTGAGCCTCAGTTTCCCCATTTCTAGAGAACGAGTCCTACCGCACAGGGTTTTAAATGAAGATTAGACACGTCAACGTGTGAGGGTGCCTCTGTGTGTGTTCCCTCTGTTAGCTGTTGTTGGTTTACTATTAACATCACAAATATTATTTAGCGTAGAGGAGGGAAGGGCCGAGAGCCAGAAGTTGGCATACAGTGCTCCAGCCTCTTTGGCGGGGAGAAAAGGATGCATCGTGGGGGTTCCCTTTGACCTGAAGGAAAGCAAGCAGTCCTCAAAACTATCCACTTTATCCCTGTTCCCAAACTGTCCAAGCCATGGTGCCCTCTAAGTGCTGCTCCGCTTGGGAGGGCATGAGGGGGGTCCAGGCCACCATCCTGAATCAAGGTGACATCTGTTGCCCAGCCCCTGAATCTTGTGGGTATGATTGGCAGGGATTGGCCACGTGGGCTCTGACGAGGTCGGAGGGTCACACCCAGGATGACGTCACCAAGGCTTAGGCCATACCAAGCACGTCCTAAGGGCTTTATCTGCCATGAATATAGAATTGTGTATTGGGGTGAATCGTGTTCCCCCCTCAAATTCGTGTCCACTCGGAACCTCAGAATATGACCTTATTTAGAAATAGGGTCTTTGCAGATGGAACGAGTTAAGTTGAAATGCGGTCACCCTGAATTAGGTGGGGCCCTAAATTCAGTGATTCGCGCCCTTATACAAACAGGAGAGACGACCAGACACAGAGAGGCCGCGTGACGAGGGTGGCAGGGACTGGAGTTCTGCATCTATAAGTCGAGGAACGCTAAGGATCCAGGCAACCACCGAGAACCAGGAGAGAGGCCTGGAACGCGGATCCTCCTGCAGAGCCTCCCGCGCTCGGGAGACGCGACGCGAACCTACGGGCTGCAGGTGCAGTGGGATCGATGGCGGCTGCACCAACGCAAACGGAGCCGCGCGCCTTGGCCAGCCTCGTTCAAGGTCGGTCGCGGATTAAAAAGAAATTGCTATCCGGTTAGATATAGATGAGACAACTATGAAAGACTGGAAAAAGGGAAGTTTCAAGAACCTAAGCAAATGCCAGAAATGGCTGTCAATGCTCCCCGCTATGGTTTACGTATATGGACGCGAACTCAAAACAAACATGTCTCTTCGGAAGCCCCTGCTTTGAGCAATTGCGAGTACGAAGGCTGAACCCTCCCGTCTTCCTGTGTTCCCAGGCTCGGGGAGGGCTCGGCCTGGTGTCTCTCCCTCAGGAGGGGCCGGGAGGTGAAGGGCATCGAAAGGTCTACAGCACTCACCCTGGAAACTGGGGAAGTAGGTAGCCAGGTGGGAGGTGGAGATCTTCTCCTCCAGGATGTCGGTTTTGTTGAGGAAGAGGATGACGGATGTGTTTTTGAACCAGGGCAGCTCCAGGACGGTGCCGAACAGGGCCAGACTCTCCTTCATTCGGTTCTGGGTTGGGGGACATAGGCAGGTCCTTGCTGCAGTCGGCCAGCTCGGCCCACACAGGAGCCCTCCCGTCCTGCCCAGCCAGGTCTGAGGGGCGTGGCCAGCTGCCCACCCACCCGTGTGCCCGACACAGTTTTTGTGCCTCCGCTGGTTTGACTAGCATCCCCCCAAAACTCACGTCCACCTGGAACTTCAGAATGTGGCCTTATTTCCAAATTCGAAGGTGTAATTAGTTAAGAAGAGGTCATACGGGAGTAGGGTGGCCCTAAGTTCAATGACCAGTGTCCCCGTGAAAAGGAGAAATTAGGACACAGAAAAGCACACAGGGAAGACACCATGTGAACATGGAGGCAGAGACGGGGCGGTACATCTACAAGCCAAGGGACACCATAGAATGCCAGAGTCACCAGAAGCCGGGAGAACCTGGAATGGATTCTCCCTCATGGCCTCAGAAGGAACCAGCCCTGCTGACGCCTCGATCTCAGACTTCCGGCGTCCAGAACTTGGAGAGACACCCTTCTGTCGTCCCAGCCCCCCGCTTTGTGGTCATTCGTTAAGGGTGGCCCGAGCAAACTAGGACATCTCGTGTGGCTGGATCTGAGCAAGAGCTGTCAGAACGACCTCAAACTCGTCCTGTCTGATTCAGTGCGAGGGTGGAAATCGTAAGGTCGCCCCCTCGGATGCCCAAACTGCCAGGTGAACCTTTAACCACTACGAGTGCACACGCCGCACCTGGAGGCGAGCCCGACCTTCACGCCGGTGTGAATCAGGGGAAGAGGTCGCAAAAGGAGACCGATCCGCACCAGCATTTCTGAGAAAAAGTGTGATGTCCCTGCAATGTGACGGTATTCCCAGGACAGCCTGCGTTGTGCTTCCGGGGGTCTGTGAGTGTATGTGTGTGTGTGTCACTGGCAACACTAACACTGTGGATCCGAGACTTGGGGCTCTGTGGTCTGATCATGACAGAGTGGAGGGGGAGGCTCAGAGCCACGCCAGACACACTCAGGCCCGCTCACGAGCGGCTCTGGGCTTCGACGCAGCTGCAGGTCCCTGGGCCAGCGGGGAGGAGAGCGGAGGAGAGGGCGCCCCTGCATCCGCGGTGGCCCCTCACCTCTTGGTTGTCCTCTTCCAGGCACTGGTCATACTCGCTCAGGGAGGCCAGGTAGATGAGGGCGATCACGTTCTCGAAGCAGTGGATCCACTTCTTTCGTTCTGACCTCTGGCCCCCGACGTCCACAATCCTACCGGAATGGCCCCCCTTTCAGAGCTCAGGCCTAAGCAGGACCCCACGATGTGGCACCCCAGACCCAGTCACTAGCGGCAAGACTAGGGGCCGGCCCGGGGCCCACACCTCTTGTGCGTTATTATCTCGTTTCACACCCACGGGCAGGTATCACTATTACACCCTTTATACAGATGAAGAAACCGAGGTGCAGAGACGAGGGGACTTTCCCGAGCTCCCCCGGCCCTGGGCTGCCTGATTTCTACCCCCGCGGTGGAGGACAGCAGGTCAGACACACGGAGTCTGCCCTGGTTCTGGCTGGGTGCTCCAGGGGAAATGGCAGACTGGCTCCATGACTCAGTTTCCCCATCGGTGAAGTGGGGATGCTGTGTTCTGGCTGGCCAGGGGAGCGTCCAGTGGCCACACAGATAGGCAAGCACCATCCCTCTGTGTGTGGCCCGAGGCGAAGGCCCGGCCTCCACCCCCACACGCCACAACAAAAGCCTGAACCCTCCCGTCTTCCTGTGTTCTCTTCTAAGAAATGTGGGTCACCGATAAGCCCTGCGTCATTTCCCTGTTTCCCCGGGGATATGACCGTTACTCAGGCAGCCGACAGGAAATGCCAGAGGCCTCAGAGCGAGAAGGGACCTGCCCCGCTGAACAGGAGTGGCTCCTGATCCCCGAGACCAACCCCTCTCAGGCACCGGGCTCCCTCAAACCCGCACATCCAGAGTGGGATGTGGGTGCAGTGGTCGACAGCGGGGCTCTGGAGACTGAGAAGAGGTGGGGTACGCCGCTTGCCAGCCTCGCAACTCAGAATCTCAGTTTCCTCTGAGCCATCACTCTATTCATGGACCCCCTTCCTTGGCCTAAGACATACTCAAGTCTCCCACCTAACAATCTCCTCCCCAGCCCAGTTTTCCGTGTGAAAGTCTCAACCTCTATCTTCAATCCTAAACTTTTACCTATCCATCCACTCATCTATCCACCCACCCACGCATGCATGCATTCATGAATCCACCATCAATCCATCCATCCACCCACCCATCCACACATCTATCCATCCATCATCCATCTATCCATCCACCATCTATCCATCCATCCACCCATCCACACATCTATCCATCCATCATCCATCTATCCATCCACCATCTATCCATCCATCCACCCATCCACACATCTATCCATCCATCATCCATCTATCCATCCACCATCTATCCATCCATCCACCCATCCTTGCATTCATGAATCCACCATCAATCCATCCATCCACCCACCTGTCCACTCACCCATCCATCCATCCTTCCACCCACCCATCCACACATCTATCCATCCATCATCCATCCATCCATCCATCCATCCACCATCTATCCATCCATCCACCCATCCACCTATACATGCATTCATGAATCCATCATTAATCCATCCACTCACTTTGCATTCATGAATTCCATCCATCCATCCATCCACCCATCCACACATCTATCCATCCATCATCCATCCATCCATCCACCATCTATCCATCCATCCACCCACCTGTCCACCCACCCACCCATCCATCCATCCACCCACCCATCCACACATCTAACCATCCATCATCCATCCATCCATCCACCATCTATCCATCCATCCACTCACCTGTCCACCCATTTATCTATACATCCATTCATCCACCCATCCATCCACACATCTGTCCACTCATCTACCTATCCATCCATCCAACCATCCATCCACACATTTATCTATCCACCCATTCACACATCTATCCATCCATCCAACCATCCATCCACACATTTAACTATCCACCCATTCACACATCTATCCATCCATCCATCATCCATCCACGCATCCACCTACCCACCCACCCATTCATCCTTCCATCTTTCCAGCCATTTCCCCACATTTACCAACTTCCCCTCTGACCTTGATCTAGTCCTCACTAGAAGCAGGAGACTGAAACTCAGCCCTAACCTTGTAGGATTCTCCATCTAGTGGGAGAGACCCATGGCAAACAGATAAATTATGAACATTCGCAGAAAGGACCATTGCAGAGGCCAGAACAGCATGTTTGGGGTGGAGGGAGAGTGGTCCAGGGAACTGAGAGACTCAACACAGGTGGGCCGAACAGAACCCTGCACCCTCCTCCACAGCTCCCTGCCATCAGCCCACAGACACCGAGCTTGCTAAGGTCTCAGATGAGCCTCTAACTGCCAATCCCAGAAGCCTCCTCTCCCGCTGTATTCTTCCTGGCCTCTCCTTGGCTTTTGGCATTGGCCATCATTCTGCCTGGACGCCACCTTACTGCACTGGCCACCCACACCTCTGCCTTCCATCTCAGGCCTGTGTGCGTCCAGCCGCCTCCCAAATGCTCCAGACTCCTCAGACCCAACGTGCCTCAAGGACTCCATCATCTATCTAAACCCCGCACCCCACCATCACCCTACCCATCACCTTGATGGGAAACTTGGGGGTCGTTTTCGACTCCTTGCTCCAGTGCCCACACTCACCTAGTCCTGCCCATTCCAGATCAGAAACATTTCTCGTATGATCCCCTCACTCCAGCCGCATGGCCGCCGCCCTGGCCCTTACCAACCCCTCCTGTCTGGACCATGGCTCCCACTTCCTCCTGAACTCCGGACCCCTAGCCTCACCCCTCCCTGACCGCAAGGGGAATCACCCTCTGAGTTTCCCCAGCCCAAACCCAGCTCTCTGGCACAGCCCTGACCACACGGCCCGTCCCCCTCTGCCCAGCAGCCCCTCAAGGGTTGGCGCTAGAGAACTCCTACTCATCCTTCAGTGCCCTAACACCAGTGTCCCCTCCCCCAGGAAGTCCTCCCCTCCCGGAGCTCCGATGCCTCACTCTGGGCTCCCAGGCCCCAGTGCTAATGGCATGGAGGGTGGCGGGTGTCATGTCCAGCTTCGCCTCCTTCAGCCTGGAAGCCCCTTGAGGGCGGCTCAAGGCCCTAGCGGCTTTGCCCCTCCTCCAGGAAGCCCTCCCCACTACGCAGGCTGCGTGCTCACCGCAGGCTGGTTTTCTGCACAGAGAAGCAGTATTCGTTGATGCCGGTGGTGGGCATTCGGCTGCGAAGCACGTCCTGGGCTGTGGGGACGTAGTCTTCCTCGGTGATGCGCTCCAGGTGTGACAGGTAGCTGGGGAACGAGGAGCCCTGAGCCCCGCCCTGCATCCTCCCTGACTCCTAAGACCCGCCCCCCGCTCCGCCCAGGGCCCAGTGAGGACCCTGCTAGAGGAGGAGACCCCCCACAGGAGGGGCCGGGACCTCTGGGGCCTTCGGGTGGCCCAAGAGCACCACCCTGAAGCCATGGGAGCATCATGGAGGAGCAGCTTCACCCTCAGAGCAGCCCGACCCCAAGGACCGTGTGGCCTCAGGAATAGCCTCGCTGGGGAGGGGCGTCACCCTGGAGGAGCTGTCACCCAGGAGTGGCATCGCCCCCCAAATAGTGATGGCCTGGGTGCAAATCACCCTAGACGCCCAGCATCGTGCCGAGGAGAGTATCACGGTGCGATGATGAACAGTGTCACTCCAGGAACAACTTTACCCCAGGGACAATGTCACACCGGGGACAACGTCACCCTGGAGCACGACCATCCCACAGCTGGCCTGAGCCTGACAGCACATCCCCGCGGGGGGGAGCCGGCCAGCCTGGGGCCCCTCTGTCCAGGTGTGACCCTGGAACTGGATCTCCGCGGACCTCGTCCCTGCCTGCCACCGTGCGCAGCGCCCACCGCCAGCGGACCCCAGACTCACTACACCGCTGAGTCAAGCAGGTGGAACTCGCGGCGGCGCTCGTAGCATGCCTGGATGCCGGCGTCCGTCCACAGCCACTGCATGGCCACCGCGTAGCGCTTCTCGAAAATGGTCACTTTGTAGGGGTCCTGGCTCATGACCAGGCTGGCGTGGTGCTGGAGGGACAGACGGAGCTGGTCAGAGCGGCCTCCAGACACCCCCGCGAGCCCCCTGCCCCTCCTTTCCCAGGGCCCCCTGGAGTCTGCGCGCCCCTTGCACACCTGGTGCGTCCTGCTTTTACCCACGACGGAAAGCGCCTGCGCGGCAGGAAGGGCCGCGGAGGGCGTGGCTTCCTGAGGACCCGGAGGGCAGGGCACTTAGCACCTCCTAAGGATGGGGCACCCCTCTGCTCTATCAAAACGCGGTTCCTGGACTCCTAGGAGACATATCCCTACGGGCCCCCCCCCGGGCCCCCCCCCCCATTTTACAGATTAGGCCACTGAGGCACAAGAAATCAAGCAACTCGCCCAGGTCTCACACCAAAGTAGAGGCACATAGCAGCTCTGTGGGACTGGGTAATGAACGCCTGGGTTATTTGTGAACAACCCCGGTGTGGGAGCAATTTAAAAGTTTGCAGCTTGTGTGGGCTGAATCGTGTCCACCGCCCCTGCCCTCTGCCGATTCCTATGTTGAAGTTCTAAGTCCCAGGACCTCAGGATGTGACTGTATCGGGGTGGGGGGGATCTTACAGAGGTGATCAGGTTAAAACGAGATCATCTGGGTGGCCCCGATCCAACATATGAGCGGTGTCTTTATAAGAAGAGATTAGGACAAAAACATGCACAGAAGGACGACCTGGTGAGGACAGGAAGAAGACAACCATCTGCAAGCCAAGGAGCGAGGCCTCCGGAGAAACCGACCCTCCTGACCCCTGGATCTCAGACTTCCCGCCGCCAGAATTGTGAAAAAATAAATTTCTGTCGTTCGAGGCCTCCAGACAGTGGCACATGGTTCTGGCAGCCCGAGCAAACTAATAAAATAAATGGACTCCAAAGTTTTAAAAAACACGATCAAAATGAATAATAATTTTAAAAGCAAAAATCAAGACAAACATCCCTCTGAAAATGCAGAGTGACGGTTATCTTCAGCGAAGGCCCTTAACGTACTCTGGATGAAGTGAACGTGAAGTCTTTGCTCTCAAAAGACAGGAGACTGGAAATGATAGGAAGATGTCCGCTGTCACCGTTTCTAATTAACACTCTGCGTAGGTCCCAGCCAGGAGAAAGAAATGAAAGGTGTCAGGTTCGAGAAGGAAAAAAATCACACTGCGCTTATTCACAGATGACACGACAATACGTAGAAAATCGAAAACAATCTGGAGATAAACTGTTAGAATAAACGAGTGAACTTAACGAGGTCCCCAAACCCAAGATCAGTAAACAAAAATCAAATGCCCGTCTCTATACTAACCACGAACTGGTGGAAATTTTTTAAAATTTAAATCCCATTTAGGACGTGGTTCCATAGTGTAGCGGTGAGCACGTCTGCTTTACACGCGGAAGGTCCTGAGTTCGCGCCTCAGTGGAGCCACAGTCCCTGGTCTACGGCCACGCCACCCTGAACGAGCCCGATGTCTGATCTCGGAAGCTAAGCAGGGTCGGGCCTGGTTAGTACTTGGATGGGAGACCACCCAGGGAGACCAGGTGCTATAGGCATAAATAATAATAAATAATTTTAAAAAATTAAATCCCACTTATAGTAGCATCAAAAGATAGTAAATATCTGACAATAGATGTGAAACTAACAAAGCTCTCATACACGAAATGCACAAAGAGTCTGCTACAAATCGGTAAAAAAAAAAAATGAGGAACTACACTTTGTTTAAACGGGAAAAAACAAAAAAAAACAAACACGAAAACAAAACATGGGCAAAAGATCTGAACAGTGGCTTCATAAGAAAAGACTATCCAGTGTCCGACAAATATGTAATAAGGTATACGACCTCATTACTAATCAGATAAGTGCAAATCAAAACCATAATGAAATACTACCAAACACCCAAGAGAATGGCTCAAACGAAGTGACAGACAGTCTCAAGTGTTGGCAAGGGTGTGGAGGAAGGGGAACTCTGTGTACTGCTGGGAAACTGTGAATCGCTATCATTACTCGGAAAAGTTTGGCATCTCCTACTAACGTGATCGTACACGTCCCTTATCATCCAAATCTACTGCTCGGTAGATACCCGATGGAAATGCATATATTTGCAAAAAAATATATGCAGACGATCCAAATGTCAACATTAGGATGGATAAATAAAACCACGGCATATACTCTTACGGTGGAAATAAACCACGACTATGCCCCAAAAGGTGGATGAATCGCAGACATACTGTACAGCACCAAAAGCCAGACATGAAAGAACATTCTGGAAAATTCCAGAAATTATGAGGTCAAAAACAGGCAAGGTGACGGAAGACGAAATAGTAGTTATCCTCGTGGGGAGCCTCCTTCTCACCTATGAAATGGCGTCATAGCCGAAAGGGGTTACTGTGAAGATTAAGTAATCATATCACCCACTAACACTTCCTGGGCCGATGCTACATTCCAGGCAATGTTCTGAGAGCTTTGGGCACTTTAATTCAGAACATTCTTGCATCAGCGCCACGAGGTAGGAGCCGCCCACTCCCGAAAGTTCTTCCACGGTCCTTGGACCAGCACAGACAGACTCACAGAGCAGCAGCTTTCAGATTTTATGAAGGTGGCGGGATGAGCGACTAAGTGTCTATTATATTTCAGAAAAGCTGGGAGCGGGGGGGCAGATGATATGACCTTACATGTGTAGGACGGCTACTCTAAAAAAAACAAAACAAAACAAAAAAAAACAAAGAAAAAAACAGCAAGTGTTGGAGAGGATGTGGAGAAACCGAAACCCTTGTGCGCCATTGCCAAACAGCATGCAGGTTCCTAAAAAGATTAAAAACAGAAACGCCACGCTACCCAGCGATTCTACTTGGTGTTTAACCACAAGGATTGAAATCAAGATCTGAAAAAGATGTGAGTGCTCCACACCGCCCCCCCAACCTTCACGGCAGCACTGTCATCAACAGCCAAGATGCCCAAACGACCCGAGGGGCCATCACAGGTGAATGGATAAAGAAAACGTGGTCTGAACATGCCATGGGACAGTATTCAGCCTTTAGAAAGAAGGCAATAGTGTAACCGGCCACGGCGTAGGTGAACCCTGAACACGCCATGTTAAGTGAGATAAGCCAGACACAGAAGTAATCCCGCTTCTGGAGGCGTCCAGAACAGGCAGACTCAAGAGGACAGGGCCCGGCGGCTCAGGGAGGGGGACGTGGGCTTCCAGAGCTGCTATTCAGTGGGCAGAGCCTTTCAGTTACCCAGGATGGATAGTTCTAGAACTCTGCTGCATGACTCCCCATCTCCAGTTACCAAGAATGTGTTGTGCTGGTGAAGTTGAGGTCAGATCTCACATCGAGTGTTCTTCCCACAATGAAAGAACGTAAACTAAAAAATGTGCTGCTGACTCGGGACTCCACCCCCACCCTGCATCATGAGCTCTGGGGTACAAGGGGGAGGGGAGACAGGCGAGGGGGAGCATGCTGGGGCAGATCCCCAAAACCCTGGGGGGCTGTTTCAGCTTTAACAAGGACCTGGGTGAGCAAGTGGACATGAGCCCATCTCAGAAGCCTGGACCTGGGCGCCTCACGGACCCGTTCCCCCGGCGTGGCACCCCCGCGGCAGCCCCAGGTGGCTCACCTTGCTCTCCGGCCTGCTGAAGGGGATCTGCAGCCGGTCCATGGCCTCGATCATGGCGCGCATGGACACGAAGATGTTCTGGTAGACGAGCGGCCGGAAGCCCTTGCGGTCCTCCTCGGAGTAGCCGGCGCCGTGGATGATGCGCATCTGCTTGATGAACGTGCTCTTCCCGCTCTCGCCGGGGCCTGCGGGACGCGCGCGCGCTCAGTCGCAAGCCAGGCCTCACGGGTTCGGATCCCCGCTGGGCCAGGGCCGCGGGGACGCGGGGTGAGCCCCTTCGCCACCCTAGGCCTCGGCCTCCCCACCTGTAAGCCGTGGACCGGGGCGGGCCTTGCCTCCCAGATCGAGGAGAAAGTGAGCTCCTAGGAAAGGGTCCGCAAACTGTGGCCCTCGGGCCAAATTCAGGCCACTGCCTGTTTTTTTTTTGCGGGGCCAGAGAGGTTTCACAGCCTGTACGGCTTTGTCCATTGCTAATGCTTTTCATAGTTTCGGTTTTTACACTTATGAATGGTTGAAAGGAAGCAAAAGTAGGGTGTTTCACGCCACGGGAAAATCATATGAAATTCAGGTTTCTGCGTCCATCCATACAGTTTTACTGGCCCATGGCCAAGCCCACTGGCCGACAGCTGTCTCTGGCTGTGTTCTCAGCAGCAGGGCTCAGCGGCCAGACAGGAACACCACGGCCCAGAAAGCTGAAAATATTCCCTGGTCCCCTACAGACGAGGTCTGTGGACCCTGGCTGAGAATAGGCCTCGGCGGGTAAGAGCTACATTCGCGGTCGCTATTAGTAGTAGTGTTAGTGTTTGCCACTGTTATCATTACTATTATTGGCTATACTAATTTCAGGTAGAGAAAGTTTTATGAAAGACACGACACAGGAGAAGTAGATTACGAGCGTCTAGGTGACGACTGTTGCCGAGAGTCAGGGAAGGCCCCACTGTGGAGGTGACGTGTGGGGTTGGGATCTGTAGGCTGGGAAGGGTCGCCCTTGTGCCAAGGTTTAGAGGAAGGAGGCGCCGTGCGGCAAGCACAGCCCGTGCAAAGGCCCCGGGGTACGATGGCTCCCGCGTGCTGGAGACCAGCGAGGAGGGGCGGCCGGAACCGAGCCGGAGGGGGCGGGGGCGGGGACGGGTCTACAGGGCCCTGTAGGTGTCAGGATAGCTTGAGCTCTTACTCCAGGGAGGTGGCAGCCCTGGAGGGCTGTGGGCAGCAGAGGGGCGGGACCCGACTAAGGGGCTCGCAGGCGCCCTCTGGTGGCTGCTGTGGGGACACAGGTGGGGGCGGGGCCGGTACAGGCGGGACACGATGGGGTGGACCCAGGAGCTGGCGAGATGGGGACCTATTTGCGAGATATTTGCGGGACAGAATCAACACGGCCTTGCCGATGGACCCGCGTTGGGAGAGGGTCACGCACACACAAAGCCGGCCCTGCGTGCGTGATGACAATCCTGGAATCTTCAAGACCCCAGGACCAGAAGCTCAGAGACCAAGGCTCGGCTCCCCGCGAGGCCTAAGCCCCGAAATCGCCCCTCACCCCCACCCCCACCCCGTTTTCCGTCTGTAAAACCGTGTGGTAGCCAGGTGGAAGGTGTGAGGCCTGGAGGCTCCTCCAACATCCGGTCACCCCTCCTGGCTCCTGGGGGACACGAGCGGGGATTTTCCAGGGACAAGATGGGGGACTGGCGCAGGAGGAACTGGAAAAGCAGCAAAAAGGGAAGGGGTGGCCTGGTCGGAACCCAGAAACAGGAAATGGGAGCAGGGAGGAGGGGTGGGGAGTGTGGGGAGCAGAGAGGGGGGGGTGCTCTCTGGCATCATCCCCGGGGACTCCCTGTCCCCTGCCCGTCCCCAGCACATCTGAGGCCAAGAAGGGCAGGTCCGGGGTGTCACCAGGTGTTACAAGTCCACTGGAGTCGAGGTCCGAGAAAAAGAGACACTTCTGTGTTGAGTGAAGCCCGTTAGCGGGGAAACGGGGGGCGGGGCACGCCGGTGGGACAGGAGCCAGGTGACCTCGGCCGACAGACTCCGCCATGCTCCTCGCCTGCTCTGGTCGTGGTCCTGGCGGTCTTCACTTTTTAGTGAGACTCTTTAGGGGTAAAAAGGTCTGCAGCTCACTCGCAAATGGTTCAGAAAAAATGGCCATGTATGTATTGAATACATAAATATACGGTGAATAAATCATCGCTATAATCTCGTATTAAATAAATTTTAAATGTGCACGCATAGACATGTGTGTACATATTTTGGGGGAGAATAAAGGAAATGTCAACATCTGCAGAAGAATCTCTGAGTCTGAGAGTATTTCCAAATGAGCTAAGAAAAATAAAAATGACAACCCTAAATGCACTGTGAGACGTTGGATTGGACACGGGGACAGCAAAGGGGCCTTTGTGGAAAAGCCTGTCACGTCGCGAAGTTCGCCATCTGGAGTTTAGTTAACAGTGATGTGACAGGAAGTGTCCCACATGACAGTCACGCTGCGGTTCTAGAAGACGTGACCGTGAGGCGAACCAGTTTAGGAGCGGAGGGGAACTCTGTATCAGCTTCACGACTTCTCTGTACATCTAAAATTATCCCCAATGAAACGTTTCCTTCAAAAAAAAATAGAGCACCCCACAGGTCCACAATCTGAGGCTCTCCGATGTGGGGCCCTATGTGTCTCAGATTCCAGAGGAAGGGGACATGTCATGCTTACTAAATATTCCGGGAGAGAAACGTCTAGAGGTCCCAGTCAGCTGTATGAACCCTCAGCTGCACTGTGGACACCGGCCAGGCCTCGGGGTGGGTGACCGGTGGCCGGCAGAGGCGGCTGGGCCAGCGCGCCCTCGAGAGCTAAGAGGGTGAAGCACCCCTGGCCCAAACCTCGGGGTGAGAGAGAGAGACAGAGGCAGACACGGCTCTTGATCCCACTTTGCAGGTGGGGAAACTGAGTCCCAGATGAGTTGAGGGGACTGCCTTAGGTCACGCAGTAAGCGAGTGAGCTAGCCAGGACTCAAACACAGTTCTGTCTGAATCCAGAGCTCCTGGGCTTTTAATTACCATAAAAAGCTGCCCAAACAACAACAATAATAATAACAACCGGCAGCAGCAGGGGAGGGGCGTGATTTCACGCCCGGTTCTCCGTGCGTGTCCTCGGCCAGCCCTCGTGAGACCCCGTTTACAGAGGCGATGTGGGGCTCAGGGAGGCGAAGTGCCTTCTCGAGGGTCACACGGCTGGTGGAGAAGCAGAGAGCCGGCCCCTCCCGGTCCCTCACCTACAGAATGGGACGCGGCCAGTTGGCCGGGTCGGGAGTCCCCAAAATACAAGCTAACACGACGTTTCTACAGACGCTCAGAAGCTGGACGCCTCCCCGGGAGACAGACACGGCAGGGCACGGCACCCCTTCACTTTCCTCTCGGTTGCCTTCCGGCTCTCAGACCTCGGGTCCCCCCAAAAGTATAGAGGACAAAGGTCTCAGAAGGCAACAGTTAACATGGTTGAGACACACTCATTCTTTTCCTCTTTTGTCTTATGAAAGAAAAAAAAAAAAAAGAAAAACCCGATCTTCACCCACAACATGAATTTTGCGACTCGTGACTGGGTCACAACCTGAATTCTGAAAAGCTCCCCGGGAGGAACCCCCTCTCTGCAGCCCCCCGCTCCTGGCCTGCTTCGGGAACCCCCACGTGGGGCAGAGGCCTCGCAGCCCAGACAGGAAGTGACACTTCCTCCTGGCGCCCGATGAGAAAGTGGAACCCAGCAGACACCTGGAGGAGCCGGGCCAAGCCTCGGGCATTGCGGGACCGCCTGCGGCTCCTGCACAGGTGACAGCCCCTAAGGTAAAAGGGGCCAGGCTGGGCAGCCTGGCAGAGGGGCAGGTGGCTCAGATTCTATGTCCTGCTCTGGCTCACACTGGCTGCTGACCCAGACCGAGCCTACTGCCTCCTCGGGCCTCAGTTTCATCACTGGGGTTCTGCGGCTTTTCCCTCTCGAGGCACGTTGACAGGGCGGTCAGGCACGTGGACTTGGAACTGTAACTCTAGGCTCCGATCCCGGCTGTGTGACTTCGGGCAAGTCGCTTCACCTCTCTGGGCCTTGGTTTCCCCAGCAGGGGTCACGAGTGGTGCCCACCTCAAGTGCTATGGCCAGAGCTGGCTTCATTCCGACTTTCCCTTCCCCTGTCATGGTGAGCGCTTCCTGTCAGGGCCAGACGGACACACACGCACTCACACACACACACACACACTGGCCCTTGGCCTTCTTCCTCAAAAGGATCAGCAAACCTCCAGGAAAGAATAACTTGAGATTCAATTCCTGGTCTCCAGAAGAGAGGGTGGCGTGGAGGTGGCTCTCAGGGCTGGGAAGGGGGTGGTCGAAACCGGTCCACAGGGGTCACGACATCCTCAATCCCATTTCCCTCCCCGTACCAGCAGAAGGGGCCTCCCGATCTGGGGCTGACTGTGCAGGGGGCGGAGTGGTGTGGGGAGATCACCCCGACTCAGGACTGGTTCATTCACTCATTCGTAGGGCGAGCACTGGCAGGCTCCCTGGACTCCTGGGCTAGATGCTGGGGACACGGGAGTGGATAAGACAAACACGGTCCCCACTCTTGCATCGTTTGCCGTATAACCGGAGAGACGGATAATAAACAAGTAAACACCCAGGAGAGTGTCGGCGAGAGAGCGAGACGAAGAAGAATCTAGCAGAAGACACAGAAGGATGAGCCCGTCTTTGCAGCCGGGGAATTCAGGGAAAACTTCTCTGAGGAGGTGACACTTGAGCTGAGACCTGCCTGGAGTGACAGTGCCGGCCGCGCAAAGGCTCGGGTGACACCGAGAGCTCCTGGCGGGTAGAGCGGCGAGTGCAAAGGCCCTGAGGTGCGGATAAGGGAACTCGGGGGCTGCGAGGAAAGATCGCAAACACCGATGAACCCCCCAGCCTGACGGATGAATAGTGGCCTATCTGTTAAAGGAGCCGGGCAGAGGTAGCTGTTGACGCAATTAAATTCTTAATTAAAAAGCTTCCGGGCTCACTCAGCTTCACTGGCGCTGTCACTAAACGCTTAAGGAAGACATGGAATATTCCACGACAAGCCGAGAAGCCAGCCGGCTGCCGCTGGAAGGTCACGACTGGTAGCAGGGGGCCTGAGGGGTCGCAGGGACAGAGTTCGGATTTTCCGGCCAGCTCCTTGGGGAAATAAACAGGGCGACTGTTTCACCTAGCGCAGCAAGAGGGGGCGATGTTCGAAGCTGGAAGGACCCCCGATTCCGGAGCGTTTCCTGGGGTTCCCGCGCTCCCATGAGCCGAGCCTCCCGGCTTTCCACGAGCAAGAGAAAAGGTGACCATCCAGATGGGCAGCCTCTCCGCCCGGGGCCAAGCAGATGTGACTCGAGGACACCCAGGACCCTCCCCAGTCCCCAGCCGGGGTTCAGGGGGTCTGGGGGCAGGAAAGTGGCTGGGGGCACGGACCCGTGCAGGTGGCTGAGACTCACGGTTTCAGGGTCACACTCTCAGAGCCTCGTCCCCGAGCCACCCCCACTCTCTCTCCCACTTTAATTTCCCTCCTGCACCTTCCAGCTGCGGGAAACGATTCCCCCGCCTCCTGGTTTATGGGCTCATGTCTGTCTCCCCCACTGGAAGATGCTGTTCACCATGCAGGGACGACTTCTACCTCTGCCACTGTGTCCCCAGGAGTTACTCAATACATCCTGAATGAATGAATGAATCACTCACTCAGTCACTCAGTCACTCAATCAATCAATCGCTCAGTCAGAGCCAGTAGGCAAGCTCTGCCCACAGAACTCGTGCTAATAAACCTCCAGGACCCGGGTCAAGCCCCACGGGCTGGCCGCGTGGCAGGAGAGGGCCAGGACCAGAGGCGGAGGGAGAGGCGGGCCTGGCCCCACGGACCCCTCCGCTGTCACAGCCGGCAGGGCGCGCTGGGCCTGCGGGGCAGAAGCCGGGCGGGGGGCC
>NW_006429782.1:1824708-1839592 GCF_000325575.1 Pteropus alecto | reverse complement strand
TTGGGGGGTCAGCCCCCCGGGGACCCCTGACTTTCCGGCGTGGGGCACCCGGGCGGCCCAGCTCGGAAGGCCTGAGTGCAGGGCACAGGGCGGCTCGGGGCGGGAGGAGGAGCAGGGGCTGCGGAGGCTCAGGGGTCCCCGCCCATCTCCAGACCTGCCCGGCCCTGCCAAACTGGTTGATGGGTGCCCCGGGGGAGGGCGGGGCGCCCGGAGGAAGGGCCTCCTCACAACCTGCCCGACCCTCCTTCCTCATTCTGGAGAAGGGGCGGGCTCCGTCTTCCCTGGGCCCGTGACCCCGCCCCGAGCTGTCCCCGGGCCCCACCCCGGAGCCAAGTGCGCGCGGTCCCCAGGGGACCCACGGCGGAGGCCCGCGCGCCTCCCGTGTGCGGTGCCGGCGCGCGTCGGCTGGTTTCACACGCACTTCGCCCCAGTTACCGCGACCAACCCCACGTGCAGATGAGTAAACTGAGGCACGGAGCGGGGCGTGGCCGCCCCAGGCTGTCCTGCTGGGACCGGAAAGGGCCCAGAGCGGCTCTCATCGCCGCGGGTCTGAACGCCGACGCTCATTCTTCCTGCAAACACTGAGCGCCTACTGTGTGCCGGGCCTTCCAGGCACCGCGGGGAGGAAAGCGACAAAGTCCCTGACCCCTGGGCCTAACGTTCTGGTTCGAGAGACGTTTAGAAAATATATTCGTGCCTGTTGCATGGCGATAAGTTCCGAGTGAAAAATAAAGTGGAACAAGAAGCTAGGGGACGTTGGGGGCTCAGGCTGTGGAGCCAAGGAGGGCTACACTGACCCGGCGACATGGGGACCAGCTGGGGTCGCTGGGCAGCAGCCGCGCCCCACACCCTTACTGCTTAGGGCCCTCAGAACCGGACAGGGACGCGAGGGCGACACCTGCTGCTTCCTGGACCCTCACAGCCAAGGACGGGTCTCTGGATGTCTCCAGTCCAGTAGTCTTGGCCGTGGCTGGATGCAGAATACCCCTCGAGAACTTCGTGATAGCTATAGAAGTTTCTGGAACACCACTCCCCCCCCACACACACACACACAATGCAGGGGCTCAGGCCGCTGGCGACGGCACTCCCAAGGCTCAGAGAGGGTGAGTGAGTGTCTGGCGTCACACAGCCTCCCCCACCGCCCCCCCTGCCCCCCCAGCAGGGGCAGAGGTGTGGTTTTTCTCTGCCGTTGAATCATTACGAGTGGCGAGTGGCGGATGGGAAGTTGGCTGGGGCCCCGTCGGGTGGCTGCCCTGCCCACCCTTCCTCCTGGCCCCACCGGGTAGTCCTGAGGAGGCCATGGTGACTTCCCACTGCCGGGCAGGTGAGGAAAAGCAGAAGTCGGCCTGGGCTGAGCAGGGCTCACCAGATGCAGGCAGAACAGAAATAACCAGCTTGGCAGAGCTGGGGGGCCGGGCTGAGTCACAGACGGGAGAGCGGGCAGAACAACAGCGAGGCCTAGACGCGGGGCTGTCCCTGCGGGCGCCTTCCTGCTGCCGGTCCGAGGAGGCATGAGCCCCAGCACGTCGTCACAGCAGGACGGGTGTCAGGCCCTGGTGTAACATCCTCTGTGGCTCCCGCTGACCTCAGGAAAACGGCCCGGCTCCCTCCACCCCTGCCAGGACCCGGCCCCTGCAAATCTCTCCGGCTTCAAAACAAATCTCCCTGGCTTCAAAACAAATCTCCCTTCCAGTTCCCCAAAAAGGCGGAACTGACTCCTGTCCGCCTGCTGGCGCCAGTGGGGACATCTGTCACGTGTCAGTCCATCGGGGAGTACTAGGGTGAGCTTGCGTGCATGTCTGAAGCACACACACCACAGAACACGCGTACAGCATGAATATGTAACCTAACCAATTCTTGCGAACCGGCACCCACAGGACACCCAGCCAGGCAGAGGGGAAGGACATCATCGTCATCTGAGACATGAGGGTCGCCACATACCCTTTCCAGCAGGAAGCCCCCCCTCCTGCCCGCGGTCACCACTGCTCCGATTCTGGTGCTATCTCTGTGTTTGGGGGGCGGGTACTTTTTGGCAGTAAGACTTATTCTGTTTCTCCTTTTTTAAATGTACGCGGCATCGTCTTCCTCTCTTCGGTGTCCCGTTCCATGAGTTGTAGAGTCACGTAACCTACCAGAAAAACAGGTGACAGAATGCAGTCCCCTCCCTTGAAAAAACTACCCCCATTGCGTGGCAGATCCTGGCCCCGTTGCAGCCCCTGGGACCCACCGACCCACGCTGCGTGGCTACGTTTTTTTCCATCTTTGTGAGAATGTCACATAAATGGAATCGTACGTGACGCAGCTCTTGAGACGAGCTTCCTTCACTTGGCATTTGCGAGTCGTCTGTGCGCGTGGGTGTATCGGGCACTCACCCCTCGAGGGCCGAGTTTTCCATGGTGCGCAGGCATCACCGTTCACCCCAGGAGGACATTTGGGGTGTCCCCAGTTTAGCGCTACTGAAAACATGCGTGCTCAGGTCTCAGATGGCCTAGGGTTCATTTCTCTAGGATGAATTCCCACAAGTGGGATTATCGGGTCCTCGGCTAATCGTATGTTTACCTTAGTAAGAATGTGAATAGTTTCCCAAAGGGGCTGTCGCATTTGCAGCCTGACCGGCCATATCTGAGAGTCGCAGTTTCCTGCACTTGGTGTCGTCTGCGTGTTTTATTTTGGCCACGCTAGGCCTGGGTGATGGTACCTGTTGTGGGTTTCATCTACATGCCCCTGGTGGACCAATGCTGGTGGACATCTTTTCATGAGTTTGTGTATCACCTACCTCTTCTTTGGCAAAGAATCTATTCAAATTCTACCATTTCGTTCAGTGAGTTGTTTTCCTATTATTGCGTTTGGAGAATTCTTTTTGTATTCTGGAGATTAGTCCTTCGCTGGGCATGTGGCTTGCAAATATTCTCTCCCAGTCTGTGGTTCATTTTTCTGTCCCCTCAACTGTGTCCTTTGTGGAGCAAGGGTTTTTAATTCTGAAGATGTTCGATTTATCAGGTTTTTTTTTCCCCATAACGGATCATGTTTTTGATGCCGTATCTACAAACCCTTTGCCAAACCCCAGGCCACAAAGAAGTGTTATTACAGGACTTTGGTTGTTTTTATATTTTCCATTTAAATCCGTGATCCATTCTGAGTTCATCTTTGTATAAGTCGAGTTTCTTTTGTGTTTTGTTTTATTTTTTCTGCACGTGGCTATCCAGTTGTTCCGAACCCTTGATTGAAAAGACTGTCTGCCTTTTCCCATTGAATTTTGCCAAAAATAATTTCGGTGTGTGTGTGTGTGTGTGTGTGTGTTTGTGGACGGCGTTGTGTAGATCGTCCACATTCTCGCTAACGTTCTGTCCGCTCATTGTAACGCCCGCTGAGAGGAATATCAAAAGATAATCGTAGATTTGTCTCTTTCTCCTTTTGGTTCTGACGTCTGTTGCTTCTCTGTTTTGTGCATTCATTACGTCTTCTCCGTGAATCGATTCTCTTAGGTCCCTCTTTATTCCTGGCTTTTCTCTAGAAATTTACGACTTAATTAAGCCAGCCTAAAAATCATATTTAATTTTTGCCATTTTTTCAAACTTCGTAGAAACGGAATGGCACAAGGCGAATTCTGATGCGTCCAGTTTCCATCTCTCGCTCATTATGTTTGTGCAGTAAATCCACATTGGTGCACGTAGTTGTAATTCATGAATTCTCATTGCCATAGACAAGCGGTCCCCAACCTTTGTGGTGCCAGGGGCCGGTGCTCCCATGAGAATCTAACGCCTGATGATCTGAGGCAGAGCTGAGGCGGTGATGCCAGCGCTGGGGAGCGGCTGCAAATATAGGTGAAGCTTCGATCACTTGCCCACCGCTCACTTCCTGCTGTGTGGCCCGGTTCCTAACAGGAACCCGGTACCGGTCCATGGCCTGGAGATTGGGGACTCCTGCCATAGACAATTCCGTTGGGTAACTATCCCACCATCTACTCATCCATTCTTTTTTTCTGATCGGTATTTTCTATTTATTTTTTTACTGAGACATAATTGACATAACATATTAGTTTCAGGTGTATAGCGCAATGAGTTGCTTATCTGTATCTATTGTGAAATGATCACCACAGTGAGCCTGGTTAATATCTAAGACCACACACGGAGTTACATTTTTTTTTTCTGGTGATGAGAACTTTTAAGATCTACTCTCTTAGCAACTTTCAACTGTACGATACAGTATTATCACCTATAGTCACTCGTTCTGCTGTCGCTGGGACTTGGTTAACTTTCACCTGGGCGTTAATGAATAGGGTGGCTATGGACATTTGGCCCGTGCCTTTTGGTGACCATATGTGACTTTCTGTAGATAAATACCCAACTGTGGAACTGCTGGGTTATCAGGAATCCCCAGATATTAGCTATCTTTTGCCAAAGGGCACTCACTAATTCAACCCCCACTAGAGCTGGGGTGGGGGGCGGGGCAGGGGTTTCATACAGCTAAACTTATTCCGACCCAAAGGCTCTCCTTTATTCAGCAAAGATGCATTGCTCGAAGCTTGTTATTTAAAATGTCCCATCTGTTTAATGAGAAATAGGACATTTATATAGTGTCAGAGTACCTCTCCTCAGATGATGGGATTACAGGCCACTAAGGGCCACAGCTGCCTCCCTCCCTGGACCCTGCTTTTGGCCATACTGGAGGCCATGCCCCCCACCCTGGGGGTGACCTGAGACTAGGATACGGAGGTCCACTCCCTCTTTGTATTAACTGGCGAGTCATTTATTTGGAGAACACAGAAAAGCCTCCATCCAGCATTCCCAGCCCCGGACATACACCTGGAAAGATGGGAAGCTGCGCCCCAGCGGGTACCCGCAGGCAGAGTTCACAGCAGGACTATGCACCGCAGCCCAAACATGGGAACAGCCCGAGCGTCCATCGCCGGCCAGCAGGTCTGGCTTTGTGAACGCAGGACCCGGGCTTGAAGGGGTTCTCGGTCCTGAAATTCTCCTAATTTTGAAACAAGGGCCCTGAGGTTTTCTTTTGGAACCGGCTCCCACCTAGCTGGATGGGTCGCAGCTGGTGCCAGACCGGAAAGCGCTGGCCTTCCGTCAGGGCAAGGGCTGGCCGCTCCGTGCCTCGGTTTCCCCATTTAGAACCGGGAGGATGACAGGACCTTCCCCGGGGAGATGCGCGGTAAACCCAGCAGGTGGGTGGGACAGCGAGAGAGCGGGATCGAGTGGCCCCAACCAGACACGGCGGGCACAACGTCCAGCTGTGCCTGCAGCCTCGACCAGGGCCCCTTCCAGTACCGACCTCCCAAATCCGGCTTCCCTCCTCCGCTGCCACTTAGTCCAGCCCCCATCGTCGCCCCTCGGGACCAGCGCAGTCCCCTCCGCCCTGGTCGCCGGCACCCGCTCTCGTCGCCACGTGTCCTCCCCAGCAGCAGCCACCAGAGGGCGCCCGTGAGCACTCGAGTCATGTTCTGCTCCCGCCCTTTTCCAGTCTGTCCTCCCAGCAGTGGACACCAGAGGGCGCCCGTGAGCGCCGAGTCGGGTCCTGTATCTCCCTTCCCGTCTGTCCCCACAAGGAGCCACCAGAGGGCACCCGTGCGCACCGGAGTCAGACCCTGCATCGCAGTTCCTCAGTCTGTCCTTCCGGTGAGAGCCACCAGAGGTCGCCCGTGAGCACCCGAGTCAGCCCACCGGCCTCCCGGGCTCCCACCGTCCTCTGTGTAAAAGCCCAAGGCGTCCGCGCGCCCACAAGGCAGGGCCTGCACGCCCTCCCCCCACGCCCTCCCCTGCCCCTGCTCTCCCCGCTCCAGCCCCACGGCCTCTCTGTTCCTCCGCCACGCAGACTAGACTCTGTCCTGCCCCGGGCCTTGTCACCCGCTGTGCCCTCTGCCGGAGACCTCAGGCCACAGCACCGTGCCCTCGTGTCTTCCCGGGTCCCCCTCTGCACCCCCTTCTCAGAGAGGCCTTCCCTGAAAAGCCTGCCTGCAGTGGCCACGGCTGCCCCTCATCCCACTTCCTGCTGTGCTTCCCTTCACAGGTGAAGTCACGGTGGCACGTCCTGGCCACCCCCTCTGGCCGCCCCCTCCAGCTGTGTCCGCAGTGCCCAGGACGGCGCCTGGCACACGGGGCCCTCAAGGCAGATCCTGCCGGCGACGAGTAAATAAAACCGGAGGATGGGGAGACGTCGGAACGTCTGTGGCCGCTGGTGGCGTGTAAAACGGGGCGGCCGCTGTGGGAAGCAGCGTGGAGGCGCCTCAAAGTGTTAGACTTTCCCTGACCCGGCAACTCCACTTCTGAGTATTTACCCGAAAGAAGCGAAAGCAGAGACTCAGCGATAATTGCACACAGCAGCGTTATCCCCAACAGCCGCGTGGGAACACCCCGAGTCCGCGGACAGGTGACCGACACTGTGTGGGCCGTCCAGACGACTCTCAGCCTCCAAAAGGTAGGACACGGACACCTGCCACAGCATGCACGAACCTGAGGACATCATGCTTGGGGACAGAAGCCAGACCCCAAAAGACAAACACTGGGATCCCACTCACAGGAGGTCTCCAGAGTCAGACTCACAGAGTGGACGGTGGAGCCAGGGGCTGGGAGAGGGGAGGGAGGGAGGGAGGGCGTAATGGGACAGTGTCCGTGCGGGACAAGGAACTCCCGGAGATAGAGGGTGGGGACGCCGCCCAGCCCGCACTTAACTCCCCGGCTTACGGAAAGGTGGGGGCACTGGCCTCCCAACAGCATCTCCGACTGTGAGCGTGGGCACGTTGGTCCCCTGTCCCAAGGAGCTGGTGCCTCCAGCCCTCAAGGCAGATCAACTTGAAATCATGGGCCAGGTAAGGATCTCGGAGCCCGGGGTGGGAGGCCTCCCGGGGAAGTGTGGCTTCCCTGAGCTCAGACCACAGCCCGAAGATGCCAGGGCCAGACCAGGCCCCAGGGAGCCTTCAGGGCCCCTCAGCTGCACGCCACCATCCCCCCCGCCCTGTAGCCAGCAACAGAAAATAAGCCAGAGGGGCTGCAGCATTTAGGAACGAGATTTATTCCAATTTAAAACAATTCATCATTTCAGGAGAAAGATATGAAAAATCGATTTCCATCAGGCATCTCTGGATTGAGGGGTCAGGGCCCCGGCACGCTGAGCAGAGCCGCCCGCCCGCCTGCCCAGACGAGGCGGCCTCGGCCGCAGGAGGCTGGCATCGAGCTGATGGCACCCGAGCCCCCGAATGCGCAATAATACATGCATTTCAGATGACAAAAAGTTTAAAAACAGCATTTTTATATAATATTCTTATTTTAAATAGGTTAAGGTTCAGATGGTCTGACATCGGGACTGTGGAATATACAAGCACAGCTGGACAGTGTCTACCCCGCCGGCCAGCTCGGCCCGCACCGCCACCGGGGGCATTGGCACTAGGGTGTCTCTCTCGGAGACGGGCGCCCCGGGCGGCGGCCACACTGCTGGGTGGCCGGACACAGTGGGAGGAGGTGGGCGGTGGGCGTGGAGATGGGGTTCACTGGGGCGGACCTACCTCGCTGGCGGGGAGGGGCCGAGACCTCCCGCCCCAGCTGGCACTGGCACAGGCTGGCCTTGGATCCCCCATTCCGGGGCCGAGCCCTGGGGCTGTGACAGGGCCCACGGGGTTCCAGGAGGCCGGGCGGCACTCTGGCCAGGCTCAGGCTGCGGGACGCTTGGCACGCTGCCCCATCTCGGGGAGTTAATACTTTAGGTGCCCCACGTAACTCATGCCACCCCTGCAAAGGCCACCTCAGTTCCCTTCTGTGAGCTGGACCCTTGAGAGGCGCCAGGACCCTAGGTCCCTTCAGGCCCACCACCAACTCCCCCACCGAGGGTGTGGATTGGGGGTACGGTTCAACCCCTCTCAGACACATGGCACAAAAAAATCCTTTTGGAAAACTGGCCGGGGCTGGGGACTCCCAGCCCGCTCTGCCCTTGGACAGGGCCAGTCACCAGGAAGGGAGCTGCCCAGCTCCTGGCCCCGACCACCCTGCAGACACCAGCAGGCCGGCCACCCCCCCATGCCAGGTACGCCAGCGGCCGGCGGGGAAGAGGTGGGATTGGGTTGGATTTTTGAGTTGTTTTTTTTTGTATTCGTTAATGACCCCAAAAAGGAGCAGCCGGGGACAGCCACCGTGAGGCCAGGTGCAGTGGGTGGGACCAAGGCATCGCTGGCGTCTGTCTCCCCGTCTACACAAAACAAACAAAGCACTGTCGTGTTCAGTCTACGTCAGACTGAAAAGCCATCTCCACCCCGGCAGGGGCCGGTCCCCTGCTGCAGGTTCCCACCCTCAGTCCCTCTGCGAAGGGACTCAGACCTGGGGCTCTGGCTCAGTGCGAGGCTGGGGCCGTGGCTGGGGCCTGGGGGCCGCCCGGGGCCGGGGTACCAGCTGCAGACTCCTGCGCAGCCCTCGACGGCTCCGGGCAGAGTCCCCGCGGAGCTCTGGGCAGATCGGCGAGTGCGTGCAGCACCGCCACCAAGCCCAGCAGCAGTCGGCACCTCCTCCTCAACCTCTCGCTGCTTCTCGGGGACAGACCTGAGAATATTCTGAAAGAGTCCCCAGCCCACTGTCACTGTTCCCAAATTGGTTACAAAACAGAACGGAAGCAAAAGCGAATCCTACCAAGTGGGTCCCGCGGCTGCCAGGCCACGTGGGTGACCGCGGGCGCTGTCTGGCCCGGCCGGTGGGCACGGGCACCCAGTGTGCAGGGAATGGGCCCCAGGGGGCTCCCAGCAGGCAGATGGCCCTGGGGACACGGCCCAGAGGACCCCAGTCTGTGGCTGCCCGAGGCTGTGAGACGGGACCGGGCATTTCCTCCCCTGTCGGGGAGGCGACGAACTTTGATTTTCCTCAAAAAAAAGAAAAGATTAGGCACTTCCCAGGGTGGGCAACAGGGGGTGCCACCCACCCCCACTTCTTGGAGTCCAGTGAGCAAAAATTCGGCATCATCGTGAGGGTGTCAATAACTTAAAAGAGAAAGGAAGAGAAGCCAGTCCCCGCGCCCACGCCCCCTGTGGCCGGGCAGGGGGCCGGGCGCGGGCGGCCCTGTCCCACGGTGGCCCGAGGGAGCCTGGAGCGCGGCTCTCGCGTGTCTCATCTCCACTGGTCTCGTTTTTCTTTTTTTTCTTTTTCCACTTTTTTTTTTTTTTTTAGAAAAAGGTGAGCCACAGACGAGGCCGGAAAAACGCGGCCTGTGCCGCTGACAAAAGGTGGGCAGGTGCGCGAGGTGCAGAGGGAGATGCGCGTCCCCTGATGACTGCGAGATAAGAACCATTCGTTAAACACACGGGGAAAACTCAGCTGCTCTGCGGGCGGGGCCGGCTCATCGTCGCGCAGGAGGGGCCTGCGGGGCCGCTCACACCAGGTTGTACTCCTTCAGGTTGAGCTGCAGGATGGTGTCCTTGACGGCCGCGAAGACGAAGCGGATGTTCTCGGTGTCGGTGGCGCACGTGAAGTGCGAGTAGATGATCTTGTCGCTGTCGGGGTTCAGGTCCACGAACATCTTCAGGATGAACTCCCGGGCGGCCTGTGCGTCCCGTTGCGGCCCTGGGGGAGACGCGGGCAGTGAGCTGGGCGGTGGGGAGGGACAGGCCACCTGCCACGGGGCAGCTCCCCGCCCAGCTCCTGCGACGCCCACCACTCGTGCACGTGCCTGGCCGAGGTGCGGCCCGTGTGGGCCGTGCACGGGGCTCGGCACAGCCCTCAGCGCCCGCACCCCTGGGGCCGGCCCCGCCACCGCCTCGCTCCCCTCGGGAGCCTCCCCGCACCCACTGCCACACACAGACGTGTCCACGCACGTGCACGAGGGCCCACACCTGCACGCCCCCACAGCGGACCCCGCCATTCCCCCCCACGCCCGAGCAGCTGTCCAGCTGTCCAGCCACAGCGCCGCACAGAGGCTCCCGCCAACAATGTCCTTGCCTCTCGGTCCAAGCTACACAGGCCCTCGAGTCTCAGTCCCTAACATGTCACTGCTCCCTCCCACTCTCCCATGGGCCACCCTGTCCACAGCCCCAGCACCCCACCCACCCCCACTAGGCCTGCTCTGGTCTTCACAGCAAGAGCCCACGGCCCAGATCACAGGGCCCCCACCCACGGCCGGGTTGGGCTCTACAGGCAGCACCCCACTCTGAGATGTCCCGTGGGGGACCCTGGGTGTGACGCTCCTTCCGTGATCCTGCTCCTAATGAGCCTGCACAACACGGGCACCCGGCGTGGCCAGCCATCCTCAGAGACCTACAGGACGTCCACACGTGCTCCACAGAGCAGGGTGTGCACAGGGCAGGCGGGGCGGTCTGCGCAGCAGGCTGGGTCACCCTTTATTCCCAGCATCACACTCCTCTCTGTGGCTGGGCCACCGACCCCAGGGACACCTCGCTCAGGTGGGTAATGGGGGACAGGCATGCCTAGCACTCTCCTGCTGCCCCTCCCGCGAATGAGGCTCCTTCCCCTGGGGACACGGGCCCGCGTGTGGGCCCTTGGATCCGCCCTCCTGGCCGGCACGCGAGGGCGTCAAGGCCCGGCGAGGGTGAGGGGCACGCTGGGGGCTCCCGAGCTCACCGTCGAACTCGGGGAAGTAGTCCACCAGGTGGGAGCACAGGATCTTGTCCTCCAGCAGGTCCTTCTTGTTGAGGAAGAGAATGACGGACGAGTTCTGGAACCAGGGGTAGGTGATGATGGTCCGGAACAGCGCCTTGCTCTCCTCCATGCGGTTCTGCGGGCGAGGCCTGGCCTGGTGAGGCCCCCGAGGGCTGGGACGGCGGTGGGGCACCCTCCCCCGCCCGGGGCCCCCCTCACCTCGTTGTCCGACTCCACGAGGACCTGGTCGTATTCGCTCAGGGCCACAAGGAACATGATGGACGTCACGTTCTCGAAGCAGTGGATCCACTTCCTCCGCTCGGACCGCTGTCCTCCCACGTCCACCATCCTGCAGGGACACCACGGGGCCCGGCAGCTGTGAGGTCTCCAAGGGCCCCGCACCTGCGGGAGCCCAGACGGCACGGCGCAGGCCACAGGCCCGCCCCCTGAGTGTGACTGACGGGAGCCCTCGGCCCGAAGCGCAGTGACAGGCGCTCGTGCTGGGCGTGAGCTGCAGGCCCTGGACTGGCCCGTCTCAGACCCCAGAGTCCACGTCTGGATGCGCCCTCCCCTCACCGGTCAACGTGCAGCCCACGGGGGCGCCTAGGCGACGGGCCCGCGTCAGCCACTGCCAGGGGACCGGGACAGCTGCACAGAGTGTGCCCTCCCACTGGGTGTGAAGCTCGCTGCCCGGGCGAGCAGCAGGTGGGGAGCCACAGGCGGGGCTGGGGCGGCACCGGGCACAGGCCCAACCACGGGGCCTTCTCTCCGCCTGTGCGTTCCCCAGCGCTTCGACGACGAGGGAAGACGCTTTATCTTGAAAAAGAAAGACGAGGCAGCAGGAGACCCTTGTCCTCAAGCCCCCCAACCCGGCCTGGAGAAGGCCCAGGGTCCCCACGGCTGGGCCCCGTCTGCACTGCCGTGAGAAGGCAGGGCTCAGACAGAAACGGCTGGGACACAGGCTGTCCCCTGGCAGGGGCTGCGCCAAGGAGACGCCAGCAAGCACAGGTGGACCGTGAAAGGGCAGGACGGTGGCGACAGGCTGAGGGCCTGCTCGCGGGCGCCAGGCCCATGCGGGCAGCTGCCGCCGGTCTGGGGAACAGCAGGGCATGGAGTTGGGGGCCACAGCCTCACTGGCGCATGAGCCTCCGCGGTACAACCGAGCCAGAACCCGGATGCTCAGGCACCAGGTCGCGGCACAAGGTGCTCGGGGACCGGGCTCGGTCCACACACCAGGGCCACCCTTCAGTGACATCCAAGCAGCGATCGGGGTCAGACCAGGACCTCGGCGCCAGGGCCCCTGGCCAGCCTCATGGGAGCACGCGACCAGACAAGGGCACGACCGGACAAGGGCACAGCTGGGTGGGGGGCCCCAGGATCCCCAGCGCCGTGCCCCGCCCCCCGCCCCCTTGCTCTGGCACTCCAGACCACTGCCACTCCCACAGGAACCAGTACCCTCCTCCCACCTGGCCCCATCGCAGAGGCCCCCACCAGGCCACGTGCCCCGCTGCCCCCAGCCAGCCCCCGACAGCCACTGGGGCCTGGCTCACTCTGAAACTCGGTGGCCATTACTTGCCCATAAGCCCCGGCCTGATCAGACCTGAGGGCAAGGACCAGGACCCAGGGGCCTCACTGCACCCCCCATGGACCCCAGGTCTGGGGAGCAGAGGCCTCATGGCCGCTCCCTCGGGAAGCCCGGGCGTCACACCTGAACACGATGCTCTCCAGGTCGAAGGGGTACTCGATGATGCCGGTGGTGGGCACGCGGACACGCAGCACATCCTGCTGCGTGGGCAAGTAGCTCGAGCTGGCGATGCGGTCCACGTCCGTCAGGTAGCTGTGGCGGAGCAGGCACAGCATGGGGCCACCCAGCCCCCAGCAGTTCCCCCATGGGGCCAGGACTGCTAGGGACAAACTGGGACACGGCTCCCCACCCCGCCCCGGGCAGCAAGGCGCAGGCCATTCTCTGGTTGTCACGGGGCAGAAACGACACTGGCCAGGGGAAGCCTCGGGGCTGTCTCACGTGGCCGCCCCAGGACGGGCTCTGGAGAAAGGGGACCAGAGAGGCTGCTGGGCTCTTTGGAAATAAACTTACTACTTCAGGGTCCCCCGAGACCCATAGAAGAGCTGTGGCCACGAGAGAAATCTGCACTGCGGCCCGCGGCGTCCCTGACCAAGCCCGCCTTTACCCAGCTGGCCTGGTTTCCGACGGTGGCGCCCAGGGCCCAGCCCCCCAGGACCCGCGCGGCGCCCACTCACTATCTGGCGGAGTCTGAGAGCTGGTACTCGCGCCTGCGGTCATAGCACTCCTGGATGCCGGGGTCGTTCCACAGGGTCTTGATGGCGTTCACGTACCGGTGCTCGAACGTCGTCACCTTCTCCACATCCACGTCCCGGATCAGGAGCGCATTGGCCTGGGAGGGCGGGAGGGGAGGCCACGGGCTCACCAGGGGCCCAGATGCTCAGGACCTGGCCGACCAGAGCGGGAACTGTGACTCCGGTTCCACGTAAACACGCGAGAGAAAGCAGCGAGGGTGACGAGCCGTGACCGTCCCCCGGGGCGAGGTCCCAGAGCAAACCCAAGATCCAGGCAGCTCCCCAGAGCAGGGCCTGCTCAGCCGCCTCCGCTGGAGCGGCTTCTGGGGCGGGGCGGCGCGTGCCCACAGAGCTGTATGCACGGGCTGCGGTTCGTCCCTGTCCTGGGCGCCTATGATGCAACTGCGAACTGGACTCCGACTGGGCCTCAGCTGGGAGAGGCCCAACACCGAGACCCAGAGGGCCAGGACTCAGGGATGGTGGGGGCCCCGATCCTCTGTGACCTGGGGGTAAACGAAGGAACACGCCCACTGGTGACACGGCAGAGGTCTGGCTGACCTTCGTAAGCCTTGAAGCAAATGGGCCGATTTAGGCCATGTGTGGACGGACACGGACTCCAGGCCACGTGTGTGAGAAGCAGCAAGAACAGATCTATGAAAGTGAAGCCATGGGGGCCACCGGGGCACACTGGTGGGGCAACCACTGGGGAGAGCGGCTGTCACCGTGTGACCTCAAATTCTCCGCTGCTAAGTACACGCCCAGAAGTGAGAAAAGGTATTGCAAGTAACTTGTTTATGAATGTCACAGCTCCAAGATTCACAATGGCCAAAGAATGGGGACAACCAAATGTCCAATGATGGGTGACAGAACAGGTGGGGCCACAGAGACGGGAAGTGGGTTCGTGGTCACCAGGGGCTGGGAGGGCGAGGGGTGTGACGGTGATGGCTGTCCACGGGGACGGGGCTCCCTTGGCCGAGAGGAGAATGTTCTGGGCCTAGACAGAGGTGGCACAGGACTCTGAACATGTGCAAAGTGAGAGAGTCACACGCCTCCAACGTGCGGTTTGCACGGTGCGGGAACCCCCTCAACAGAGCCGCTGCGAGAGACAGAGGGGTGCTGCCCGGGGTCGCCCGGGGTCAGCTATGGCATGCGAAGCGCCTGGTAGCACCGGGCCCTCCGAGGGGTCGGATCCAGGGCCCACACCGCCCACCCAGGGCAGCCACGCTGCTGGCCCGCGTCCCTGACCGTCCGCAGACTCGGGGTGCTGAGGGCCACTGGACAGGGAGGTCGGGGCTCAACCAGGACGTGCGGGCACAGAAGGCAGGCCGGTGCCGTAGGGCTGCGCCCCGGCGTCCCAGCCGCCCGCCTCACCTTGTTCTGCTCGCACTTGTACAGAATCTTCAGGGTGTCCATGGCCCGGATCATGGCCTGCATGGCGGTGAAGATGTTCTGGTAGACCAGCTTGGTGAAGCCGCGCTTGTCCTCCTCGGAGTAGCCGGTGCCGTGGATGATGCGCATCTGCTTGATGAACGTGCTCTTCCCGCTCTCGCCCGTGCCTGCCGCACCCGACACGCCCGGTGAGACCGCAGGGCCGGCCGTGGGCAGCACGCAGCACCCCCCGTCCCGGGACGCCCGCTCCCGCCCCAGGTGGCTCACCAGCCCTCCAAGGGGGCGTGGGACACACCTGGCCAGCAGCCGCCACTCTCTGAAGCCCGTCCCCAAGTTTTACCTGTCATCCTCCCACACACACCCGTCCTACACAAGAGGAGACAGGCTCAGAGAAAGGATGACATCTGCAGGGCATGCGACAGGCGTCGGTCCCCCCAGGCACCCTGCCGGTCACAGTGGCAGGAGGTGAGCAGCGTCTGAATTTACCAGGGCTGCAGACAGGACAGAGGCTGGCGAAGGTTACACGTGTCTCCACCAGACACTGCCACCTCCCTACCCAGTCGCCCACTAGTCACCCCCACGCCCCGGACCCAGTCTAGTCT